>NW_022196909.1:50610093-50614614 GCF_008632895.1 Mastomys coucha | reverse complement strand
CTGCCTGCCTCTGCCTCCCAAGTGTTGGGATTAAAGGAGTGCACCACCATATGCCCAGCTTCGGCCATATCTTGATTGTGGTTTAAAAGCTATATGCTTCCTGGGAGGAAGAGGCAGGTAGATCTCTGAATTCATGGCCAGCCTTGTCTACAGAATGATTTCCAGGACAGCCAAGGCTACCCAGAGACACCCTATCTCAAAATGCCTCCCCTTCCAAAAAAAAAAAGGCTTGTTTGTCAAAACTTATCAACTGCTCATTGCTTGGCGTTTTATGTGCAGTTACAGTATATCAATTAACAGCAAAATTACCACACACCCACACCCAAAAAACTCCAGGTTCCACTGACAATAGTTATTGGGGTCTGTACACCTGGGTATTTAGTGACATGTCAACCAGGGGCCAGTAAGGTTACATTTTCCTAAATCGACAGGCTGTGATGTCTTTAAGTACAGTTTACAGTATGCAGAATTAGACTAGGATTAGAAAGTAGTGAAGAAACCAGGCAGTGGTGGCGCACACCTTTAATCCCAGCACTTGAGAGGCAGAGGCAGGTGGATTTCTGAGTTCAAGGTCAGCCTGGTCTACAGAGTTCCAGGACAGCCAGGACTATACAGAGAAACCCTGTCTCGAAAAAACAAAAACAAAACAAACAAAAAGGAAGTAGTGGAGAATAGCTGAAGAGGTGTACTGTTTTAAACAAAGTGGCCAGTCAGGCAGAATAGTGCAGACCTGTAATCCCGGCTCTCCCAGAAGTAGAGGCAGGCGGAATTCTAGGAGTTTCAGGCCAGCCGGGTCTACATTGTGAGTTTCAGGGCAGCCAAGGACTACACAGTGAGTCTCTTGTTCAACAACAACAAAAAGGATTCAATACAGGGTGTGGCGACACACACCTTGTAAAACTAAGCCCTCCTGAGCCAAAGGCAAACGCATCTCTGGGCTGGAGGCCAGCCTAGGCTACACCGCGAGTTCCAGACATCAGGTAGGGCGACCCAATCGGACAGAAGATGTCTCAACTACTTCCGACTGCCTGGAAATTACCATGTCCTTCCCTGAGTGTCACCGCGTCGCAGCATCACCAGCTGCTCAGGCGTGGGGACCGTCATAACGCACTGCCCACTCCAGGCTAGTGCGTGACGTCTCCAGCCACACCCCCAAGGCCGCGTGCCGCCACGCCCCCTAGCCCCAGGCGTCTGCGCACCAGGACCTCCGCGGGGCGGGGCGGGGCTAAATGGAGAGCCCGCCCATTGGCGGCCCCACGCCGCCGGAAGCGGAAACAGCACCCGGCGCCTCAGAAGGACGCGTAACTGCCGCCGCGATGCCGAAGGGTCCCAAGCAGCAGCCGCCCGAGCCCGAGTGGATCGGGGACGGGGAAGGCACGAGCCCCGCGGGTGAGTGGGGAGGAGACAGGAGCGGGGAGGCTGGCGACGGCCTCCATGGAGCGTGGGTCCTGCGCATGTGCGCCAGGGCAGAGGCCGCGTGCCCGGGCCGGCGGTTCTAGAGTCCCGGGAGGCGGACGGGAGACGGGAAGAGCATATGGCACCGAGGGAGGGAGGATGCAGGACCGGAGCTAGAGTTGTTAACTTCTTTCCTACCGGGGTGAGCGAACATGCCTTGAATCGTGTGGGGCCACTGCTAACTGCACTTGCCTCCTTCCTGGACCCTAAAGCGGGACTCGGTCCCCCGCTGGATTGCAGCAGGTGCTGGCTCTGTGTTAGGGGCTAGGATCTGGGTTTACTCTAGTACTCGTGCGATGTGCTGTAGGCGTGGGATAAAGGGAACAAGAAGTCACGTCAGTAGGGACATAGACACCATACACTATACAGTAATTCCACAAGCATTTGGTCTGTTTGAGTTGAGCATCCTTTTTTTAACACGGTCTCTCAGCCAGGCCTTGGAGGCACACGCCTTTGATCCCAGCACCTGGAAAACAGAGGAAAGCGGATCTATGTGAGTTCGAGGCCAGCCTGGTCTACAAGGCGAGTTCCCTGACAGCCAGGGCCACACAGAGAAACCCTATCTCGAAGAAGACAAGCTCGCTCTCCATACCCCCTAGCTGCCCTGGAACTCACTCAGTAGACCGTGCTATCTTCCAAGGCACAGAAATCTGCCTGCCTCTGCTTCCCAAGTTCTGGGATTAAAGGTGTGTGTGCCAGGATAGACTTAGGAACACCATTTACCAGGCTCTAGCAGTGACTTGTGTTAAGGAGTGGCAAAAAAAATAGTAAGGCAGTGAAGACTGAAGCATCGCTGTCAATCAAGTGCCTGGCCCAGAACCAGAGACTGATCAGATAAAGGGTAAAGACGGAAGGACGCCACTCTGTTAATCAAAGTGCAGTTTAATGAGTGGGTAGTGGACCATTAGTTGATAGTAGTGCTTGAGAAGTATTTTTAATTAAAAGTCGTTTTGGTTGTTTTGTTTTGTTTTGTTTTGAGGTGGGATCTCACTATGTAGCCCGACTAGTCTGGGACTCACTTTGTAGATCAGGCTGGCCTGGAACTCATAGAGATCCACGAGCCTCTGCCAATGAATGTTGGTGTTGCAAATGTGCACGGAGATTCCAAGCTGGGTTAAAAAAAAAAGTACTATTTTATGTGTATGCCTTGCCTTTGTACTTGTGTACATGCAGTGCCTTTGGAGGGCAGAAGAGGGCATTGGGTATCCTGAGGCTTGCTACCCACGTCCTCCGAAACGCCCACCAGTGCTCTTAACTCCTGAGCATCCTTTTTTAAGACAGTCTCTCCGGGTTCTCTCCGGCCCTGAAAAGAAAGAAAAGAGAGAGTAGTATTGGACTGTAAGGTGCATGCAGAGATGATTTGGTTTTTCGAGGCAGGGTTTCTCTGTGTAGCCCTGGCTGCCCTGGAGCTCACTCTGTAGACCAGGCTGGCCTCGAACTCAGATATCCGTCTGCCTCTGCCTCTCAAGTGCTGGGATTAAAGGCGTGTGCCACCACCACGCCCGGCCAGAGATGATTTTTTTATGTGTATGAATGTTTTGCCTGCATGTATATAACTGTACCATATGTATGCCTGGTCAGAGGAGGGCATTTGATCCCCTGAAACTGGAGTTACTGTAAGCCACCATGTGAGTGCTTGGAACCAAGCCTGGGCCCTTTGAGAGAGCAGCTAGTGCTATAAAGTGCTGAACCTTCTCTCCAGCAACTGTGTTGGTGCTTTCTTGGAGGGAATATGGACAGGAAGTCAGTAGACAGCTTTGTAGTCAGTTCTCTTTCCAACTTTATGTGGCTCCGGGGATTGAACTTAGGTCTCGGGGCTTGTGCAACAAATGCCTTTACCTTCTGAGCCACCTTTCCAGCCCAGTGTGTCTTGAAGGTTGAGTTGGAGGTTTCTAAGAGAAGATGACAAGAACACATTAACTGTCTGGTGAGAAAAGAGACTTGACATAGATGAGTGTGGTTGGAGATAACAGAGTTCTAGAGAGTGCTGAGTTGTTTGTTTGTTAAGTGTTAGGTGATATCCAGACCAGATTGCTGGACCCCTGAGTGTTCAGGATTTGCATGTATGTAGTAAGCTGCCGAAGGGATGGAATGCAAGTCTAAGCATAAAATACACTTTTGCTTCATATACACCTTATAAACACAGCTTAGAGGGTTTGTTTGTTTTATTTTAATACAAGGTCCAATGTAGCCCAGGCTGGCTTTGAACCCATGTATAGCTAGGGATGGCCTTGAACATGTGTTCCTTTAGCCTGAGCCTTAAAGTGTTGGCATTACAGACTTGAGCCATAATGCCCAGCTATATAAAGTGGAGAATGGCCTCTTACTGGTCCATGTAGACTCATCCTTGGCTGTTTATTTTGAGACGAGGTTTCATTAAACTGCCCAGACATGGTTCAAACTTATTTCTCCCTCAGCCTCTGTGTTATCCAGATTACAAATATGGGTCAGGAGTGGTAATGTTTAAGTGCCTTCTTTGACGTACAGGATAGCTTCAGGAAAGTGCTAAAGGAGACTGGAAGAGGAGCAGAGCAACATAGCTCTGGTCCTGCTAACCCCATGATGATACTGTCTCACAACTGACTTACCTCAGGGTCAGGTGGATCAGAGGATTTGACAGAAGGAATTTAAGGAATGGAGGTATAAGGTCAGCCATGCTGGCTCAGGCCTTTAATTCCAGCACTGGGGGGAGGTAAGTATATCTCTGAGCTCAAAGCCAGCCTGATCTACACAGAGAGCTGCCCAGAGAAAACCTGACCTGAATATGAGTCAGACCTGGTAGCTCAGACCTGTATGTTCCAAGTATGGGAGGCTAAAGCAGGAGGGATTACAAGTTCAAGGCCAGCCTGGGCAACTTAGATTGCCTCAAAATGAAAGGTGAGGATAAAGGACTGAGGGTGTGGTTTAGCTGTGACTGGCTGCTGGTGCGGGAGGCCCTGGTGCAGCCCCACACAAATGAGAAGTGTGTGCTGCTTGTGTAGATCGTGTAGAATGGTACACAGGTGGCTTTTGTTTTTCTTTTTTCTTTTTTTTTGTTTGGTGGGGGTTTTTTTGTTTGTTTTTTGT
>NW_022196909.1:50602829-50610083 GCF_008632895.1 Mastomys coucha | reverse complement strand
TGTTTTGTTTGTTTCCAAAGTAGATATTAGGACCCTAGTTCAGTTCCTATAGCAAAGCACTGAATGTCTCTTAGAACCGCCCCCTTCCTTAACCACCGTTGGGTTCTGCTGTTGTCCCTCTTGCCACCACCATACAAACATTGTTAACATTCTCTCCTAATACTTTACACTGTTGTCCTTCTTACCCTTGCTCCACTCTGAACGGATGCCAGACTTAAGGGTACAAAAGATCAGACTTACTGTTCCCTAACTAAAAGCCTTCCCTACCACCTGGCCTTATCCCTGGCCCTCAGTGTCTCAGCTGTAGCCACAGTGGGTGGTTGTTTCCAGGTGAATGGGTTTTTTCCACAGCTGGTCTCTAGATAGTACTGTAACACCACCTGTTCCTAACAGCTTCTCCTTTAGGCTTCGCCAGAGGCCACCTCCATGGGGACCATGCATGGCACTAGGCTTGCGGCCAGCTTCTTCCCTCCCCACCAGATATGACTTTTTTTCCCTTTGGTGAAGTTTGGGGCCTTTGCTCTATAAAGGTCTATGTTCCTACAAGCACCAGAGGAAACCACAGACACTAGCTGTTTGCATTCCTGGTCCAAACATCTTCTGACACCTAGTATCTGGTTAATAAATAGGTGTCTGTGGGGACCAGAGATGGCTCAGTGTAACAGCAAAGGACCAAGTTCAACTTGAGCACCCACATAGTAGCTTATCTATAAGTCCATTTAGGCAGGATGGCAGACACAATAGTATACACCTACAGGCAAAACACTCTCAGTCTTACAAAATAAATACATCTAAAAAATGTTTTAAGTAAATAGGTGTTTGGAGCCAGGTGGTGGTATACAAGTCTGCACTCGAGTGTAGGCAGGTCTCTGAGTTCTAAGCCATCCAGGTCTATAGAGCTAGTGCCAGGACAGCCCCAAGGCTACACAGTTCGAAGGAAAAAAAAATAGTAGGTGTGTGGGTAAACAGATGGAAGAAGAAACGATTATTTCTGAAAGACCAGTCAGTGGTGATTAAGAGTAGCTCTTCCTGGTAGAGCCAACTGGAGCTCTGTAGGAAATTCTGGCTGCTGGGCATTTGTAAGAAGCTAATGTTGTAATGTCTGTTTAACCTTCCAGACAAAGTAGTGAAGAAAGGCAAAAAGGACAAGAAGACCAAAAAGACGGTGAGAAAATGGGTCCAGGAAGAGTAATGACCCTGGGTGTTCCCAGGCAGTGTCAATAGGCATGTGAGACCTGAAGAGGGGAGACCTTGCTAGAAGGGACTTGAGGGGGTGGTTAGTTCTATCACTCTGGGTCATGGGCTTGTAGTGTGGCACTAGGTGTCAAAGAATTAACAAAGTTAAAAATTCAAAGAGCCAAGCTGTTATGTGTACCTTTAATCTCAGCATTCACTCAGGAGGCAGAGGCAAGCATATCTGAGTTCTGGGTCAGCCAGAGCTACACAGAGAAACCCTGCCTCAAAGAGAAAAACAAAATACTTGAAAAGTGCAAATACCGCTTTCTTACAGGACTGGAGGTTGAGAAGTGTCCTTGGGCTCACAGCTGTGGAGGGATAGGCATGCACATGTCATCCTGAATATAAAAGTGGAAGCCAATAGTTTGTGGGAGCTATTGCTATGAGCAGGAACCAGGCATAGAAAATTAAAAAAATAAATAAAATGACCACTGACAGTTTTTTAAAAGAGAGGAAATAGGGCAAGGACAGCCATGTGTAGATGCTGGCAGCCTCTGAGCCCCTCACCTGCATCTTACTCCCTTTATAGTTCTTTGAGGAGCTGGCAGTAGAAGACAAACAAGCTGGGGAAGAGGAAAAATTGCAGAAGGAGAAGGAGCAGCAACAGCAGGTATCCCTGATGGCCCTCAAACCCCAGGAATCACAGACCTAAAAGCCCCTCTCAGCCCTCGGCTTCACTCATGCTATTGTTTCAGCAACAGAAGAAAAAGCGAGACACCAAGAAAGGCCGTCGGAAGAAGGATGTGGACGATGATAATGATGAGAGAGTGCTCATGGAGCGTCTTAAGCAGCTGTCTGTGCCAGCCAGTGATGAGGAAGATGAGGGTAAGGGAACTAAGAGGCAAGGGCACTGCAGCCCATGGTCAGTGGGGAGTAAGCCTGCACACCTTGCAAGGCCTCCAGCTGGTCAGTGGAGGAGCCAGGTGTTTTCTTGACCCCTTCTCCCTCCCTGTCATTTCAGTACCTGCGCCCATACCCAGAGGACGGAAGAAGGCCAAGGTGAGCTATCAGTAGGGAAGACCCCAAAAGCAACCATAGCGGCCACCACCCCCACACACACACCGCTGACTTGTGTGGCCTTTCCCTGTAGGGTGGAAATGTTTTTGAAGCCCTGATTCAGGATGAGAGTGAGGAGGAAGAGGAGGAGGAGGAGAAGCTTGTTCTCAAGCCCGCCAAGCCAGAGAAGAATCGAATCAATAAAGTGAGTGGTAGCTCCGCCAGATTTCGTCTCCTCACGGAGACGAAAAACCGCCTGTCCTAACTCTCCTGCCCATGCCATCAGATATCATCTCTCTAAAGACTTTGACTCAGTTATCTTCAGAGATGTAAACTCCAAATTCAAACCATCAGTCTGTGTCTCCTGTAGGCTGTGGCCGAGGAGCCTCCTGGGCTCAGGAGTAAAAAGGGAAAAGAGGAAAAGTCAAAGGGGAAAGCCAAGGTGAGAGAGGGGCCTGCAGGTGGTGCTGACTGCTTCTCAGGGAGCCAGCCCTCCATCAGGCCTGCCTTCTCCTTGCTGTCTCAGAGTAAACCTGCTGCTGCAGACACTGAAGGGGAAGACGAGGAGGACATGGCTAAAGAAAAGGAGCCCCCCCGACAAGGGAAGGACAAAGACAAAAAGGAGGCTGAGCAGGTGTGTGCGCAGGGGTGGGCTGGGGTGGGGGAAGGTCCCGGAGAAAGAATCACACACCCAGCATAGTGGGGACAAATGAAGGGGATTTCTGAGCTTAAAGCCAGCCTGATCTACCTACTGAGTTCCAGGACTAAGAGACCCGGTCGCAAAAAAGTATTAATGTAGTTTAACTTCATGTCATGTTTTACAACTCTTTGGAACTGTAACATTTCATTTCATGAGCCACAGGAAGTCAGGTGTCAGGTCAAGTTTGGTCCACACACTGGGATCCCCATGCCGAATGGAAGAGGTGGGGCTTGGGTGGAGTTCATCCTGATGGTGCTGGCGCTGGCTGTGACCATTCAGTGGCACTGTGGTCTAGAACAATCTTAGCCATGTTCCTGGTCTCGAGTCTCTGTTCCTCCACATTTCAAGCATTTCTAGTCTTAGTTCTTGCTGACTACCTCAGTCTGCACACTACACCTTCTTTTTGGTTTGTTTTGTTTTTGTTTTTTGCAAATTAGTGACGGAAGAAATTCAGTTGCTTCCCTTCGGTTACACAGTCTTGGAAGTTACAAGCTTTTCATTAGCCTACCACACATTGCACACCAGTGCCTTGGGATAAACATGAGACGGACACTTGGGATGTGCCATCTCCAGATTGGGTGGAGAAAACAGCTTCCTGCCCCAGTGGGATACATGCCAGGGATCTGACGCTGGTGGCAGTGGTGGTTGGGTTTTGGTTTGCTTTTTTGTTGTTATTGTTGTTGTTGCTTTTGTTTTGGTGTTTGATGGTGTTTGGTGTTTTGTTGTTTTTTCAAGACAAGATTTCTCATCCCAGCACTTGGAAGTCAGAGGCAGGTGGAGCTTTGTTAGTTTGAGGCTAACCTGGTCTACAAAGCAAATTCGAGGACAGCCAGGACTGTTACACAGAGAAACATGGGCTGGAGGGTCGAGGACAAGACTTCTATATAGCCCTGCCTTACTTGGAAGTCACTCTTTAGACTTAAGAAGTCTTAGTCTTTTTTATTTATTTTAAATATGAGAATAACGTTGTTGTTGTCTTCAGACACACCAGAAGAGGGCATTGAACCCAGAGATGGTTGTGAGCCACCATGTGGTTGGTGGGAATTGAACTCAGGACCTCTGGAAGAGCAGTCAGTGCTCTTACCTACTGGCCTGTTGTCCTGTCCTTAGACCTGTTCTTGCTGCTGCTTTTGTTTGGTTATTGCCATTTGTTCTCACAGGGTTCAGAGGAAGAGAAAGAACAAGAGTTGAAGGCAAATGATCCCTATGCCAACCTTAGCAAAAAGGAAAAGAAAAAGCTAAAGAAACAGGTAAGCCATGGTTCTTACAGTTTCTGTGGTTTGTAGGGCCAGGGTGTAAGATGAGCTTTAGGGGCTGCTTGAAGTGGAGTAGTTGAGAGACAGAAGGATTTACAACCTTCAACTATGACAATATGAAGCTACTATGCTATGGCATTGAATGTCCTTTCCCTCCTTCTCAGATGGATTATGAACGCCAGGTGGAGTCATTAAAAGCAGCTAATGCTGCAGAAAACGACTTCTCTGTGTCCCAGGCAGAGGTGTCTTCCCGCCAGGCGATGTTAGAAAATGCATCTGACATCAAGGTGAGATCTGAGCCCTTGCCCCACTTAGCACTTGAGCAGGCCTGTGAGGGATGAATGAATGACTAAAGAAAGGGTTCTGCCACACAGAGCAAAGTGACAGCAGAACCAGTAGGAACAGCAGGACCCATGCTGCAGGGCACAGGGGGGAAGGGAAGACTTCCTCTGTGTGTGTGTGTGTGTGTGTGTGTGTGTCCGTCCTGCATTCATCCAGTTTTTTTGGCTGCAGTTAGAAAAGTTCAGCATCTCCGCCCATGGCAAGGAGCTGTTCGTCAACGCTGACCTGTACATTGTGGCCGGCCGCCGCTATGGGCTGGTGGGACCCAACGGGTGAGAAGATGGGGCTGAGGGAAGGAGGATTGCTCTGGGTGGCTGGGTTCTCATGATTCTTGTTCTCCAGCAAAGGCAAAACCACTCTTCTGAAGCACATTGCCAACCGTGCCCTGAGCATCCCCCCTAACATTGACGTGCTGCTGTGCGAGCAGGGTGAGGCTGGGGAGCAGGGAAAGCAAGTGGGGGAGGGCGAATAACCCGAGAGCGGGCGGGGTTGGCACTGACATCCAGCCTTCCCCTCCTGCAGAGGTGGTAGCCGATGAAACACCAGCCGTGCAAGCTGTTCTCCGAGCAGACACCAAGCGACTGAGGTTGCTAGAGGAGGAGAAACGGCTTCAGGGACAGCTGGAGCAGGGGGATGACACTGCCGCTGAAAAACTAGAAAAGGTAGAGGAGATGGCGCAGGGGACACAAGGTAGGCCTTGCGGGTTTGTGGACCCTTGGACATGTGTCCTCTTCTCCCTCCTCCCAGGTATATGAGGAACTTCGAGCTACTGGGGCAGCAGCTGCAGAGGCCAAGGCACGGCGGATCCTGGCTGGCTTGGGCTTCGACCCTGAGATGCAGAATCGGCCCACACAGAAGTTCTCTGGGGGTTGGCGAATGCGTGTCTCCCTGGCCAGGTGGGCCCTGCCTCCCAGCTTCTGGCTTCCAGTCCCTTTCTTCCCACTCTGCCAAGGCCTGCATAGTAATAAGCAGGTTTGAGGTCAGCTTTTTTTTTTTTTTTTAAGATTTATTTATTTATATAAGTACACTGTAGCTGTCTTCAGACACACCAGAAGAGAGCATCAGATCCCATTACAGATGGTTGTGAGCCACCATGTGGTTGCTGGGAATTGAACTCAGGACCTCTAGAAGAACAGTCAGTGTGCTCTTAACCACTGAGCCATCTCTCCAGCCCCTTGAGGCCAACTTTTTTAAACCTCCTTGCTGTGTGCACTATGAGAACTGGGGTCATTCTCCATCTTGACCCCTGTCGAATAGACTGTTGTCACTGGGCTCTGGGTTTGCTGAACAGGCACCTTCCTTTCCTAACCTTCACTCCACTCCTTTAGAGCGCTGTTCATGGAACCAACGCTGCTGATGCTGGATGAACCCACTAACCACCTGGACCTCAACGCCGTCATCTGGCTCAATAAGTATGCTGCCCGTGGCCCCTATTCTGCCTCTTCCCCATTCCCATCCCATTATCCACTTCCTAGACTCATCCTCCCCAGCCTTGTGACACTCACACACACACCTTCTCAACTGCAGCTACCTTCAGGGCTGGAGGAAGACGTTGCTCATCGTCTCCCACGACCAGGGCTTTCTGGATGATGTTTGCACTGATATCATCCACCTAGACACCCAGCGGCTCCATTACTACAGGGGCAATTACAGTAAGCATGCTCTTTCGTGGGTTGGAGACAGGGACCCAAAGGCGGAGCCTGAGTAGCCGGCCCTGGGCATGGTGATGAGCTCTCTCTCCAAGACCTCCATGCATGGCTTCTCTCCCCAACTCATCTGTCCCTGGTTATTCCACCCCAGTGACCTTTAAGAAGATGTACCAGCAGAAGCAGAAAGAACTGCTAAAGCAGTACGAAAAACAGGAGAAGAAGCTGAAGGAGCTGAAGGCCGGGGGCAAGTCCACTAAGCAAGCGGTGCGAGCCCAGCCTGGTGGTGGTGGGCGGCTCAGGGCTGTGGGGTTGCACGGCTTAAGAATTGCTTCCTTCTCCCCTCGTTCAGGAAAAGCAAACAAAGGAAGTCCTGACTCGAAAACAGCAGAAGTGCCGACGGAAAAACCAGGATGAAGAGTCTCAGGATCCCCCTGAGCTCCTAAAGCGCCCCAAGGAGTACACAGTGCGCTTCACCTTCCCAGACCCCCCACCTCTCAGCCCACCTGTGCTGGGTCTGCATGGTGAGTGACGGCTTGCTGCCAGTGAGCAGCAGAGCCCTGGGTACCCTACACTCTGCAAGGAAGCCTCTCCTAGGAGGCCAGGCATTTGGGATAACCAAGGAAGTTGTAAGTGGCTGGTTTTTCTCAGGTGTGACGTTTGGCTACGAGGGACAGAAGCCACTCTTTAAGAACCTGGATTTTGGCATCGACATGGACTCCCGAAGTGAGTTGGTTGGCCCTGGGTGGCGTGGGATGTGGAACGTGAGTCTCAGGACTAACGCGCTGTCCCTCTGACCACCGACCTCCACCCGTCTCCTTCCAGTTTGCATCGTGGGTCCCAATGGTGTGGGCAAGAGCACGCTACTCCTGCTGCTGACTGGCAAGCTGACCCCGGTGAGTCCTAAAGCAGGCAGGAGGGGGGGCCAGCATGGTGCCCCTGAGGGAGGGGGGGCCAGCATGGTGCCCCTGCAGGAGAGGGGAGGGCCAGCATGGTGCCCCTGCAGGAGAGGGAAGGGCCAGCATGGTGCCCCTGCAGGAGGGGGGGCAGCATGGTGCCCCTGCAGGAGAGGGAGGGC
>NW_022196909.1:50596561-50602422 GCF_008632895.1 Mastomys coucha | reverse complement strand
TACCCCTGCAGGAGAGGGGGGGCCAGAATGGTGCCCCTGCAGGAGGGGGGGCAGCATGGTACCCCTGCAGGAGAGGGAAGGGCCAGCATGGTACCCCTGCAGGAGAGGGGAGGGCCAGTGTGTCCTTGGAGACTGAGTAGAAGTGTGTAAGCTGGAGGGCACGTGCAGAGACAAACTGCAGGCCTTTCTCACTTATCTGTCACAAACGTGCACTGTTTTCCCGCAGCCTCAGAAGCCCTGGGTTTTCCTGTTGCCTCTCTGCACACTCATACCCTAGTGTAGGCTTGTGCTTTTGTTGTTTATAATTCTAGAGATTGAACCTTTAACACACTGTATCCTCAGTCTTGTTCTACCTTAAGATAGGGCCTTGAGGGCTGGTGAGATGGCTCAGCAGGTAGGAGCACTGACTGTTCTTCCAAAGGTCCTGAGTTCAAATCTCAGCAACCACATGGTGGCTCACAACCATCTGTAATGGGATCTGATGCCCTCTTCTGATGCGTTTGAAGTCAGCTACAGTGTACTTATATATAATAATAAATAAATCTTTTTTTAAAAAAATAAGGCCTTGCTAAATTACCTAGAGTGACCTCGAATTTGCCATCCTCTTTCCTTTCTTAGCTACTTAAATAGCTGAGATTACAGGCCTGTGCCACCCAGCCAGCTTCATTCGCAGTCACTGAAAGGGAAGCCGTTGCCCTCCCCTACCCTACTCCCTGTCCTTGTGCACCCATTTTCCCTTTCTTGCACTTATTTATTCCCAACCCAGCTCTGATATTTGTTTCTCTCTGAAAAACTCTGGTATTTGATTCTCTTTGAAAACTTTGAGATAGACTTAGTAGTTCCCACTCATAAACACAGCACTGGGGAGGCTGAGACAGGAGGACTACTGTGAATTCAAGGCCAGCCTGGGCTGCAGAATGAGACTGTCCAAACAAAGAAAAGAGAAGCTAGGCTTTGCCTCTACCTCCCACCCTGCTCTCACTCCTGTTTTTCTTGCAGACCAACGGGGAAATGAGGAAGAACCATCGTCTGGTAAGCTGACCTTGGCAGCTGAGGCCTGGGGGTCGGGCAGGAAGCAGGACTCTTGACTGACCATACCCCTCTCTTCTTGGACAGAAAATCGGCTTCTTTAACCAGCAGTATGCAGAGCAGCTGCACATGGAGGAGACACCCACTGAGTACCTGCAGCGGAGCTTCAATCTGCCCTACCAGGATGCCCGGAAGTGCTTGGGCCGCTTTGGCCTGGAGAGCCACGCCCATACCATCCAGATCTGCAAACTCTCTGGTACTGCCATTCTGGGGTGCCTGAGGAAGTGACCTTATAAGCTCTTCCTGGAAACTGAAGGGGGGTATATCACAGATGGGGAGTCTCCATGTCGTAAGTACATCCATAGGGTTGGCCTTCTGCAAGGCAGGTGACAGGGTCTCAGTACAGTTCCTTTTGTGACAGGTGGGCAGAAGGCCCGAGTTGTGTTTGCAGAGCTGGCTTGTCGGGAGCCTGATGTCCTCATCTTGGTGAGTGGGCAGTCACAGGAGAAGGGTTTGAGGGTCAGAGCTACAAATGCAGCTGCTGCGGTACTCTGCCATGGGCCTCTTTCTTCACAGGATGAACCAACCAATAACTTGGACATAGAGTCCATCGATGCCCTGGGGGAGGCCATCAACGAGTATAAGGGGGGTAAGTGCTCAGACAGCGGCAGCCAGAGTGCTGGGACTCCTTTTCCACTCCTGACTCCACTTCTTGACTTGTCCTTCTTCTCCAAAGCTGTGATCGTTGTCAGCCATGATGCACGCCTCATCACAGAAACCAACTGCCAGCTGTGGGTGGTGGAGGAGCAGGGTGTCAGTCAAATCGATGGTGACTTCGATGACTACAAGCGAGAGGTGTTGGAGGCCCTGGGTGAAGTCATGGTCAACCGACCTCGGGATTGAGCTCCCCTCCTAGAAGCCTGCTGCAACGAGCTCCTATGGTTGGAATCTAGGCCATCTCCCTTCATTCACCTAGAAGCCTGCTGTGTCTGCTGGCAGCTGCAGCCACATGGGCCATGAAGGTGGCGTGTTGCCTTGATGTGTGTGAGAGAAAGCATCCATCCGTGTGGATTGTGTCCTTCTCACTGAAGGACTGTGTTCCCCTTGAGATGACTGAGCTGGCTTGCCCACACTGGCTTAGTCTCTGTTCAGACAGCAGTGACCTTTGCTGGGGTGGGTTCCCCTCAGGCCTAGTTAAGGTGGCCTCCTGTCTCAAGACTTTTGCCACTCTGAACTGACCCTGGTCCCTCCTTTTGGAAGGAACTACTGACTCACTGACACAAACAGCCAGAACCTCAGGACTGGAGGCAAGTGTCTCACGGAAGATCTGGTGCCTGTGATCCCTGGTCTTGAGGAGACTTGAGGGCAGGAGAGGAAAGCTCCTAAACTGGAGTTTCCTTTGCAAGGGAGGAATAAAGGAGTGGGGTGCTGACAACATGTGCCTTTTGTGTCCCTCCTCCCTGGCCAGTGCTTGTCCTCCCTATGCCCTCATGGTCAAGAACGACCAGACCAACCCTGTGAAATGGCGCTCCACCCTTTGCTCAGGAACCCAGTCTACTGATGTTAAGACCGAAGAGCATGCTGGGATAGAGTTACACCTGTAACTCCCTGGGGGTATAGAGAGGGCTTTAATGGCTCTAGTGAGTTTGAGGCAAACCTTGAGAAAATAGATAGCCCTTCCACAGATCTGGTATCCAGAGAAACACACGAGGCTGATCAGTGCACAGCTGGCAGAGTCAACTCATCCATTCACTTAAACATTGGGTGGAAATCACCCCTCACATAGAAAAAGCATGAAGATGGGACCAGAAGACAGGTTTATACTGTAGAAATGTCACCTAAAGCCCCTAGTTACAGTGAGTAGGCCTTGTTACAGAACTGAGGTGATAGAACCAAAGGAGAGACGAGGGCAAGATGGGACAGACAGACAGACAGAAACTGTTAGATGTGACAGTTTCCAAGGAAATATAGATCCAGTTAAGAAAAATTATTTTCCAACCAAAGTGAATAACATGGACTTTGAAGCAGATTTGTAACAGAAGTAGGGTACAGTGAACAGGCTGTATAGCACACCCCTCTCTCTATGAAGGGATGACAGCTGGCCACCATGGAGCCCTTACCCTGTGGCTAGGCAGACCAATGTGTGACACCGCACACCCTCTTGATGAGACAACGCAGAGATTGTGGACTGTTAGTTGATGAATACCAAGAGTATGCCTGTGAGGCCTGGTGGTTTAGTGCCAGCACTCCAAAGGCATAGGTAGGCAGATCTCAGTTCAAAGCCAGCCTGGCCTACACACTGAGTTCCAAAGCAGCTAAGGCTGCTGAAAGAAACCCTGTCTCAAAAAAAAAAAAAAAAAACAAGCAAAAAGACTTGGGTGTGTGTGTGTGTGTGTGTGTGTGTGTGTGTGTGTGTGGTAACAATCCAGCTGGATTGGAACTAATCAAACACTTGAGGTTCTCCACCAGTTTCCCCCAGGGAACACACTGTAGAGTTACTAATGTGTTCAAACACAGATGGGAACTTGTCCCTCAAAAAGAAAAACAAGAATGGAACACAGAATAGAGAAGCCTAGAGTATGGGTCAGTCACCCAAAGTCTGGAAAAGGTATAATTTTATTAATAGTCATACCTTTGATTCATAAGCTCATTTCATTTAAAGTTGACTTGAGATACTCTGGTTTTCAAGACAGGGTTTCTCTATGTAGCCCTGGCTGTCCTGGAACTCACTCTGTAGACCAGGCTGGCCTCGGACTCAGAAATCCACCTGCCTCTGCCTCCCAAGTACTGGGATTAAAGATGTGCACCACCACTGCCTAGCTGATACACATTTTTAAAAATCAAAATTTTAGCCAGGCGGTGGTGGTGCACGCCTATAATCCCAGCACTTGGGAGGCAGAGGCAGGCGGATTTCTGAGTTTGAGGCCAGCCTGGTCTACAGAGTGAGTTCCAGGACAGCCAGGGCTACACAGAGAAACCCTGTCTCAAAAATACCAAAAAGAGATCTGGTTCACTCTTCAGAACGCTGCATACATATATAATAAATCTTTACATAGATATATATGTGTGTGTGTGTGTGTATTTTCTTTTCATTAATCCCAGACATAGGGATATGGGGTCTACTTCACCGCAGCTGACTATGATTTGCCTCCTGCTCTAATGGGCAGGAGCATGATTTTGCCAGCTGCAGATAGTTTCTGTGATTGTGTGACATTTGGAATTGTGAGAACTTTTCAGAGGGCATATCAGTGTGGGCACCCTAATGTGTGAGCTGTTGGTTGTTTGGGTGTCGAGGTTTGTTGAATAAGAACTCGGAGACCTGCCTGTTTCTCCTCCTGTGTACTGAGCTTAGGGAGGAGGAAGTACCACCCTCACACCCTAACATTTTTATCCTGAGTAGAGAAGCATCCATGTGCCACAGCAAGTATGCGAAGGTCAGGAGTTACTCTCTGCTTCCCTCATGTGGAGCTCAGGCATAGAGGAGCAAACACTGGCCAGCTTTTCTTACTTTTAGATTTTATGTGTATGATAGATGGGCTGGCAACCCCCCTAATTTAGAAAACGCCCTACAGACTGATCTTATAGAGGCATTTTTTCAATTGAGCCTTCCTTCTGTCTGGTGACTACAGCTTGTGTCAAGGTGACATAAAACTAGCCAGCACACAGTGTCCTGAGAAGTAGAGTTATCACATGAGGATCTGATGCCCTCTTCTGGTGCATCTGAAGACAGCTACAGGGTACTTATAATAAATAATCTATGCTCCAGAGCAAGCAAGGACTGAACGAGCCGGGCAGACCAGAACTAGCAGAGTCAATTCCCAAACAACTGAAAAGTCAATTCCCAAACAACCAGATGAAGGCTCACAACTATCTGTACAGCTACAGTGTGTACTCATATACATAAAATAAATCTTAAAAAAAAAATTTAAAAAAAGTCAAGCACACCAGGACTAAATAAGCTGCTTCTCTTTCCACTGTTTATTATTAATGTGCAAAATATACAAAATCAAAAGAAAAACTCCTCAAATCCATTGTGGTTCTAACCCAAGACCCTGCACAAAACCAACCCACTGTTTTCACAGAAAACAACTGATGCCAAGACAGGGGGAGGAGAGGACTGGGAAGGGCCCCTCCTGCTGAGTCTACCCAGGAAGCCTCACTGACAGGGCTCCTCATGGGGCCAGGAGCAAGCCCACACCCACAGGCAGTGCATCAGGCCAGGTGTACCCGGCTAAAGTTAATGAAAGCTGGTCTCACAGAGTCTCTAAAATGGCTGTGGGCAAGAGTGGCCCAACACTACAGGCTGCCCCTCTGCCAGATACAACTTCCACTGGATACAGATAGGAACGTGCCATCACTGAACCTAGCAGACCCATGATGACCTGGGAAGTATGCGAAGCCGGAGGAAGACTCTAAGATGCCAAGATATCAGGCGCCTCCCTGCAGACCCGTTGTTCCAAAGGCAGGGGGTGCGGCCTGGACTGAGGCCTGCTTGTGGCTCTCTCTCTCTCTCTCTCTCTCTCACACACACACACACACACACACACACACACACACACACATTTCCGCCTTTTCTGCTTTTAAGAGAGAGATGTTATTAGATTAAATGTCTACTATGTTGGGATAAGTCTAGGGGGAAAAAAAAAGGTCTCCAGGGCGACCATCTTTTAGGTTCTGGGGCATCAGGGAGAATACTGGAAGGGGTTTGGGGTGTGCAGGGCAAATCTCTCAAAGTGAAGCCAGCCGTCTCAGCAGTCCAGCATGTAGAGTGTGTCCAGTCTCTCTCCTCTCCAGACTGGAGGGGAATATGTACATCAATGCACACCATGAAT
>NW_022196909.1:50595200-50596176 GCF_008632895.1 Mastomys coucha | reverse complement strand
ACCCCAATCCAGAGCAACAGGGCCAAGTCTTCAGAAATAAATAGTATTAGGGGGCTGAGGTAAAGATGAAGGCGGTAACTGCCTTCCTTGTATACAGAGAGCCTTAAGGAGATGGAACCTCATCTTGTCCTGTGTATCTCCCCTTCTGCCCCACAGATATGTTGAGGGACACTAAAATGTCCTACACGTGGGACCTCAGGCATGTCCTCACCTCCTCCATGACTGTGGCCTCCATCATGCCCTCGGTGGCCGCCTCCCCCATGGCCATCATGACCACGGTGTTCATGAGGTGGTGGCCCTCGATGGTCGTGGCCTCGATGGCTAGGGACATCATGTGGCCGGTGGCCATGGGGTCCACCGTGTCCAGGGCCCTCATGGGAACGATGTCCACTGCCCATGCTCCCTCCAGGTCCCTCATGGGATCGGTGTCCATTGTCCATGCTCACTCCAAGGCCTTCATGGGGGCAGTGCCCACCACCTCCAACCATGCTTCCTCCACCAGGAGCCCCTCGGCCATTTGGGGGTCCTCCTCCTCTGGCTCCTTGGAACAGAGCGGGTGGTAGTGGCTCACTGCCTTCTCGAGGCTCTTGGACTCTTTGGTATGGACCAGGAGCATGTCCTGGACCCCCACACATTGGGCCACGTCGCATTGGGTCACCTGGATGATCCCAGAATGGATCACCTCCCCGAGAAGGTGGCGGGAAACCCAGGAGATGTGGACCCACTTGTCCATCAGGACCTCCATGGCAACCTGTTAGAGAAAAAGAAAAAGAAAAATCAGTTATCTGTTATAATCTGGCACTACTGTCTCCCATTGGCTTCAGGACCAGGACCTAGGAGCCCATGTGGCACTGTCAATGAAACAGGAGTAAACCAGACAGGAGGTTAACTCTATAAGTACGGCACGACTTGCCACTAGTGTGCCCAACTAACCTCAGACCAACCTGGCAGAGCTGTGCTCTGTCCAGTTTCCCCT
>NW_022196909.1:50592551-50593743 GCF_008632895.1 Mastomys coucha | reverse complement strand
GGGAAGGGGAAGGGGAAGGGGAAGGGGAAGGGGAAGAGGAAGAGGAGGGAGAAGGAGAAGGGGAAGGAGAAGAAGAAGAGGGCCACAGAAACATAATTCCACCTCTAACAGCAAAAATAACTGGAAGTAACAATCACTCTTCCTTAACATCTCTATTTATTTATTATTATACGTAAGCACACTATAGCTGTCTTCAGACACACCAGAAGAGGGCGCCTGATCTCATTACGGGTGGTTGTGAGCCACCATGTGTTTGCTGGGATTTGAACTCAGGACCTTTGGAAGAGCAGTCAATGCTCTTACTGGCTGAACCATCTCCTCAGTCTCCTTAATATCTCTTAACATCAATGGACTCAATTCCCCCAAAATGACATAGGCTAACAGACTGGATATGCAAACAGGACCCAGCATTTTGCTGCATACAGGAAATGCACCTCAGTGACAAAGGCAGACACTACCTCAGAGTAAAAGGTTGGAAAACAATTTCCCAAGCAAATGGTCCCAAGAAACAAGCTGGAGTAGCCATTCTAATATTGAATTAAATCAACTTTCAACCAAAAATTATCAAAAAATAGATAAGGAAGGACACTTCATACTGGTCAAAGGAAAAACCTACCAAGATGAACTCTCAATTCTGAACATCTATGTTCCAAATGCAAGGGCACCCACATTCATAAAAGAACTTTACTAAAGCTCGAAGCACACATCACACCCACACAAAGCAATAGTGGCAGACTTCAACACCCCACTCTCAGCAATAGATAGGTCATGGAAACAGAAACTAAACAGAGACACAATGAAACTAACAGAAGTTAAAAACCAAATGGATCTAACAGATATTTATAGAACATTTCATCCTAAAGCAAAAGAATAGCCAGGTGGTGGTGGCTCACGCCTTTAATCCCAGCACTTGGGATGTGGAGACGGGGGGATTTCTGAGTTCGAGGCCAGCCTGGTCTACAGAGTGAGTTCCAGGACAGCCAGGGCTACACAGAGAAACCCTGTCTCAAAAAACCAAAAAAAAATAAATAAATAAATAAATAAAAAGAACTGCAGGCAGCTTGGAGCCTCCTGCTCCATCAGGTGAGCCACCAGACCCTCTAGGCTCCAGGGTCTCAACATATGGAGTCTCATCCATGGCACACTCCTAAGCACAGACGAGTACAAGTCAGGGTGGTAGAAAACAGCACAG
>NW_022196909.1:50590546-50591757 GCF_008632895.1 Mastomys coucha | reverse complement strand
GGCAAGAGGACAGGTAAGCGAGATTGCCCACACTGAGGCTTCAACCCTGGCATGCAGAGAACTGGCATCATACCTCACTCAGTTTCATCCATTTCAAAGTAGAAATATTCTCTCAGCTTGCCCTCCTCAGGCCAATCACAGTTTTCCTCTTTCTGCCCTTCCGAGTCAGCTGGTTGGGATCTCCAGGGCTCTCCACAGGCTCACAACCATCTCTAATGAGATCTGATTCCCTCTTCCAGCCTGCAGGCAGAACGCTGGATGTGTAATAAATCTTTGTGTGTGTGTGTGTGTGTATGTATATATATTTTGTATATATATACACATATATATATATTTTATATATATATATACACACATATATACACACATACACACACACACACACACACACACACACACACACACACACACACACATATATATATATATGTATATGTATATGTATTTTGTTTTCATCCCAGGTGTGTGGATGTGGGGTCTGCCTCACCACAGCTGACTAAGATTTGCCTCGTTCTCTAAAGGGGAGGGGCATGATTTTTTTGCCAGCTGCAGATACTTTCGGCCATTGTGTGACATTTGGAATTCTGAGAACTTTTCAGAGGGTATACAAGTGCTAGCACCCTGATGCGTGGGTTGTTGAGGTTTGTTGAATAGTCACGTGCAAAGGAGAAACAACAAGAAGAAGAAATTAAATTTCCTGACAGCGAAGAGCAAACTTCTCCCAAGGAACTCGATGCCCCTAGCCAGCAAGTAATGTAATGGTATTACTACCTCCTTGCCAATTCCTGACTTTACTCAGGGTCTCTCCTTTCCTCTCTATCCTAGTGTTAGGGGTTCCAAAGGGTGGGAGGAAAGGGGTGGAGAAAGGTGGAAGAAAGAAGAACCCACAGAGTAGTAAAACACAGTTATACAGTTTCAGTGAATGAGACACAATGGCCACAGCAACTCTTATAAAAGAAAGCATTTGGGGCTGGAGAGATGGCTCAGCTGTTAGGAGCACTGACTGCTCTTCCAGAGGTCCTGAGTTCAAATCCCAGCAACCACATGGTGGCTTACAACCATCTGTAATGCTGTAATGGGGTTGGATGCCCTCTTCTGGTGTGTCTGAAGAGAGCAATGATGTACTCATAAAATATATATATATATATATAAATTTAATTAGGGCTGGGTAGAGTTTCAGAGGTTTAGTCCATTTTCTTTTCTTTTTCTTT
>NW_022196909.1:50588626-50590536 GCF_008632895.1 Mastomys coucha | reverse complement strand
TGCAGCCCTGGCTGTCCTGGAACTCACTCTGTAGACCAGGCTGGCCTTGAACTTGGAAGTCTGCCTGCCTCTGCCTCCCAAGTGCTGGGATTCTTTAATCTTTAAAGGCGTGTGTCACCACTGCTGGGCAGATGCCCTCTTCTGGTGTGTCTGAAGACAGCTGCAGTGTACTCATGTACAATAAATAATTTTTAAAAAAGAAAGAAAGAAGGAAAGAAAGAAGGAAAAGAAGAAAGAAAGGAAGAAAGAAAGGAAGGAAACTACATTCTAGTCCAGGCAACAGGAGAAAGCTATGGGGCCTTTTAAAAACCTCAATCATGGGCTGGTGAGATGGCTCAGCGGGTAAGAGCACTGACTGCTCTTTGGAAGGTCATGAGTTCAAATCCCAGCAACCACATGGTGGCTCACAACCACCCGTAATGAATGAGATCTGCTGCCCTCTTCTGGTGCATCTGAAGACAGCAACAGTGTACTTACATATAATAAATAAGTAAATCTTTTAAAAAAAATATAGTAAGCCCTATTTAAAAAAAAAAAATAAAACAACCCAATCCTGCCGGGCGGTGGTGGTGCACGCCTTTAATCCCAGCACTTGGGAGGCAGAGGCAGGCGGATTTCTGAATTCGAGGCCCGCCTGGTCTACAGAGTGAGTTCCAGGACAGCCAGGGCTATACAGAGAAACCCTGTCACCTGTCATGAAAAACCGAAAAAGAAAAAAGAAAAAAAGGAAACAAACCTCAATCCTTATGACCATTAAAATAGTTTTACTCCCTGGTGACTATGGGGTCCATCTTATTCAAAGCACATCTTTAGAAACTTTTTTTTTTTTCCGAGACAGAGTTTCTCTGAGTCAAGGCTTACAGGACCTCATGCTAGGCTTGGCTGGGAGTTGAGACGGGATGCTAGAGTTTTGGAGAACCTGGGTTGATCCACTTTATATATATATTTTACACATATTTATTGGATGAGGGGCATGCACATCGTGGTGTGGATACAGGAAAGCCAGAGAACTTTCAGGAATCATTTCTTTCCTTCCACCACATTATCAACCTCAGGTCGCCAGGTTTGGCAACAGGCACCTCTACCCACTGAACGACCTTACTGACCTGGACTTCATTTTTATAACTGTTCTGGGTGCTGGGTAAAGGGTGAGGGTGGAACTGAAACAGATGCCAGGAAGCCCCTCTGTAAAGGAAAAGATGATTCAGACATTTTCAAGGCAAGAAGGCACTCCCAGTGGGTGGGAACCCCTCCGAGCCTTGATACCTGAAAATATTTATTTGGGTGTGTGTGTCAAAACAGGGTTTCTCTGTGTAGCCTTGGCTGTCCTGGAACTCATTCTGTAGACCAGTCTGGCTTCAAAGTTTGTCAAGCAGCAGTATCAGGCCAATTGCTAGCTGTCCTGAGCAGAGACAACAGACTTGGTAATAACTTTTCTTTTCTTTTTTTTTTTTTTTTGAATTATTTTATTTCATTTTTATGTGTATGAGTACACTGTAGCTGTACAGATGACTGTGTTCGATCATGTTGTGTGGCTGCTGTTGATCTCAGGACCTCTGCTCAGGGCCCCGCTCGCTCTGTCTGCAGCTGTCGTCAGACGCACCAGAAGAGGGCGTCCGATCTCATTGTGGGTGGTTGTGAGCCACCATGTGGTTGCTGGGATCCGAACTCAGGACCTTCGGAAGAGCAGTCAGTGCTCTTACCCGCTGAGCCATCTCACCAGCCCACTTTTCTTTTTTTTAAATTTCGATTTAAGCTGGGTATGGTGGCCCACACCTTTCATTCAGTCCTGGGCTGGGGGAAGAGATATAGGATCTGTGTAAGCTTGAGGCCACACTGATCTACACAGTGAGCTCCAGAACAGCCAAGGTTACATAGATCCTCTCTCTCTCTCTCTCTCTCTCTCTCTC
>NW_022196909.1:50585229-50588616 GCF_008632895.1 Mastomys coucha | reverse complement strand
TCTCTCTCTCTCTCTTTTTTTTTCTTTTTGGTTTTTCGAGACAAGGTTTCTCTGTATAGCTCTGGCTGTCCTGGAACTCACTCCGTAGACCAGGCTGGCCTCGAACTCAGAAATCCACCTGCCTCTGCCTCCCAAGTGCTGGGATTAAAGGCGTGTGCCACCACTGCCTGGCTGAGATCCTGTCTTAATAAGCAAACAAACAGATAACAGAACCCCAGCCGGGCGATGGTGGCAAACACCTTTAATTCCAGCACTGGGGAGGCAGAGGCAGGTGGATTTCTGAGTTCAAGGACAGCCAGAGCTACACAGAAAAATCCTGTCTCGAAACAAAACCCACCCCACATTTTTAAAATTTTATCATGTATATGTGTTTTACCTACATGCATGGCTCTGCACCAATTAGGTGCCCATAGAGACCAGAACGTGGATCCCCTGGAACCGGAGTTGGAGCTAAAGACCATTGTGAGCCACTATATGGGTGCTGGGGCTCAACCCAGGTCCTCTGGAAAACCAGCAGCCAATGCCCTAGTTTGTTGTTTGTTTAAACCTTGGACCATCCAGCTAGGAGCAGGAAGGAGCAGGAAGGAATGAGGAAGATTCAAAGTTGAGGGTGGGCTGTGGAGCATTTGGGTAGAGTTCCTAGGAAAGCAAGATGTGGCGTCTTGGTTTCGGTTGCTGTGATAAAAACACGTTAAAGGGAAAGGGGCTTACTTAGATTATAGCCGCAACTATGGTCACGGCGAGGAGATCCAGGCATTTGGAGCTGGAAGCGGTTGGGTTACATCATGTCTATCCAACCAATGAGGAAAGAATGCAAGCTAGTGCTCAGCTGGGTTGATCTGCTCAGGTAGCTCTGTGTGTGCTTAAGGAATGCTACAGCCTGGTGGGTCAGCTGCCTTCCCATCTCCGTTAATATAAAATAATCTCCCACAGAGAACACCCATGGGCTTATCTCCCAGGTGGCATCAACAATTGACAAACACAGATATGCATCATATATCAAAAGGGTGTGCTGCTAGACCCAGGGCAAAGTGAGACAGTGAGGAAGCACAGATGAGAGGAATGGAGAAAGACAGGATCATGACTTGGTTAAGAAACCACCACATTCAGGCCTGGTCTACAGAGCTAGATCCAGGACGGTGGAAAGATAGGGTAGAGTTACATGTGCTCAGCCTGTCCTTCTGATTGGAAAGAAAGAAAAAAAAAATCAATTGTGTGTGTGTGTGTGTGTCTAACTCTACAGTTCTGGTGTTTACAGTTGTGTGTGGCCATACCCAGCTTTTTTAACTTAAAAATTTCTCAATTTTATTTATGTGTCTGTATGTGAGTACACACATGGGAGGAAGGTGCAAAAGCCAAAGAGAGCTTAGGATTCTCTAGAGCTGGAGTTCAAGGCAATTGTGAGCCGTCTAATATGGGTGCTGAGAACTGAATCTAGTCCTGTGAAAGAGAAGCAGGCACTCAACTCTGCTGAGCCATCCTTCCAGGCTCTTGACTTTAAACGTTAAAATGTAGGGAAAACATTGAGCTTTCTTGAAAGGGTCTTGTGCTTGTTGGAGACAAGAAAAAAGTTGAAGTAATGGGGCCTTGAAGAAGTACAAGGAAAGTTGTTACCACAGGCAGGTTGGCCTCCCACAGGGTGGGCCAGTGTGTTTGTGAAGGCTAGGAGGTTGCTGCCTCCATGTGGCCAGTATTAGGAATAACAAACAGTCAAGACACCTGCAAACCCCTTAGATGGTTCTGGTGAACATCAAGCAATCAGGCCCATCATCCCCTAGCTGCTTCCATCCTAGTTTCTCCTCCTCTGTATTCCCAAAGTGGGCCTTCTGCCTCCTTTCGAGTCCTGCTTCATAAGCTAGACATCTATCTTGGAGAACTTTTTTTGTTTGAGACAAGTTCTCACTATGAATCCCTGGCTGATTTGATATGAAGACCAGGATGGCCTGGAACTCAGATCTGCCTGTTTCTGCTTCCTGTGTGTTGGGATTAGAAAGGAATGCCACTCCTGCACCCTAACATTGTTTCCCGGATGTGGAGCTCAGGCTTGGAGGAGCCAATACTGGCCAGCTTTTTTGTTTTTCAAGTCAGGGTTTCTCTGTATAGCCCTGGCTGTCCTGGAACTCACTCTGTAGACCAGGCTAGCCTTGAACTCAGAAATCTGCCTGCCTCTGCCTCCCAAGTACTAGGATTAAAGGCATGCACCACTACTATCCAGCCATCCTCTTTTACTTTTAGATTTTATGTGTATGATAGAACCCAGGACTGCCAGCCCAGGGATGGCACCACCAATGGTCTGGCAATCCCTGGTTTAGAAAACGCCCTACAGATCGATCTCACAGAAGTATTTACTCAATTAAGGCTTCCCTCTGGTGACTCTAGGTTGTCAAGGTGACATAAAACTAGCCAGCACACAATGTCCTTATCACATGAGTACTGGGAATTGTACCCCACCTCTCCACAACTGCTCTTACTAGCAGGCTCTACAGCCCTAGCTTTGCTCTTATTAAAAGAACTCAAACACACCAGGGGTTAAATGAGCTGCTTCTCTTTCCACTGTTTATTATTAATGTACAAAATATACAAAATCAAAAGAAAAACTCCTCAAATCCATTGTGGTTCTAACCCAAGACCCTGCACAAAACCAACCCACTGTTTTCATAGAAAACAACTGATGCCAAGACAGGGGGAGGAGAGGACTGGGAAGGGCCCCTCCTGCTGAGTCTACCCAGGAAGCCTCACTGACAGGGCTCCTCATGGGGTCAGGAGCAAGCCCACCCCCATAGGCAGTGCATCAGGCCAGGTGTACCCGGCTAAAGTTAATGAAAGCTGGTCTCACAGATTCTCTAAAATGGCTGTGGGCAAGAGTGGCCCAACACTACAGGCTGCCCCTCTGCCAGATACAACTTCCACTGGATACAGATAGGAACGTGCCATCACTGAACCTAGCAGACCCATGATGACCTGGGAAGTAAACAGTTGCAGTCTTTTTTGAGAAAGGACTCAACAGTGACCGGCCCATGTGGGGCACAAGTAGGGGTGGCTCCAGAACTCGACTTCAGCCAATTTGAGCCCTCAATGCAGTGCAGTGGGATATACGGTACCCCTGACCACCCCCTCACCCTGTGAGGATAATGAGCTTAGCTTAGATGGTTTCCTAAGTGCAGGTGACCAACTTAGTTCCCTGTGTGTGTGGAGAGCAGAGGTCTCCAGGGCGACCAGTTTTAGGTTCTCAGGCATCGGGGCTAATACTGGAAGGGGTTTGGGGCACAGGGCAAATCTCCTCACAAAGTGAAGCCAGGCGTCTCAGCAGTCCAGCATATAGAGTGTGTCCAGTCTCTCTCCTCTCCAGACTGGAGGGGAATATGTACATCAATGCACACCATGAAT
>NW_022196909.1:50583003-50584821 GCF_008632895.1 Mastomys coucha | reverse complement strand
ACCCCAATCCAGAGCAACAGGGCCAAGTCTTCAGAAATAAATAGTATTAGGGGGCTGAGGTAAAGATGGAGGCAGTAACTGCCTTCCTTGTATACAGAGAGCCTTAAGGAGATGGAACCTCATCTTGTCCTGTGTACCTCCCCTTCTGCCCCACAGATATGTTGAGGGACACTAAAATGTCCTACACGTGGGACCTCAGGCATGTCCTCACCTCCTCCATGACTGTGGCCTCCATCATGCCCTCGGTGGCCGCCTCCCCCATGGCCATCATGACCACGGTGTTCATGAGGTGGTGGCCCTCGATGGTCGTGGCCTCGATGGCTAGGGACATCATGTGGCCGGTGGCCATGGGGTCCACCGTGTCCAGGGCCCTCATGGGATCGGTGTCCACTGCCCATGCTCCCTCCAGGGCCCTCATGGGATCGGTGTCCACTGCCCATGCTCCCTCCAGGTCCATCATGGGATCGGTGTCCACTGCCCATGCTCCCTCCAGGTCCCTCATGGGATCGGTGTCCACTGCCCATGCTCCCTCCAGGTCCATCATGGGGGCGGTGCCCACCACCTCCAACCATGCCTCCTCCACCAGGACCTCCTCGGCCATTTGGGGGTCCTCCTCCAGAACGACCTCCTCTGGCTCCTCGGAACGGAGGTGGTGGTGGTGGCTCATTTCCTCCTCGACCCCCTCGGCCTCTGTGGTATGGACCAGGAGCAGGTCCTGGACCCCCACGCATTGGGCCACCTCGCATGGGGTCACCTGGGCCATCCCAGAAAGGATCACCTCCCCGAGAAGGTGGGGGGGGACCCAGGAGACGTGGACCTACTGGTCCACCAGGGCCTCCGTGGGGACCTGTTAGAGAAAAAGGAAAAAAAAATCAGTTATACTCTAGCACTGCTTGCTGTCTCCTAACCTGACTCCCAGCTGTCACCAGGCTGAAAAGAAGCAGTCACCACACTGACTCCCTCTTACCTACCTGGCATGGGCCCTCCAGGACCAGGGGGAAAATGCTGCATACCCTTGGGGCCCCCAGGGCCTCCCGGTGGGAAGCCATTGGCTACAGGACCAGGACCTAGGAGCCCATGTGGCACTGTCAATGAAACAGGAGTAAACCAGTCAGGAGGTTAATTCTATAAGTATGGCACGGCTTGCCACTAGTGTGCCCAACTAACCTCAGACCAACCTGGCAGAGCTGTGCTCTGTCCAGTTTCCCCTTCCATTGCTTGTGCAGTGGCCGCTCAGAGGATTACCCAGCATCCCTGCATCCCCACTCTGCCCAGGCTCCTCCCCAGCCCAGTGGCCCCTCAGAGGATTACCCAGCATCTGCTTGAGCTTGTCTGAGTAGTCTGGCTGCTTCAGCAGCTCCTCTGAAGGGTGGCTGTTTGGACTGCCCTGTGAGCAAGAGAAACCACAGGTAAGAGAGTGTCAGCAACAACTTAGCATGTAAATGGAAGACAGGAACTGGGATAAGCCAGGCACAGGGTGCAGGCTGTCCCTGGCCAACCTGGGCTACACAGTGAGACTGAAATCTAACAACACTGAAGATAATGTGGGGAGTGTCATATGAGGAAGGACTCACATACCATTATGGAAGTGAGGATCTCCTGCACATTGATGCCGCCTCCTCCAGGGCCCTGGGGGCTCTTCCCAGCTCCCATGCTTCCCATAAGATTGGCCAGAACTGGAGGCAGCTTGGAGCCTCCTGCTCCATCAGGTGAGCCACCAGACCCTCCAGGCTCCAGGGTCTCAACATACGGAGTCTCATCCATGGCACACTCCTAAGCACAGACGAGTACAAGTCAGGGTGGTAGAAAACAGCACAG
>NW_022196909.1:50566058-50582021 GCF_008632895.1 Mastomys coucha | reverse complement strand
GGCAAGAGGACAGGTAAGCGAGATTGCCCACACTGAGGCTTCAACCCTGGCATGCAGAGAACTGGCATTGTACCTCGCTCAGTTTCATCCAGTTCAAAGTAGAAATATTCTCTCAGCTTGCCCTCCTCAGGCCAAGTCACAGTTTTCCTCTTTCTGCCCTTCCGAGTCAGCTGGTTGGGATCTCCAGGGCTCTCCACAGGCTTCGTATCCAGAGCTCCTGTCTCCGAAGAGGCTGTAAACAAGACAAGTTTTAGCCACAGATCCAGCCATTCAAAAAAGTCCCGAACCCAGGCTCAGTAGGTTACCTGCATCCATGAGCTCTGGAACTTCCACAGGAGGAACGGGGGTGCCAGGGCGGTCCGTGTCCATGGGCTCAGTGGGGGGTGCAGGCTCTGGGGAAGAAGGTTTGGCCGTGTTCGGTTCAGTGCTTGTTTTCCCTTCAAAAGGGCTGGGCTGTTGTAAAAGAGAAAGTAGCCAAAGAGCTGAATAGACATGCAGGGAAACACAGCAAGATCCTAAATGCCCAACAGTCCCACCTTAGCTCACCCAGAAGGCAGTCCTTGCTGTCACCCACATCAGCTCCTAGCTTCTACACCCCATGTACCCCACCAACGAAACTCACCTTGGCAGCAGTAGGCGATAGAACCTTCTTCTTCTTCTTAATTTTGATGCCTGGGACAGGGGCTGAATTGAGAGCATCCAGAAAACCCAGGCCCTCCATAGCTACAGAAGGAAAGAGTAGAATTAGAGGAACTGATGCCTCATTCACAATCCTATGCCTGCAGAGTCCAAGCAGGAACACAAGCAGGCCAGTGGGGTCCCTGCCCACAGTGTCCAGGGAGCAATGTTCACACAGGAGACTTCTACTATTCCATCTTTCTTTTGGCAGAAAGCCATGATTTTATCACAATTACAGAATTCACAATTCATTAAGCAAGCTGCTGAAACCACCAGAGGGTCCAGGCACGAGGGAGACAGCTTGATAAGCTTATCACTTGAGAGGACACTGCTTCTTGCAACTTATCTAATACGACTCTTATGGAAGGGGAGGTTCCAGAGGTACAGAAATTCTAAGCTGCCGAGATATCAAAGGCAAAGCAAAAGGTTCTCAGGGCAGGGCAGGTCTCCCCACCCAGAAGAGCTTTCCCAGGCCTACTCACGCTGTGGGGGAATGATCTTCACTTTGATCTCTTTGGTGGCATTGGGAGTTGTGTTGAGAGGCTTGTACTTCTTCTCTGCAGGTGGGGCAGCATCACCTGGAGCAGCTGTGGCACTGCAGACGAAAAGGAAGAACAGTCAAAAAAATCTCCCAATTCCCACTTCTTTCCAAAGGCCCAGGCTCCTTAGAAACCTATACCAGTATCCATACCTCTGCCGCTTGAGGGGGATGGGCTTCAGGTTGTACTTGTCTGACACAACAACAGTGCTGGAGTTCTTCTTCACAGGCACCAAAGATGGGGTATCCAGCTCTAGTCCTGGGGAGAAACATGTTGACTTTAGCTCTTACTGTTCCTCCATGTTCTAGCCTTGAATAAGTGTCCCAGTGTCTCCTTTAGCCTTCCTTCCTGACTGTGCATGTGTATGGTCCTGCAAAGTCAGCTAATGGCCTTACCAGTAGAACGGAACTTGGCATGACTGGGTGCCGTGGTTCTGAGTGACTTGGGCTTCTCTTTCTTCTTCTCTGGAGCTTCCTCAGCCCGGGCCTCAGCTTTCACTTCAGTCATAGGCCGCTCAGGAAGTGTGGTGCGGCTCTTCCCCTCTTCCTTCCTTTTCTTTTTATCTTTCTCTGTTATAGAAAGACAAAGCAGGTGAGAGTCTCGTTTGGATAAACAGATTGTCAGGTGAAGAAGCAGCCTCAGGACCCCCAAGGCTGCTGTCTACAGACAGCACCTGGATAAAAGAGCCCAGGACCTTACCAGCAGGCTGGGTGCTACTCTGGGAGCGGATGACAGCCATCCAGTCACTGACAAGGACTGATGCCAATTTCCGGAGCTCTGAAGGTGAAAACAAAGAGGAAAACCACTTATTTAGCAATAATTTAGTATTTCCAGTAAAAAAATAAAATTAAAAAAAAAAAAAAACAACAACAACCCTCCATTCAAGGAAGAAAGCAGTCTATAGTCAGCTGGAAGGATGAGTGAGAACAGTGGTCATGAGAGCGTCCTCTGCATGGGACATGTTCTCTCAGTTACTAAGGACACTCAAGTTATGGTAAAATTATAAAATGTCAGTATCTCAAAGAACCAAATATTGAGAATAAAACTAAAAAACGTAGAAAGCTAGCATGTAGTTTCCACTTAATGCTTACGTTCTTACCCAGAACTTGCTCCCCAGAAGACATAAACACCCCTAGAGCTCAGTATTGTGATTTAAAGCAAAGTGGGTCCCTAGCCTTCAGGAATAGTTCTTCAGAGTGACTTGAGACACGTTCACAAGCCCCCCTGACATGAAAGGACTTGGCTGGACATTTTCATTAAACATAAAGATAAATCTGTATTTTTTTTTTTATCAGAATAGATAAGTCTTATAGCTGGGTATCTTGGCTCATGCCTCTAATCCCAGTACTCAAAAGGACTGCCATGGGTTCAAGGCCAGCCCAGCCTCTAAGGCCAGACCAGTTTGAGGCAAACCGGTTCTACAAAGTGAGTTCCAGGTTAGCCAGGGCTATAAAGAGAGGCCAGTCGCATCAAGTAAACAAACAGCAGCAAAAAGACCCATTCCTACAGAAGTGTTTCTGGTGGGTATATATTATGTGAAAAAACAAGTATGTTTCATTTGGAATCGAGATGGAGTGGGGTCACAAGTTGGGCGTGGTGGTCCGCAGACAGAGGCAAGTGAGCTCTGAGTTTGAGGCAAGCCTGGTCTGCATAGTCAGTCCCAGGACAGCCTGGGCTACATAGACAAATTCTGTCTCTCAGAAAGATACAGAAGTGGCTGATACCCATTTGTGAAGAGATCTGGTGTGTCTGAAGATAGCTACAGTGTACAGTTTATGATAAATAAATATAATGCAGTGTATAATAAATAAATCTCTTAAAAAAAAAAAAAAGAAAGATACAGAAAAAGTGGGCAAGGGAAGTAGGGCTGAGCAAGCAGAAATGAAAGGCCAAGCCAGGAAAGGAGACAGTAACCCAGAGGCAGCCCCGCCCCGCAAGTGCGGTCCAGGCAGGGCTCTGACGCATACCTTCATCCTCACTGGACTTGCTGAGCTGCTTCACTAGTTTTGCTGTGTTGTTCTGTAAGAGAAGGAGAAGGCAGAAGGGTGAACAGAGGAATAGGCCAAGCTCACTCAGCATTAACCACCCCCCCTCTTGACTGCACGGCCATACTTCAACCTCTTCCAAAACCTGCAGATACTTTTTACCTTCTGAGAAAGGGTCTATCTTTGTAACCCTGGGTAGCCTGGAACTCACTATGTATGTAAGGCAGACCTTGAACTCACAGAAATCCACCTGCCTCTACCTCCCAAGTTCTGGGATTAAAGGCATGAGCCACTGGACTTATTCCCATTTTATATATAGGAAACTGAGGTTCAGATATATGAAAAATCCTACGTCATTTGCCTGAAAACAGAGATAAATCCACAGAGTATTCAACTTCGAATTCCCATTTTCCTCTGCTACTCTACCTCACAAATTCCAGATTGCCACCCATCAGGACTGAAGAGAGCTTTTCAGAGGAAAAATGGGCAATGCAGCCTGGAGATACCTGCTTGAGATGGTCCACAGTAAGCGGGAGGTGCTGCAGAGTCAGCAGAATCTGCTGCAGGAGAGGAGTGTTGTTGGTTGTCTTTGAGTATGTTAGCCAGCTGTTCAGAAGTTTGTAGCCACCAACATCAATAAACCTGTGGGCAAGTGGGAGCACAATATGGCAAGCCTTCTTTGGTTTCAGAACTAGCAAGCTCACACGCCCAGAGACCAGTCTCCCATTACAGCCTCCAATCCAGTCACCTGCACTGAACTTACTTGACTAGCACTTCTGGAGCCCGGGTCTGGAGGATAATGTTCAAGTACGTGCATCGACTCACCATCTTTCGTGCCTCCTTCATTAGACTAGAAGAGGAATCAAATTAGACATGGAGTAGAAATCTGCTTTGGGCATTATTAGTATTCAAATTTCAGATTCAGGGTCTCCCAGGCTAGCCTCCCCTACTGAGAGCTAGGATGAAGGGCACGAGGGGGCACTGTGCCAGCTAATCTCCTACAGCGGAAGACTCTAATCCTGGGAGTCAGTCCTGGAGCCCCCTGATGACATTCTTTGCTCCAGAAGGTAGTCACCAGGTGTCTAGAATTGTGGAATGAATCTAGAGTCATATAAAAACCCGAGGGAGGATAGAAGGCACCCAGGCCACCTGGGGGAGCATCCCTCCTGTCTCAGCACACAGAAACAACTGCGTCCAGGAGGGCTCAGGGCTCATATATTTCCCTGTATAATCTAAGACTGCTTTTCTCTGGAAAACGTTAAGGATCTCTGAAGGAAAACGATATTTTGGTAGGCACAACATGACCCAAAACCAAGCCAAGCATTATGTCCTATGCTCCTTTGGTTTTACCCCATCAAGACACTTGGGATTATGGATCAAACCCCCAGCTTCCATCATGGCTGACAGCCAAGAGGTTGCACTGCGTGAGGTCTCCTCCTCTGATAAGGAACCCACGAAGGGCACAGACTCACCTGAAGATCTTGGAAATCCCATCCACACTCTTCACTTCTCCATCCCGAGTAAGGAAGCTATCCAGGCCCTTGAGAAGTTCTTTGGGGTCTATGGGACCTGAACCCATGATGGTGGCTTCTGAGGTAAAAGAAAAACAAAACAAAACAAAATGGAATATAAATAGGTGGCAAAGACAGCCAGCCCCACTAACTTATCCCTCTAATAAACCCCACTGGCACATTTAAGACTCAGTGACTAAAGTATGTACACTTATACTATTTTCTAGATAAGAAAAATCCATTCTGTGCTCACAAAATAGCCCTGACAACTTAAGCATGGGGCTAATGAAGACCCCAATTTTGAGTTACATTTCAAGAGAGTATCAAGGCTAAGACCCCTGTATGATGTTCACTTTTTCATGCTTCTGCGAAGGTCCTGTCCCCAGTTAGCTGCTGGTAATTTGATGAGGTGAGCAGCTGTACCTTCCTAAGATAACTAAGACAACCCTAGGTATCTGGGTAAAAAAAAAAAAAAAAAAAAAATTAACAATCATCCTCTGTCCAGAAATCAATCCCCTTTATCTTGGCTGCTTAATAGTCATAATCAGTGGGGCGGTGATGGCGCACACCTTTAATTCCAGCACTTGGGAGGCAGAGGCAGGTGGATTTCTGAGTTCGAGGTCAGCCTGGTCTACAGAGTGAGTTCCAGGACACCCTGAGATATACAGAGAAACCCTGTCACAAAAAAACCAAGAGTCATAATCACAGGTGGGAGAATAAGTCAGCTCAAGTGGTGGATGAGAAAAGAGCAGGGCCCTGAGCAGAGCCTTTCCCCGGGAGCTGAGAAGCTTTCAGACTGAATAGGAGACAGGCAGGCTCTCTTGGGCCCTGAATAAGGCTACTCACAGGCCAGTCACCAAACAAGCTTTGATTGTTCCAAAGTTCAAAAGAAACTTGTTCTGTGGTTCAGAAGCAAAGATGCAAACCTGACCTTCCCTGCCTTTATCCCAAGAAAAGCTCCAAACCGAAAACCAGAAACCAGGAACCAAAAGTAATGAGGATGAAGCCATGGGAAGTGAGACACCAGTTCAAAGCAGGCTGGGTCAGGAGTGAGTTAAACATTCCACTCCTTCTGTGGATGGAAGCCACTTGTACAGTTGCAGAGAGAGAACTAGAGCCACTATGGTTCTGACTGGGGGTTTTAAGTCATCCTTGTATCAGCACTAGCTTCTGGGAAAAAAACACAGGCCTCCTAAGCAGCTGAGATGGCCAGGCCCAAAGGGGCAGGAGAGAGGTGAGAGACTTCTGCATCGTACACTTCGCAGAAACAAGGCAGTCCCAAAGCAAAAACCACTGCATTTCCTACAGATAAGGTTCTTACAATACAGATCAGTTTTTCCCCCTTAGGCAAACCAGAAAAGAAAGATGTGTAAAAAAGAACTGACTGTTTTCCTGGCTTAGACATGTTTAACCTGGGATAAGAGGCTGTCAGATAAGAGTGATTCTCCAGATAAAACAAGATAAAAATTTAGAGCTCACAAAAAAGGTCAGCTTTAAATGTGGACTTCCTAAGAACCCAGGGTAGCAGCAAGGAGAGAGAGGAGGGATGGCAGCAGTCTCTGCTCTGAAGGGTGATGCCTGTGGGCTCAACATGGGGAGATGCAGGCAAGAAATGCTAAGCATTGAGCAAAACTTAACCGCTCCCACCCAATACCCTGGAACCTGAGGTCAGAAGAGAAAAACATTCAACAGTGGAAATGTTTACAAGTTAAGGGGGCAAATCCACTGATGTGTGGCCATCTGTACACAGAGAGGAAATCTCCCTGTGCCTCAGTGATCTGTCTGTAGAAGCTCCAGGTATATAACAGATATGTTAGACTGGAAAAGGGATGAATGGGCAAGCTACAGTAGGGAGTTTTAAAGTCTTTTATACTCACATAAATCTAACAGAACCTCAAATAAATATGTATGCAATTTGACAAGTCTTCAATTATTGCTTCTTCCTCTGAACCCAGCTGATTGAAACCCAGAGCTAAACGTACTTCCTTTGTGCATCTACCTAGGAACTAACAGCCTGACTCTAATGTTCCACTCATTCTATGGGCAGAGGACAGCCCTTAGAGAAACTGTACCACTGTACAAAGCTGAGCCGTGTCTAGTGCCCTCTGCTGGAAATGAGACCTAGGTTCTTTAAAACTCCCCGCTTATGTAAACAATAAAGAGGCTCAAGAGTCTAGGAAGCTGGGAGACAAACACTTAAGATGCAGGTTCCCACTGCATGTACATTAGGGAGGACAGCTGAACTTGACTCCTCATAGGAAAGTGGGAATGCTCTCAGTGCCTTTCCTTCAGTATTATTCACTCCTTGTAAGGGACCCCAAGTGCCTTACAACCTAGGTCTCCATTTTCACAGGCAAGCTAAAAGGTCTTCCAGTGGGAACAAAGAATCCATCATGCTTGGAGCAGGTCTATGGTGAAAGCCCAACAATGCTGTGACCAGGGTGGGCGGGGCAGTGCTCTGGAGTTTGAAGTGGAGGAAACTTTCTGTAACCATAAAGAACTCAGGTCATGTTTTCTTTTCTCATTTTTGTTAACCAGCTGCTAATCTCCACGAAGAACATCTCCCGGGACGCACCTCCACCTTCTAAGTGCTGGGGAATGTTCTACACTTCTTACTAGAGATGCTAAGTTCCTATCAGACTTCAAAGTGAATTTGAGTTGAGGGTTACTTGGTTTAAAATGGTGGAAAAACGTCAATCCTGGCTAGTTACTAAACATCTACCACTACTGAATCCTGAATCTGTTCAGAAAACAAGGTCCATGCAAGCCAGGCTGCTTTAAAAAGGTCTTCTAACAAGAAAAAGCAGCATCAGCTCTTCTTTGTTCTGACCTGGGCTGTCATCCCTCAGTGACCCAACAGTGGGTGGACTGTCTCAGGTGGTTCACAAGGTTCTAGATCCTTGCACAGTGAGGCCCGATGCTTCCCTCACCTTTTAAACTTCTTGGTTAAAGTATTTGGTTTTCAATAAAGACACAAAATTACATCTACCACCCTGGCCCTAGAACTCTGGCCACTGTGTAAGAATCAGGTTCTCCAAGGTTCCCTAGAAAGCCTTGCTTTTCATCTCCCACATAAGGCCTTCTTTACTAAGCCCCTGCTCACTAGAGATCAGGAACCCCAGTGGGTGGAATATTCAGGTCCCAAGGTAGGTGTGCTGCAGAGGCACCTGGCAAACTGCTTAAAAGATAAAAAAGACTGTGGTAAATAGACACGTGGAAGAGGCCCTCCCATCCAATCAGAAGTCCAAGCAATAACGAGACTCCACACCCAGCAGCATATGAGCCCTGTTGTACCCAAGTCACCGTAGGACAGCAGGACAAAAGGCTTACAAACTCTGCCTAGAAACTCCACACCTCAACCCAGGACTTTAAATAAAAAATGGAAAGTATATGAAGAAACTGTCAAAGACTTGACTTTGAAAAAGCTGGGGAAAGAGATAAAGAACCAGACACCCAACACTGCCCTCGAGGGCGTGGCTCTCAACATGCACCACTGCCCCAGCACTCAGCAGGGAGGAAAAGAGGACATTCCTTTCCTCAGTGCTTTAACAGAATTTCTTTTTAGGAAGGAAGGGAAAAAGAAATTCAAAAAGGTGGCTCTTTGGGAAAAAGAAAGGTTGTGAAATGTAATACCAGAAATGTTTTGCTTACCAGAAACCGTAGCTTGACTCCCCCTGCCTCGAGTTTAAACTGCAGCCTCCTTTCCTAAAGATTCACTTCTCATCCTAGTGCCAACATACAGGAACTAAGCAATTGCAGGTGATGGCACTGAGCACAAAGAGTTTATCCCCAAACTGAGAGGTGAGAATAAGGATGGTTTACAAGAAAGTCCTACAAGTACCCACCCTCCCCCCCAGACCATCACAAAGCAACCAATACTCAGAAGTACGAGGACCCCCCTGAGCAGCATGGCCCATTGCAGCTTCATCAGGCCCAATTGTCTACTCGAGTTACAAGCCCTGTGTCTTGCCCCAGTCTCTCAGAACTAAAGCGGGTGGGGTTGAACTGTTTTTCACCCCTGTCAACTGAAGCAGGGAATAGGTCCAAGCAGTTGTGATGAGTGGAAAGTGAAAATCAAGGCAATGGGCTGACTGGTAACACAAAACCTAGAGCTACACAAGGACAGCTTCCATCCCTAGTACTCATTAAGCGTTATCCCTGTAAGATATATCATAAAAGATAAAAGAAACAAGGAAAAAAAAAAAAAAGACCGTAGTCTCCCGAGCAGCAATCTGCGCAGGGAGAGAAGCATCTGCTTGGGGGTGGAGTTTTCTGAGAGGAAGCAAGCTGGTTACATCACCTTTCACGGTGGCTCCTCCCCCTTGACCAAGCTTCTAGGGAAGCCCTAAGCTGACTAGCAAAAGAGAAAAACAAAGGAGAGGGACGCCATTTTGTTATGGAGAAGATTCAAAATTCAAAAGGCCGGCCAGATCTGCCGGTAGCTTTACTGCTTTACTTACACTATAAGGAACTAATTAGAAAAAAAAAAAGTCATCCCTCCGGCCACCACCCTCAACTTGACCTATCTTAATTCAGTTTAAGAGCCTACTACTGAAAATAAAATCAATTAATAAACAATTTTCTGCGGGTTAAGAATCTGAATTTGCAACTAAAATTCAATTTGCTACTACCGTCGACCACCCCAATCCTACCTACAAAAGGCAAGGGGGAGGACTTCGACCCCTCGACAAATAGGACCGAGGGGGGAGGACAAGAGAAAAATGGGTCAAGACACAACCTGCAACGCCGCTTGCAAGACAAAAGGACAAGGAAAAGTCGCCATATTTGAAGCAGGGAAGAAAAAAATTCTTTTAACGACACAATCTTCTAGATAGCATTCAAATGCACTAATGGCTTTTAAAATTATACTCCTGAGTTCCACATTTCCCAACCTTCCCAACCCTCTTAGCTGTATTCACCACCCACTAAAAAGTATCAAGTTAAAAAATGTTAAATCACTTTTGCCTTTAAATAACCTATGCAAGCTGAAACAATCACAAGACATTCTTTACCGCCCCAAATGTTATTGAATGTACTTGTTACTATGATTTTTGCCCTAAATTTAAGTGTCTTGCAATCTTTATTCCTAGATTGCCACCTATCTTAACCACACAATATATCCCAAGCAAATTACATTAAAATTGAGAGGATTTAACAGTCACTTTAAAGACATAGCCAGCTAATACTTCTCTGCCCATCTCCTTACCCTGCAATCTTTATGTACAGATTGCTTATTAATCTGGCAAATTGAAAGGCGTTCTGCTTGTCTCACACACAAAGAAGTGGGACTTCTGGGCCACAAGATCCACCATCTTTTGTATGTGAGCTCATTAACCCTTTTGAAGACTGCTAACCAGAGGAAGGTAACCGTTCCTCCTTGTAATAGCAAAGGCTTATGCTTTTGGCAGTCTGGAAATTTGCTGGATTATCAAGGGTTAACCGTCAAAATCCTCACTGGCTGGCCCTCCCTTCACCCTCTCCCTTGCCTGCTCCACAGCAGGGAAGAGGCAGGTGGTAGGGGAGAGAGAACAAAGACTGTTTAGACCCACAGGACCTTTAATGGAGATATAAGAGACCCGATTGGTCCTTCTCCAATACTCTACATTTGTTCTATGGTCTCATTTCTTCCTCTCATTATTTTTGGTTTCACAACGGGAAACGTTGATTTCTTGTTCAAGGCTGGTTTTTGAAAATTCGACACTTACTATCCAATTTTTTTGCGACGTCAGCACCTCGGGCTCAGGGGGGAGGGGTAAAATTTTGGAGGAAAAAAAACAACCAACCAGGACCCAAACTCAGTTACTTGTGGGGCCTCATTGGATCAAAAAGTCTCTTAAAAAAGTAAAGACCAACTCAGTTTTCATTTCCCCCCCACCCAACTCCATTTAGGGAGAGGGGGTCGTTGAAAAAAAGTCTGAGTGGATTCCAAAACGGAAATGCTGGATGAGTGAGATTGGGGAGGTTTGGGCAGGGAGGGTGGTTGATTATTTTTGAAGTTATGTGGTGACGGTCCTTCGGCCACAGATTTCAAGTCCCAAGCAGCGTGGGCTGGTGGGGTGGGCAAGATAGGTGGGGAGGGGCGGAAGACACGAGTGGTTGGGCTGGTGGCTGCTGGTTTCCCTTTCCCCCCTCTCTCAGGATCCTTTCAAGGGTTTAGGTGTTGCAGAGGCTTGTTTGTTTTCCGGATGGCCGGCCTGTCTTTCTCCGAGAAAATTCAACCTGGGGTAAAAGGAACACAAAAGGAGAAAGGTGTAATCAGTACGGGTCGCCTTTAGACGTTACGATGTGCTAATTCCGTGTTGTCCCGGGACGCAGCCGCAATTAGGGGAAAATGTGGCTGCCCAGTAAATCCAAACCCACCCCGCTTCCCCGGCCAACCGCTCTCGGCAAAACGTTACCCCTGCAAGCGACGGAGCACCCAAACTTACCTCTAAACGAACCCCAGAATGGCGGCCGCCCGCTCGGGCGGAGTCTTTTATACCCGGCCACCGCCCAACGCACCCTAACGTGATGGAGAACCGCCCTCGCCGCGACACATTGTGCGCGAGGCGAGCGCTGATTGGCCGGCGTGAAAGCCGGGTCGCCCGCGGATTGGACGTCCCTCCTCCACCTTCCCGACGGCCCCCTTCCTGGATTCCCCTCTTCCGTCTCCTTGCGGTCACCTCTGAGCCAGCGCGTGATCGCCGCGTCCGGCACCTCCCTTTCCTTTGCCTCTACCACTTCCGCCCCGGCGGACGGGTCTCACCCTCGGTTGGGCGAGACGACCGGACGCATGCGCACTGGGAGCACCCTGATCAAAATCGCAATCAAAACTGCTTTTGTGTTAGACACTAACCATGGAATCTATGAGCCATCGTGACTGGTCCGGGAGAAATGCAATTTTGAAGGCTAGTTCGATTGTGACGCAGTTTAAATTCGCGTCTCTCCGCGGACCCCGCCCGCTGACGCGTCCGTCCTTAGACACGTGAGCAGCCGCCTTCCGCATTGCCGGGCCCGTCCTCGGCCCCGCCCTAGCCCGCGTCCCGCGCATGCGCAGTCGCTCTTCCGGCAGGCCGTACGTCGCGTGAGCGTCAAGATGGCTGCCCCCTTGCGGCACACGCTGCTAAGGCTCTTTCCTACAGTCTTACGAAGTTCCTATGTAGCGCAGGTAAAACGTTGGAGGGCTTTCTCTGCCGCCCCGTGGTGTCTATACTTTCCATCTTCCCTCCATTACGAGGAGTCAAGGGGCACGGGTTTCCCATATGTTTACGTGTTAGTCCTGCACCACTCTCTGTCCCCTACGGCGCGCGATTTCTAAATTCTGAGCGTTCGGGTCAGAGCCAAGGTTACCTGTCAATGGTCTTCCCCCGACTACCAGTAGGCAAAAGAACTAAGTGGTGGGGTTGCCATACCTAGGTCGTTGGTGCCTGAAGTGGTACCCAGGAAGTGTTTTTGTTACAAAGGACCTTATTTTAAGATTCCCCCCTGCCCTCCGGAGATAGCCCAGGCTGACCTCATAGGTACCTACGGAGCTTTCCACCTCTACCTCCCAGGTTATGGAATTAAAAGCGAGATACACCAGTCCTACTCCACCTTTTCACACATCATTTTCTTATCAGCGTGCTTGAGATAATTCTCCTCTCTGAATTGAGATTGGCCTCTAGCCTGAGGTACTCACCACCCTGGAGGTTCTTGGCAGGGCAGGGAGAAATAGGAAGGCTTGTCCCGACGCCACTCCCTAAAATGGGACTACAGAGTAGTGACAGAGGTTACCACCGAAGTAATAACAGGCTTGGTGGCTTTAAAGCTAGCGTTAGCACTCAAATTTGTTTTGCCCTGTGGAATGTTGACGTGCAGCATTTTATGGAACTGGTCAACGCAGTGACTTTGGATTTTTCTCATCTGTATGAATCATCCCCTGTTCTCTTATTATTAATCTTATTTCCAAAAGTTATCCAAAAGTTTGGACATTTTTCTTCCCACCAGAACCAACCAAAGCTTATCAAGATCAGATCTTAGTATGCTAAGGTTTTTAAGTTGTTACATAACACTAACATCCTTTACCTTGTTGGCTTATCCTGCAGGGTCTGAGTGGGGAGCCTAGGTAGAGTGGTTGTCAGTTTAACACCAACAGAAATTGTACTTTCGTATATTTTCTTGCTGAGTTATACTGATATTTTGTGCACACGTTCCAACTCTCTTCCCAACGCATGATAAACCAAATATTTGCAGCCTTTTCTTGGAACTCATCGTCCTCTTGCTCCCAATATAGGTTCCCCTCCAGACTCTCTGCACCAGAAGTCCTGAAGAAGATGCTCCATCCTCACTTCCTGTTTCCCCATATGAAAACGAACCTTGGAAATACCTGGATTCAGAAGGCATGTGAGGTTAAGGGAAAGGAGGGGAAGATGCAGCCTGCAGTCAGTGGCTAGAGAAGGTCCCTTCCACCCTATTATACATAAACTAATTCGTCTTGTCTTGATTTCAGAATACCAGAACCGCTATGGCTCTCGCCCTGTTTGGGCTGACTATCGCCGCAACCACAAAGGGGGTGTGCCACCACAGCGGACCCGAAAGACATGTATTGTAAGTTTCTAAGGTTCTCATCTTGGTGGGGGTGGGAAGAGGAGGCCATAGGGAAGGTAGCATAAGTTCTTTTTTTCCTCCCCTTACAGCGTAAGGATAAAATTGCTGGGAATCCTTGCCCCATCTGCCGGGATCACAAGCTGCATGTTGACTTTAGGGTAAGGAGAGTCTTTTATCCAGAATTAGAATTTGTGGCCTCTTCATGGCACTCGAGAGATGGTGACTGCTGTACTCATACAGTCCTGTTTTTCAATGGTTGCCATTGTAAAAACACCCCTCTTTTGAGCTGAATTTGGTTGAGCACACCTTTAATCCGAGCAGGGGGGAGGCAGGTTTCTGAGTTTAAGCCTCACCTGGCATACAGAACAAGTTCCAGGATAGCCAGGCCTGCACAGAGAAACCCGTCTTGAAAAACAAATAAGATATAGATTTAAAAATAGACTCATTTGCCAGGCAGTGGTGGTGCACGCCTATAATCCCAGCACTTGGGATGCAGAGGCAGGTGGATTTCTGAGTTCCAACCCAGCCTGGTCTACAGAGTGAGTTCCAGGACAGCCAGGGCTATACAGAGAAACCCTGTCTCGAAAACACCAAAAAAAAAAAATTTATACCGGGCAGTGGTAGCACATGCCTTTAATCCCAGCACTTGGAAGGCAGAAACAGGCAGGTTTCTTGAGTTCGAGGCCAGCCTGGTCTACAGAGTGAGTTCCAGGACAACCAGGGCTATACAGAGAAACCCTGTCTCAAAAAAACAAAACAAAAAGAAAAAAGAATAAATTTACGCTGGGCAGTGGTGGTGCACACCTTGAATCCCAGCACTTGGGAGGCAGAGGCAGGTAGATTTCTGAGTTCGAGGCCAGCCTGGTCTACAGAGTGAGTTCCAAGACAGCCAGGGCTATACAGAGAAACCCTGTCTTGAAAAAAAAAAAAAAAAAAAAAAAAAAGAAAAGAAAAGAAAAAAGAAAAACCAAAGAAAAGTAAGTAAATAAGTTGAAAAACTTCCAAAGACAGAATTCAAGCAAAGGGACCCGTTTATCTGTTCAATCCTCAGCAAATATATTGTCCTGTGTGGGTGGGCAGAAGTGGTCCTCCAATTTCCTCTTGTGAGACAGGGTCTGTGTATGTAGCCCAAGCTGTCCTCGGCTTACTGTACAGTCTCAGCAGCCTGAGTTCTGAGAGCATAGGTGTGTACCACCTTGCTTATTAGTTGTATTTCCTTGTCCTCCCCATGTCCAGTGAGATGCTGGGGCCTGGAGTTAGAGAACAGAGATAAGAAGGGAGTTACAGAGTACAGTAGATCTCCCCTCCCCACCCCCAATAAAAGCCTTCAAAATGATGAGGCTTGCTTCTAAGTGAACACAAAAGATGATAAAGATTCTCAGAGGAGCCAAAGCTGTGGTTGTGCATACGGCGTGTCAGAATGCTGAGGAGGGTGCTCATCATAGAGGGGACCGCGATGCCTTCCCAATCTCTGCACGTGGCAGGTTACAGTGAGTGGGCACCGTGGCAGGCAAGTGAAGAAGTAACGGTGAGTTCTGTAACTCCACAATGTATCTACTTTCTTCACTGCTCACCTCCTATGATTGGTCTGTCTGCTTGTTTTATGCAGTTAGAACTATTGAATTGCTCTTAGTTACACACTGTATTTTACCATTATATTCAGCAGCCTGTTTGTATTACTTATTACATAGTGATCATTTCTGGGTAATATCTGGACCTTGATGACCTTCCCCAAGTTTTGCCCAAAGGTGGACCACTAGGAACATGGCTTCTCCATAACTCCACGGCAGATTATGGGATGTGTACATGAAATGGATTGGGGAACATGGCTTCTTCATAACTCCGAGGCAGATTATAGGATGTGAACATGAGATGGAGAGAGACATAGAGCAGTAAAGAGCAGCTATGAAAGCTTTGTTGATTTTGTTTTTGTTTTTGGGTTTTTTTTGGCTTTTTGTTTTTTGAGACAGGGTCTCTCTCTAAAGCTCTGGCTGTGTTGGAGCTCACTGTACTCAGCAGCATAGACCCACCTGCCTCTGCCTCCACAGCCCCGGTGTTAAAAGTGTGCACCACCAGCTACTCCCTAGCTCTTAGTGTTTGTTTTGCTGGGCTTTTCTTCTGGGAGGGTGGGGGTAGTACTTGCTGGCCTTGATCTCAGAGATAATCCACTTTGCTTCTGCCTCCTAAATGCTGGGATTGCACCTAACAGGACGTAGCCCAGGCTGGCCCTAAACTCATCATTCTTCAGTGTTCCCTTTTTCAAGTTCTAATGGGGTGTGCTACCACAAAGGGTTGTGTTGGTGTAAGGTGTACACGCTTAGCCTGTAGAGGTCTTGACCACTCTCTCGCACACTTGTTTATCTCTCTCCTGCAGAATGTGAAGCTGTTGGAACAGTTTGTTTGTGCCCACTCGGGTATCATCTTCCACGCCCCATACACAGGTTAGCTTTGCATTCCTGTTACTACCTCTATAGTTTTCCTTGGAGCACTCCTGGTTATGGGGTTGGGTGGTAAATGTTCCTTTGATAGCTCCTATGAATAGCACACAGGTGGTTTTGTTTAATGAGGATAACCATTACGATAAAACAGTTAAATGTAGACAAAAGACTAAAGTTCTTTTTTTTTGTTTGTTTTGTTTTGAGACAGGGTTTCTCTGTATAGCCCGGCTGTCTGTATAGACCAGGC
>NW_022196909.1:50562340-50565107 GCF_008632895.1 Mastomys coucha | reverse complement strand
GAACTCAGAAATCCGCCTGCCTCTGCCTCCCAAGTGCTGGGATTAAAGGCATGTGCCACCACTGCCCGTCTCTGTGGATTTTCTAAGTCACCCATTAGCCACACTTGTCATTGAGGCATCTTCTGGCCCATCTATGGGCTCTATTATTCAATGACATCTCTATAGTGGCTGGATATCCAGGCAGATAAAGGTCAGGGGCATGGGTCATGAGGTAAAGCCAGGTTCTCCACAATCAGCTGTCTCTGTGTAGAAGACTTACTGCTTTGTGGGACGCTGTTCAGGCTCATTTTTCCCTCCGTAGGTGTCTGTATGAAGCAGCACAAGAAGCTGACCCAGGCCATCGAGAAAGCCAGGGAGTATGGTAAGTGAGAGCAAGGGACAAGGTGATCTGGGCTGAAAGGTGCGTGTGTGCTCCCATGTCTATGAACGGTGTGTGTGTGCTCCCATGTCTATGAACGGTGTGTGTGTGCTCCCATGTCTATGAACGGTGTGTGTGTGCTCCCATGTCTATGAAAGGTGCGTGTGTACTCCCACGTCTGTGAACGGTGTGTGTGTGCTCCCACGTCTATGAACGGTGTGTGTGTGCTCCCATGTCTATGAAAGGTGCATGTATGCTCCCACATCTATGAACGGTGTGTGTGCTCCCATGTCTATGACAAAGTGTTCCACAGACTGCTAGAGCTTCCCAAGTTGGGTGAGTTGCTGCGCTGTGAAGAAACAGCTGCAGATTCCAGGCTACTAGGAGTACATATTGAGATGATCGTTCAAGAGACACAGGGAAGGAACATTCATTCTGGAATCTTGACAGTCTTGTGTTTCTTTGTTCTGGCCTGGTTTACACAGTACCTTTGCACAGATGAGTGAGGAGGGAGAGCGCACGCAGTGCCCTGTCTGTTCTTTGTCTCCTGGGCAGGTTGTGCCTGCATAAGCTGCTGGGATGTGCTTGTTGGTTCTGATTGGTCCATTTTTCTCTGGGTCTGACCTGCCCTTCCTCACCCACCATTCTCTCTTTAACCCCATAGGCCTTCTCAGTTACTACATTCCCCAGGTTGAGCCCCGAGATGCTGACTTTCATACTGTGCATGGAGCTGTCAGTGTGACTCCACCAGCCCCCACACTGTTGTCAGGTGAACCTTGGTACCAGTGGTACAGCTGGCAGCAGCCACCGGAGAGAGAGCTGTCTCGCCTTCGCCGACTCTATCAAGGAAATCTCCTAGAAGAAAGTGGCCCGCCACCTGAGTCAATGCCTGAGATGCCCACTACACCAGCAGAAGCCTCCACTGAGCAGACTGGCTCCCACAGTGCTTAGAACTTGTGACCTGGGGAAGTCAGACTAAGGGAGTGGGTGTCTAGGGCTATGTGGTGTCCTGTGTTCTGCAAAGGGTTCTGTTTTGTGACGGTGGCAGACCCTAAAGGGAAATGAAGAGGACAAGCACATTTAAAGTTGAGGAGGGATCTAGACGTATATGGGTAACTCTGGAGAGGGCTTACATATGAACTGGAGACTTGTGTGTGCGCTTGATAATGTGTCCCTATTTTAAACCTCCTGGCTCAGCTTTTATACAATAAAGCTGTGTCTCTTCACCCATTCCTGACTTCCTTTGGTCTGACTGTTTAAAACCATGGGTGTGAAATCTATGAGAGGGGTGTAGCTGTGGGGTGGGAGTGTGGTCTACCTGCTAATGCCCGCAACTCCTTCAAGGAAGGGGTGTGTGACTGGGTCTTCTGAAGGTTCCCTCAGCTGTTCACTGTGAGGGCAGGATACTTGGTTGTCCTGGCACCACAGGGGCACAGACCTACAAAAGGAGAGCTGTTGCTAGAGAACAGCTGGTTTGGCGAGAAAAATGGGGTTTCCCAGGCGGTGGAGTCCATGGTGGGGGCGGGGCGAGCCCTCGGGGCGGGTCCTGGAGATAAAGACTTACCGGCCCTGGTAGCGGAAGTGACGTAGTGTGGGGCGTGTCCGGTCCTGCACAATGGGCCATGGAGTTCCCGTTCGATGTGGATGCGCTGTTCCCGGAGCGGATCACCGTGCTGGACCAGCACCTGCGGCCTCCGGCCCGCCGACCCGGAACCACAACGCCGGCCCGGTGACATTTCAAACCCGACCCATGGCCCTTCTGTCCCGGTTCCTCTCCAAACCTGATCCAGGAGCCACGCCCCCTTCTCACTGACTACTGGCCATTCCTTCTGCGGTCTTACTTGGTTTTTGGTGACCTTTGACCCTGGATCTAGCTGGGTTAATCGGCCTACATCTGTAACCTTTCACCCTTTGGCCCTATGTGGCCTCAACAAGAGGCTCTAGTTGACCCCGCCTCCCAGTAACCTTAACCTGGGATCTGTGAAACCCAAAGTTTGGGATTTGGAGGGGTGAGGTGGGAGGTGAGGAAGAGTTCCAAGCAAAGTCAGAGACCCTGTGCAGGACCCTGGGTGGGAGCCAAGCAGGCTGCCAGGAATGACTTCCAGGACGCTGTAACCCAGCGAGTGTCTGACCGGCCCCTCTCTCTGTAGTGTGGATCTGCAGCAGCAAATTATGACTATCGTAGATGAGCTGGGCAAGGCTTCTGCCAAGGTACGGGGCACCTCAAGGAGGAGGAAAGGGAAATGGGTGACAGAGAAGGAGCCATACAAAGTATGCCTTCATCTCTGCAGGCGCAGCACCTCCCTGCACCCATCACCAGCGCTTTGAGGATGCAGAGCAATCGCCACGTTATTTATGTACTAAAGGACACCTCTGCCCGACCGTGAGTCTTATTGTCGTTCTTTCATG
>NW_022196909.1:50546202-50562330 GCF_008632895.1 Mastomys coucha | reverse complement strand
GCCTGCCTCTGCCTCCCAAGTGCTGGGATTCAAGGTGTGCGCCACCACTGCCTGGCGTGAATCAAACTCTTCTTAGTTGTCCACCTTTCTTCTACAGTCTCTCCCAGACAGTTGATCCTGCCTGGTTCATTATTTTCCCCATCCCACAGGGCAGGGAAAGGAGCCATTATTGGTTTCCTGAAAGTCGGATACAAGAAGCTCTTTGTACTGGTAAGTGTTACTGCAAACTAGACATTTGTAAGCATTGGTGCCAGAGAAGAAATGGGGGTGGGGGTGGGAGACAACCAAGATCCATGGCTCCTAATGAGTACGTGTTGTTCTTGACCTCATAGGATGACCGGGAGGCTCACAATGAGGTAGAACCGCTTTGCATTCTGGACTTTTACATCCACGAGTCAGTGCAACGGCATGGCCATGGGCGAGAACTTTTTCAGTACATGTTGCAGGTACCCCAAGAATCTTTACCAATTAGTCAGAATCTAAAAGGCTCTTCACCCCGAAGCTCCAAGAGGCCCTGCTTCGTGGCCATGTTTGGTCCCCTTTTCTCTGTATTCCCTTGGCAGGCTCTCAATATCCTGTTAGCATGCTCCTCCTACCACCTCCTCCTGCCCACAAGTTTTCTGTTTTCCTACAGAAAGAACGAGTGGAACCACACCAACTGGCCATTGACCGGCCATCCCCAAAGTTGCTCAAGTTCCTGAACAAGCACTACAACCTGGAGACCACTGTCCCCCAGGTTAGCGGCTCTGCACAGAGGCAGTGCCTCATCTCGCCAAGCATTCCTGTCAGATTGACTGGATCCCTTTGTGGCTCCAGGGATCAGAGCTAGGTTGTGGGGCATGCTTCGTGTGTACTCTGTCACGTCTCTGTCCCCTTCTTTTAAAAAAAAAAAATTTTATATTTATTCACTTACTGAGTGTATTCCTGTTCATGGGTGGAGGTGAAAGACACATGAGAATCAATTTGGTCCTATCAGATAGGTTCTGAGAGCTGAAGAAGGGGTCAGCAAGGTCTAACCCTGGAGACACCTGGCTAAGTCCTACCTTGGGTTGTTTTGATGTTGTTTTAGACTTACCTCACATGTGTGAATGCTTTGCTCACATGTATATACATGTACCACGTTCATGCCTGTGCACATAAGTTAGAAGGCGGTGTCAGAATATGGGAACTGGAGTTGCAGTACCATGTGGGTACTGAGGATTGGATCTTAGTCCTCAAGAGGAACCAAGCACGCTAAGCTTCTAAGCCATGTTTCCAGCCTCTATTTTATTTCAAATAAGGTCTCAATGGGTCACCCTAGCTGTGCTGGAACTCACCTTGTATACCAGGTTGGCCTTGAATACACAGAGATCCACCTACTTCTACCTCCAGAGTGCTAGGATTGAAAGGATGCACCAGCACCTCACCCTGTGTTGATTAATTTTTTTTATGAGGAGCACTCCTGTCCCTCTTTCTCCCCCTCCAACCCCTCTTGTGTCCCCCTCTCCCAAACTGTTGTCTTATATTATTGTTACATGTACATGTACACAGGTATATAGATAGGTACAGATGTATATATAAAACCTACTGAATCCCCTTAGCTTTGTTAATATGCATCTGTCTCCAGGGCTCCACTGCGGTGTTTGTTGTTGTTGTTGTTTTGGTTTGGTTTTGGGGTTTTGGTGGGTTTTTGTTTTGTTTTTTTAAGATTTATTTTATATATGAATACTCTATCTGCATGTACACCTGCATGCCAGAAGAGGGCATCAGATCACATCATTATAGATAGCTAATGAGCCATCATGTGGTTGCTGGGAACTGAACTCGAGACCTCTGGAAGAGCAGTGTTCTTAACCACTGAGCCATCCAGCCCTCATTGTGGGTTTTGGAAACCGGATCTCACTATATATCTCAGGCTAGCCTTGAACTCATAGTGACACTCCATCTTCACCTCCTGAGTAATGGGGTCACAGGTATGCCTCGATACCCAGATGTTCTGTGTTTGAAAGATGCTAAGCTGGGCGGTGGCGGTGCACGCCTTTAATCCCAGCACTTGGGAGGCAGAGGCAGGTGGATTTCTGAGTTTGAGGCCAGCCTGGTCTATAGAGTGAGTTCCAGGACAGCCAGGGCTACACAGAGAAACCCTGTCTCGAAAAACCAAAAAAAAAGATGCTTGCTATATACATACCAAATCCCACTCTCCTCAAACAGATGATCCCCCTGCCTTAGCCTCCCATGAACTAGGATTAAGTCGTGATGTCCGCTGTGATTTATTTTTTGCGACTAAATCTTTTTTCTCCTTACCCATCGCATATCCTAGATGCGTTCATCCTGCCTTTTGGGGGCCTTGGTTTGCTTGTTCGCTTCTTGAGGCACAGTCTCACTCTGTAGCTCTGGCTGTCCTGAAGCTCACTATGTCGGATCAGCTGGCTTCAGCCTCTCAGGAGATCCGCCTGCCTTTGTTCTGAGTGCTGGGACTAAAGGCGAGCACTGCAGCTTTGTTATTGTTTTGAGACTTTCATTGTGCAGTGCTTTCTGGCCTCAAACACAGAGATCCACCCACCTCTGCACCACAGACAATCTTGGGGTGGGGGATTGGGGGTCGTTTGTTTGTCTTTAGAGAGGCTCTCATTCTGCAGCCCAGCTGACCTGAAACTCCTGGTGTAGCCTGGGAAAGCTTCACACTCAGAGCCACCCAACTGCCCCACACTCCTGACTAGGAGAATTGTCATGCCTAACCATTATTTTTATTTCTTTTTACAAATTATTCATTCTTTGTTTATACATATATGAGCTTGCCCGCATGAGTTTGTGTGTATAGTGGGTAGGTACCATTGAGTCTAGAAAGTATTTAAGGCTCTTCATCTCTGAGCCACTTCATAGCCTTTTAACCTCTGTGAAAGATTTCATGTTTTTGGTGGTGGTGGTTGTTTTGAGACAGGGTCTCTCTGTGCAGCAGCTTTGACTGTCCTGGAGCTAGCTTTGTAGATCATGTTGACCTTGAACCACAGAGGTCACCCTGCCTCTACCTCCAGAGTTCATCACCACACCTGGACATGGTTGTCCAAGTCATTTCCACCCTGTTCTCCCATAGGTCCATTACTCATTAGTCATCATGTATGGAAGATCCAGAATAATAGACATTCCAGGCCTCAGGGAGCCTGGTTTATTATGGGTCAGTGATTCTGTGAGTTTAGACATGCATTCAACAACTGTTTGTTGTGTATATGACTCTGTTGTGGACACTAGGAATACTTTACACAACCAAACAAAAGAATATGCTTTCTGTTTTTTTAAAATTTTTTTTAAGATTTATTATTATATCTAAGTATACTGTAGCTGTCTTCAGACGCACCAGAAGAGGATGTCAAATCCCATTACAGATGGTTGTGAGCCACCATGTGGTTGCTGGGATTTGAACTCAGGACCTTCAGAAGAGTAGTCAGTGCTCTTAACCGCTGAGCCATCTCTCTAGCCCCAAGATTCTGCTTTCTAAATGTGGAACCAGACAAACAGCGTATTCTAGGACCAGGGAAGGGTGCTACATGCCTTTGATCCCAGCACTGGGAAGGCAGATCTCTGTGAGTTCATGGCCAGCCTGGTCTAAATATGGTGTTCTGGGACTTCCAGAACTCCCTGGAGAGGCCCTGTCTCAAAAAAAAAAAAAAAAAAAGTATTCTTTACTGTGGTTAAGGGTTAAGTGTTCTGAGAAAATGAAATTAGTGCTGGTGGGGGAGGCGCTTACAGGTGCAAGTCAGATATTAGCGGGGAACTCTCAGCTGAGATAGTTCATTTGTGCAAGAGCATGAAGGAAGTATGTGGAGGCACGGTGTCCCGGAGAGGAGTGATGGCTTGTATAAAAGGCTATGCAGTGAGAATATGCCCACACAGTGTGACCAAAGGAAAGTAGTAGGTGAGAGCTGAGGCAAAAGGAAGGGAGCATGCAGGTAGGGCCACGCAGGTCACTTGTCTCCTTCGCTTTGCTTGCTGTGACAAAAAAAAAAAAAACAAGCCGTAGAGGGAGCCAGGGTGGATAGGAAAGCAGAAATTCCTGATGAAAGGGAGTCAGGGCTAGACCTGGGGGCAACAGTAGAGGTAGGAAGGGGTGGCATCTAAGGGTAAAACAAACATGACTTCCTTATGGACTCGATGTGGGAAAAATAGAGTTACGAGTGGACCCAAATCAATAGGAAGGATGACGTTGCATGATGTAGGTAGATTGGCTTTGGGGAAAACATTAGGAGTCATCTTTTTTTTTTTTTTTTTTTTAGATTTATTTATTTGTTTTATATATATATGAGTACACTGTAGCTGTACAGGTGGTTGTGATCCACCATGGGGTTGCTGGGATTTGAACTAAGGACCTTTGGAAGAGCAGTCAGTGCTCTTAACTGCTGAGGTATCTCTCCAGCCCCAGGAATCTTGTTTTGAGCGGCTTGGAACTTACTGTGTATTCCAGGCTATCTTTGAACTCACAGAAATCCTTGTACCTCAGCCTCTTTAATCCTAAGGTTACAGGAATGAGTTACTATGGCCAGTGTAGGAGTTGATTTTTAAGGTAGTCAGGAATTGAGACTAGCCTGGGTTACCTGAAATGCTGAGTCAGTTAAAAAAAAAAAAGTAGGGGAGGGTGGAATGCAATATTAATCTCAGCACTCCTGAAGCTGAGGCAGGTAAGATGTCTGTGAGTTCAAGGTCAGCCCAGTCTACAAAATGAGTCCAGAAAAGGAGATAGAGTGAGACTTTGTCTCAAATAAAAGCAGTAGATATCCTGTGAGCTCTGTTTAAGATGTGTATGTATGTATGTATGTATGTATGTATGTATGTATGCGTACCTGCATATATGTATGTATGTGCACTATGTGCATGCAGTGTCTGCAGAGGTGGGAAGAGGGCAGCAGATCCCCTAGAATGAAGACAGTTGTGAGCAGCCATGTGGATGCTGGGAGCAGAGGCGACCCAGAAGCACAGTATCTCCCTAGCCCCTTGATTTACTCTGCATCTCTGTTTATGGATGTTCAGTTTTTCCAAGCACCACTTGTAGAAGGAACATTTGTTCATTCCGCATTGAATGATCATGGCACCTTTGTTAAATCAGTTGGCCAAGGACACATGAGTTTATCTCTGCACCTTTGATTCTGTCCTGTTGACTGACATCTGTCTTTTGCCATTTGCACAGCACGCTGTGTGTATTTGTGTGTTTGTTAGCACTTGGATCCTTCCACCAAACTGCTTTGATTTCCATGGTTTAGTGGTGAGTTCTGAAACCAGGAAACTTTAGACTTCAGTTCTATGCTCTTGACTGGCTGTTTGGTTTGCTTGTGTGAGACAGTATTGCTGTATAGCACTGGCTGACCTGGAAACTATGTGTAGGCCAGCAGGCCCTCAGCATGAGTCACCACAGGCTGTCTTTATAGGTTTTTTGTTTTTTTGTTTTTCAAGACAGGGTTTCTCTGAGCCCTAGCTGTCGTGGAACTCACTCTATAGACCAGGCTAGCCTCAAACTCAGAAATCCGCCTTCCTCTGCCTCCCAAGTGCTGGGATGAAAGGCGTGTGCCACCACTGCCCAGCTTGTCTTTATAGTTTTTATGACTCCATGTGAACTTTAAGACCAGCTTGTTAGGGTCAGGGGTTTTGCGTGTTCTGTCCCCGAGAACAGTCTGGCTTTTGTTCTTTCCGTTGTGAGCTTTGTTTCTTTTTCTCTATACATATTGTAAAGAGGTAGTGTGGTACATGCCTTTAGTCTTAGCACTTGGAGGCAGAGGCAGGCAGATCTCTGTTGTAAGTTCAAGGCCAGCCAGTCTACAGGCAGAGCTATACAGAGAAACCCACTCTCAAAAACAAACATATATACACATATAAATGTATACACACGTGTGTGTGTGTGTGTGTGTGTGTGTGTGTGACCACCATCTGGCTAGATTTATTTTATCTTATGTGTATAAATATTTTGCCTGCGTGAATATATATGCACTACAGGTATGCTTGGGCATCCATGAATGTCAGAAAAGGCTGTTGGGTCGCCTGGGATTGGAGTCACAGATGGTCGGTCATGAGCCACCTTGTGGGTATTTGAAGTTAAACCATAGTCTTCTGCAAGAGCAGCAAGGGTTCTTAACCACTGAACCATCTCTCCAGTCCTTTGTCTTGATTGTGGGGCAGGGTCTCATGTGGCCCAGCTGGCCGAGGGCTCTCTGTGTAGCTGGGGATGACCTTGGCCCAGCTGGTCCTACCTTTCCCCTCCTGGTGTTAGGATTTCAGGCATACGTCACTGCCCAGTGTGTGTGGTGCTGAGGCTTGAACCCAGCGCTTCAAGCATGGTTGACAGGCCTTCTACTAGCTGAACCACACCGAATCCTACCCCTATGGGCTTTTTGGCACAGGTTCTGTACCCACTGTGTGATAAAGACTCGACAGTGTGCTTTGCTTGCTTCATCTTCCAGGTGAACAACTTTGTGATCTTTGAAGGCTTCTTCGCCCATCAACACCGTAAGTTTCCTTACCTTGTGTCAGCCCAGTAGTTGAGGAAAGGGAAAGGAAAGAGGTGGGCTCTTGGTTCCACGGGCCCCCACTGAGGGCCCCCACCTCTTCCTTCCTCACAGGGCCCCCCACTCCCTCTCTGAGGGCAACTCGACACTCTCGTGCTGCTGTGGCCGATGCCATACCCGCTGGTAAAGCCTGCAAGGACTGGGTGGAATTAAAGGGCAGTGAGGCCTAGTTCCTCAGGAGGTTCCGGGTAGACAGTGCTATCTGCTGGCAGTTCAGAACACCCAAAAGCCACCCATCCCCCCAGCAGCACTGTTTGCCCTGGCCCTGCTGGGAATATTTCATCCATGGGAAGAAATCAGATCCTGCTAATGCTCAAGCTCAGGCACTAACTCCAAAGCACACCCACCCACCCGTTCTCTGCAATGGTTCTTAGAAGCAAGCCCCCCCCCCCCCCCCCCCCCCAGTTTGGCTGGCCACTGCTGTCAGCAGAGCCTCAAAACGGGCCTCAGTCAAATTGCTGTAAATGCCTCAGGCTCTGTCAGCCAGGGAAGGGCAGGCAGGTGAGCCCAGTGGTCCTTTCATTTCTGTTCATGGGACAGTGATATGAATAGTCAAGTCTCTATACATGTTTTAAAAGAGAATGCTCAAAATGTATAACACTTTTAGCTGGTGCGGTGACACATGCCGTTGATTCCAGCACTCAGGAAACCAAGGTAGGTGGAGCTCTGTGAGTTCGAAGCCAGCCTAGTCTGCACAGCCAGCATTACGCCAGCCAAGGCTACATACGAGATCTTGCCTTAAAAGAATTTTTTTTTTTTCCAGAATAATCAAACCTATTTTGATTTAACTCACAGGCTGGCCGGGTATGGTATCCAGCACTTGAGACAGGGGACTCCCTGAGTTTGAGGCCAGCCTGGTCTACAGAGTGAGTTCTAATATTTAAAAACCACAAAGAAAAAAGAAAAGAAAGGAAAAGAAAAGAAGACCTCACAGGCTGCCAGCTGCCTTCCGCCTTGCCTCCCCAGTACATCCTCAGAGAGTGGCCTAGCCTTTAGCTGTGTGGTGCTGGCTGGTACAGAACGGTTAGCCTTGTGGCTGGTTACCTTCCCGCTGGCCAAGAAAAGTAGTAACAGTTGCTCCTCCTCAGCATCAGCCTAGGCTGCCAGAGGCCCACCATGTCCGTGCCCCATGATGATCATGCCAGCATCTGGGATGGATGGTGACGCTAAGACGCAGGGAGGAAACTCACCCTGGCTGTACAGTAGCTCCCATTGCTGAAGCCCTTTTGTAGATTCACACTTTTTTTTTTTCTCTTCCTTTTGGGGAGGAAGGAGTTGAGACAGGATCTCGGTTGCTCTGACTGTCTTAGAACTTGGTATGTACACCAGGGTGCCTTGAACTTAGAGGTCAGCCTGCCTCTTCCTCTCAAGTGCTGGGATTAAAGGTCTATGTCACTATGCCTGGCTCCTTGTTCCTTTTTTGTTTTGTTTTGTTTTGTTTTTTGTTTTTTGAGACAGGGTTTCTCTGTATAGCCCTGGGTGTCCTGGAACTCACTCTGTAGACCAGGCTAACCTTGAACTCAGAAATCTGCCTGTCTCTGCCTCCCAAGTGCTGGGATTAAAGGTGTGTACCACCACTGCCTGGCCTGGCTCCTTGTTCTTTTGAGACAAGGTCTCACTATGTAACTCTGTCCCTCGAACTCCCTATGTTGATCAGGCCTGCTCCTACCCTTCCAGTATAGAGACTAAAGGCATGTGCCACCACTTTGAACTTCCTCATTTCTATTACTATCTCAAAACCTAATTAAAACTCAGAATTTCCCTATCTTTTTGTACAGGAAGGAAAGGTTCTGCAACTCCTCTCCTCTCCCCTAAACAATCCCCAATTAACCAAGGGCTTTGTCCATCTCATCTAGAGGGACCCAGGGTCCTCACTGGCCCAGCTGGGACTATTCCACTGCCCCAGAACCCCAGGGGGGCCTGACAACACCCATGGACAGTAAGAGCTCGCCTCCCCTGGCCATCCTTTCCTGCATCTCCCAGGCCCTGGTCTCCCCTGGATCTTTCTCCTGAAATTCTGTGTTTGGCCTACTCCTTCTGGCTCTCCCCAAAAGTGCTCCAACATTTCCCCCAAACTCCCCTTGGTGTGCTGGCTTTGCCACAGCACGGCTTCTGTACTGGCATTCCCAGGAGGAGCTGTGGTGTCAGGGAGCGAAAGCTTGGGATTGTGGGAAAATGGCAGGGAGGAGGGATGGATAGTTCATCTCCTAAAACTTCCTTGTGTCCCCACTACCACCAGCTCCAGCACGGAAGCTGCCACCAAAAAGAGCAGAGGGAGACATTAAGCCATACTCCTCCAGTGACAGAGAATGTAAGGGACTTGAGGAGGGTGGCTGGGGGCAGGGTGGTCAGGGGAGGGTAGCTGGGCATAAGGACCCAGGGAGAGTGGTTAAGGGAAGGTAGTAATCCAGGGACAATAATGAAAGGCTACAGTTGCTTTCTGCCTAACCTTTATTTTTGTGACTCTTTTCCCTTTCTTCTCTCTCTTATTCTCTTGGTTCCGCTTCCCAGTCCTGAAGGTGGCTGTGGAGCCTCCTTGGCCCCTGAACAGGGCCCCTCGGCGTGCCACACCTCCAGCCCACCCACCTCCACGTTCTAGCAGCCTGGGCAACTCGCCGGATCGGGGTCCCCTTCGGCCCTTTGTGCCAGAGCAGGAGCTGCTTCGCTCCCTGCGTCTCTGTCCCCCACATCCCACTGCACGCCTTCTGCTGGCCACTGACCCTGGAGGCAGCCCAGCCCAGCGCAGACGCACCAGGTAATAAGGCCTGCAAGTTTGGGAGCCTCTGGACCCGGAGAAGTTAGCAGTGGTAAAGAATAAGGCGATTCCCCGACAAACGTTAAACAATGAAATCTCTACCAAAACATACAATTCTGCAGCACTGGTCTGGAAGGATTGAAGGGGCAGGGGTGGGGGCGGAGGTAATTTATACGGGCCATGGACCAGAGCTGGGGTGGGGGCGAGGGTGCTTTATATGGGCCATGGACCAGAGTTCTATTTTGAGGGTGATTGCTAGAGTAGGAAGACTTAGAGATCCACTGGTCGGTCCTTGAGTCTTTCAGGACTCGGGGAATCTTGGTTAACATTTGCTGGGGATAGGCTTGTGTCTCGAAGATTGGGAGCCAGTGGGTTCTAAGGCCACGGCATGTATGCCAAGAGCCCTTCCAGGTAGGCAGGGAGTGGGTGTCTCCTTTATTTCTCTTTTCACTTCCTCTTCACCTCTGACTGCTCTGTTTTTTTTCTCTCCCCTACCTTCCCTCTCCCCTTCTCCTGTCCATAACATCTACAGCTCCCTTCCCCGATCTGATGAGAGTCGATACTGACAGGAAACCTGGGAGGGCAGATACACTCCGTCCTACAACTTGCAACCCACGCTTCCATCAAGATTTTTTCTTCCTCTTTCTTGAACAACTGGGTTGCCAGGGTTCTAAATAGCCTAATACTTTGTAGCTTTTCTTACTACGGAAGACTCCCCTGTACTCCAACCTGCTATGAATACTCACCCACAGATCACCCACAGACAGGCTGTTCTGTTCCAGATCTCTTGGGCTAAACGACTCCTACTGACTCCCTAGAGAAGCACACTCTGCTTATGGTCAGACCCCAGACCACCAGAGGGTCCAAGGGCCTCCTCTGCCGATGGACCTTTATGGAGTGTCTTGCCAATGGATTAATTCCCTCCACAGTGCCCACTAGTAGCTCTAATCCTGCATTCTCCTGCCAAACAAACCTGCCCTTTTAGTCTGATAACTCCAGCCCCTGAGCAAGCTCTGCTTCAGAGCAGTTCATGCTGGTAGGACCAGGGTTCGGCTTCTCAACACCGTCCTCCCAATATTGCCAAACTCTTACTTTCCAAGTGTTATTGTAGATCTGTCAGACTAATGTTTCTCTGGGGGGGGGTCTCTGCAGGAGACACACAGACTCCACCACTTTCTTCAGATAAGCTGAGTCTGTCTCTTGGCAGTAGATCCCAGCAAACACTCCAGGACCATTTAGCTGTGTCTCTGATAAGCCTGGTCCATTAGATCCTGCAATCCCCCATCCTCCCTGCCTCCCTAGTAAATACACTTGTGAGATTGTCTTGAGATGAGATGGGGTCACCCTTGTGCTGCCCCGCCTTCTTTTTCCTTCATAGCAAGAGCCTCCTCCCCTGCATCCATGCCCAGGGTGTAGAAGGACCCTCTTCCCCCCTCCCTAATCCTCCCGTTAGATCAGGTGCCTCACTTTGTCCCCTGAAGTCCTTGGGAGCAGGCCCTCCCTCCTCCCTTACTCCTTCCTGATTTCTTTTCCCTCTCAATGTCGTCTCAATAAAGTGTGGGTTCTTCTGTGTTTTCTAAATTGACATTTTCAGCGAAAAACATCTTAAGGTTTCAGCTTTGTTTGTGCTTCACGCTCTTCCTGGGGTCTCAGTATTCTCTCTCCCTCTTAATCTTAAGCTCTGAGGTCTGAGGTCTGCAGCAGAGCTCAAAGCCCCAGACCCCTTCTGAGTCTCATCAGCCTTTCCCCATACTTACTGCTGGTTCTATTGTAGGGTTGCAGTAATTCTCTGTAGACCTCTCCACTCACTAACTCTGGAGCCTTAGGTCCCCTACCCCCAGTAACATCTATTTCCTTCCCTGGCCAGCCTTGATAAGCTGTGGATTTGCTGGGAGCTTGGGCTCACTAGCCTCAGGACTGGTTCTGGATCCCTCTCCTACTCTTTGACCTCCTCATGTGTGCACCACAAACCCCACAGTGCTCTCTCAAGACAAGTCCTGCCTGCCATCAAGAATCCTCACAGGGTATTGGGCATGGTGGCACAAGTCTTTAATCCCAGCACTTGGGAGGCAGAGGCAGGCAGATTTCTGAGTTCGAGGCCAGCCTGGTCTACAGAGTGAGTTCCAGGACAGCCAGGGCTACACAGAGAAACCCTGTCTCAAAAAGCCAAAAAAAAAAAAAAAATTAAGTGTTTTTATGACATAATTGGATCATATCACACACCAGCCCAATTAGAGTACAGCAACAGAACAGGATGGTCTAGAAAAATCTTGAAGTATAAAATAAGCCCTCCCCTGCCTTTGCTGGGAGAAATCCCACACAAGAGCCCTTGGGATGGTAGCTGCCCTTCGCCTTTGTTCCCACGCTATTCCTCCCTTCTCCTCTGCCCCCTCCATACCACCTTTCATCCTGAGCCTCTTCCCCTTCATCTCCCATTTCTTCTACAGGGGGACTCCCTGGGGGCTGGTAGCCCAAAGCTGCCGCTACAGCCGCCATGGGGGATTCAATACCTCATTCCTGGGTACAGGTAAGTAGCCACTTTTTCTTATTCTCCAATCAAATAGGTCACACACACACTACTACAGTCTCCCTAGATGCCTGGTATTTCCACAGGCAACCAAGAACGGAAGCAGGGGGAACAGGAGGCAGAGGATAGGTGAGGTCTACACCTCCCCCCTTTTAACAGCTGCCAGCACCTTCTGACACTGCCTAACATTACTCTCAGACGCTTCCTCCTCCGTCTGTGTGAACTGGATACCAGTTTTTCCCACCCATCTTTCTACCTAACATCGTATACGCTTCTTCCTTGTGGGTTGAATTCTGGTGCTTCCCTCTGCCATGCTCTGAGTACTGAAGTTTGGACACAGCCTTATAACCCAGCAGGTGTTCTGTACATTAATCCTGGCACCCCGAACCTTGAAGACTCTCTCACTGTAATTCCCGTTAGCAGCTCTAACACACGCTTCATCTCCCTGCCCACCAGGTCGGCCAGTGAGAATCAGGTCTTGTTACTGGATGGGTCTGGGGAGGAACCTACGCATACAGTTGCTCCAAGGGCCCAGGCTCCACCGCCCCAGTCCTGGACGGTGGGTGGGGACATAATGAACGCCAGGGTCATTCGAAACCTGCAGGAACGCCGCAGCACCAGGCCTTGGTAACCATAGCCAAAGCTTGGCCCTCATTCTGGATGCATTCATTCATTCATTCAACAGGATTGTCAGCTTCAGATCCTTTGTATCTTATTTTTCACCAGAGCAATAAAAAGTATTTATTTGTTATCACTATAGCTACTGACAAAAAGTGACTTGTCTTTATTTAAATTCACATGCCCCTCATTCTCATTAAAGCACCTTTAGTCCTACCTTCCCTCATTTTGCTAGGCCTGACAAGAGGCTGCGCAGGCGCCCTGAGAGCGCCCCGGCCCGCTGTGCGCAGGCGCACTCCCGCGTAGCGGCGCCCGGGCCGCTGCGGGCCCGCTGTGCGCAGGCGCGCAGTGTCTCCGTTTTCCTCCCTCAGCCCCGGCCCCCTCCCTCCCTTCCCCTTCACGAAGCCGGCTCCGGGGCGCGCTGCCCGGCGAGGAGACCGGACGCGGGAGGCGCCCTCTCACTCCCGGAACACCATGTACCGTCCGAGCCCGGGGGCCGCCCGGCGCCTCGGGCCCTGCCTCCGCTCCTACCAGGCGCGACCCCAGGTGAGGCGGCGGGCGGCGAGGGGCGGGCGGAGACCCTCCGCAGAGCCGGGCGAGGGGCGGGGCGCCGGGCCGCGCAGGCGCAGAGGCCCCCGCAGCCCCTTCCCACCCGTGCGCGGCACGCGTGAGGGGCGCGGGGCTCGCTAAGGCCGGCGGTCCCCGGTGAGGGGTGGGGAGCGGCGTCCCGGGTGAGGCGCGGCTCCGCGCCCCGATCCCTGCCGTCTGTTACCTGTGCCTGGAGGTGACTTGAAGGGCAGGGCAGGGCACAGAGGCCGGAACTGCGGGCCCGCGGAGCACCTGCAGAACGGTCCTGCCCGCTAGGCCGGCCGCTGCACCGGGTCGGGCTCCGGGGTACGGCGGGCGCACGGCCACGCCCCCGGCGGGGAAGGCTCCTGGAGGGCTCGGCCGGGCCCGGTGGTGGTACCCCTGCCCCCTGCCCCCGGGGTTCCTGGACGCCAAGGGACTTGGAGTCGGGCTTGACCTCGGATGACCTGCCATCCTTGGAGTAGCGGCATTAGTGACCGAGAAGCTCCACCCTTCAGCAGTCGGCCCGATTGTCATTTAATGGTGATCATCATCCTGCGTATGGCCCTCTCCAGTGGAAACTGAGGTGCAGGCAAAGTGTGCCAGAGGTTCCAATAGAGTCAACTCAAAATTACTCATACCTTCACCTGGATGTTCTTTGCCCTGCACAACTCTGTTTCAGAGTCACGGACACATGTTATATAGAGAGCACATCATTTCCCCCATGGAGCAATAAATAAATTCGTTCATAAATGACATTCTTAGAATTCTTGGTATCAGATGCAAAACTGTCCCAGGATGATGATGGGATCATAAATGTAAAAGCCCTCTTTCTAAAGTTGGGAAGATGGTAATGGTGCTGTTGTCCTCTGGCACTCTTTCCTCGTGTCTTCATCGAGATGAGTCCATCTCCCTTTCCTCTGCGGGTAGGAGCAGGTAGGAGTTGAAGCTTAACCGCCCAGCTGGGATGAAGGAGCCTTAGCTGATTTTTTTGGTTTGTTTTTTGTTTTTAAGAATTATTTATTTATTTATTTATTTATTTATATGAGTACACACTATAACTGTAAAGATAGTTGTGAGCCTTCATCTGATTGTTGGGAATTGATTTTTAGGACCTCTGCTCTCTCCGGTCAACCCGGCTCGCTCTTGTAGACCCCGATTGCTCAGGCCCAAAGATTTATTTATTATTATACATAAGTACACTGTAGCTGACTTCAGACACACCAGAAAAGGGTGTCAGATCTCATTACGGGTGGTTGTGAGCCACCATGTGGTTGCTGGGTTTTGAACTCAGGACCTTTGGAGGAGCAGTAGGTGCTTTTACCCCAGTCCCCCGTTTGTTTTTGTTTTTACAACTAGGTCTGTGTAGCCCTGGCTGGACTGGAACCCATGGGCAGCCCTGCACCACCATGCTTAGACATCTGATTTTTTTTTCTTTCTTTCTGTTCTCTTTTTCCCTAGGACCAGCTCTCTCCTCGGCCTCTACAATTCCCACCCCTTTGGCCCCACTCCACTCCACCGACTTCTCCATCTTTTCCTCTTCACTGGTCACTACCACCCCCACATCCAACTACCCACCCTCTTCCTCAGGCTCTTCCACCACCACCCTCTCAGGTCCAGGCTCTCAACTCATTGAAGTTGGTTCTTCCTCTGAGAAAGAGGGAGGAGGGCCCAGGACCAGAGTTACACAGTGGTTGCCTGGATGGGCTTAGGAGCCTTTTTGAGGGACCTCCTTGCCCCTATCCTGGGGCTGTGATGCCTTTCCAAGCCCCTGGACCTTCCCATCCTTCCCCCACCACTCCATCAGGAGATCAGAGTATGGAGGAACACCTGGCTGCCATGCATGAGAGACTAAGACAAGAGGTAAGCAGCTCGTGTGTAGCAGGAAAGTATGGAGACTAGTCAGTTAACTTGTCTTGGTCACAAGGCATATGAGGCATATGTCTTGGTCCATGAGGCAGGCATAGAACTGTGCCGTGAATTACCTTCCTGGAAAAAGGGTGTCCCTATTTGAGTCAAGGACGGTTAAATTGAAAATGGCGTTTCACTTGGGGCGGGGTCGTGGGGAGGATGAGTGGAAGTTAGAAGACCTTAAAGATAGATTTCTGAGGAGCCAAACTGGTGGCACTCAGGAGGTTGAGGGAGGAGGATTTCAAGCTCAAGGCTACGCAGCCTGTCTCAAAAGTAAATAAGTCACAGTATCCTCAAACCAGATCTCTTCTTTCCCACTGAGTTGATGCCATCTTCTTCCACCTAGCTTCCCACCCTCTTCCTTCGCTCCCACGACTACACTATATACTCAATGGATGTGGAATTCATCAATGAGATCCTGAACATTCGTACCAAGTGAGAGTTGGGACGAGGGAGGGAGAAGAGGACCCATGCTAAGTAAATACTTGGGCCTTGTCCCAGAGAAGGCTCTAGCTGCTTCCTGACACCATTCCGCCACACCTTGGCAGAAGTGGTTTTGCAGTCCTGACATTCCTGTCCCTTTGATTCTCACAGGGGCCGTACATTTTACGTTATGTCCCTGACCCTTTGCCGCTTCCTGGCTTGGAACTATTTTGCACAGTTTCACTTGGAGATCTTACAGCTGACCCGCCACCCTGAGAACTGGACCCTCCAAGCCCGCTGGCGTCTAATAGGTCTGCCCATACATATGCTCTTCCTGCGTTTCTACAGGCGTGATAAAGAGGATCTTTACCGGTAAGAGGGAAAGGGGCCGGAACTACAGTGGCCTCCCTCACACTGCTTGTCTCCCAGCTCCTTAACTTACCCTGATTTGGCTGTACACTTCCTGAGGGTACAGTTTTTTAGTTTATCTTTTTAATTTTTTTTTAAATGTGTTTGTGTGCATGTGATAGTGCACATAAGAGTAAATAGAGATTCAGTAAGTAATTAGAGTAAGTAGGGATTCAGAAGATAGCTTGTGAGAATGGGTTCTCTCTTCTACCATGCACATCCTGGGGATTGAACCCAGGTCCTCAGGCTTGCCTGCAAGTACCTATACACCTGTAGCCAGCTTTTCATAAAATTAATGGATTTTTGTGTCTGTTAAGAAATCAGGGGGGCTGGTGAGATGGCTCAGTGGTTAAGAGCACCAACTGTTCTTCCAGAGGTTATGAGTTCAAATC
>NW_022196909.1:50543778-50544957 GCF_008632895.1 Mastomys coucha | reverse complement strand
TCAGGAGTTAAAGGCCAGTCTGAGCTGCATGAAACCACCTCAGAAACAAAATGTGTCCTGAATTTAACCCTAGGTAAACTACATGGTTAAGTTTCTGCCTGGTCCATCCCCCAGAATTATTAGGCTCAAGCCTCTAACGTTGTACTTAAGCATGTAAATGACTGATGCTTGGGCTGGTTAGAGGGTTCATCAGGTGAGTAAAAGTGCTTGCCTCCACGCCTGACCACCTTTGTTCAGTACCTGGGACCCACATGGTGGAGAAAGCACCTGTCCTTGTCTTCCATCATGGCATACGCACGTACCCACCTACAACAGTAAAACAGGTTGTGGTTCAACAAGTTGGCTGCACAGTGCAACACATTTGAGCCCTTCTATACCAATGGCACTCTGATGCTCTTTTTTTTTCTTTTTTATTGGTATTTCGAGACAGGGTTTCTCTTTATAGCCCTGGCTGTCCTGGAACTCACTCTGTAGACCAGGCTGGCCTGGAACTCAGAAATCCGCCTGCCTCTGCCTCCCAAGTGCTAGGATTAAAGGCGTGCACTACCACAGCCCGGCCACTCTGATGCTCTTAATTCAACCTGAGCATTAGGAGTTTTAAGTTCACAGGTGGCTGTGCACAGTGACTGTGACGGTCCCAGTGTTGAAGCTGAGAGTTGTAAGTCAGCCTGGGCTACATATTGAGTTCCTGTCTCAAATAAAGCCGTTCACCAGATGACCTAAACAAGGCAGACTTTAGGAACTCCTTTTAACAAATACTTGAGAGTTAAACCTTGGAACAGCTTACCTCCCTCTGAACACCTCTCCCTTTCCTAGGACTGTTGATGCCTTTTCCACCTTCTACCTGAATTCCAGTGGCCTCATTTGTCGCCATCACCTGGACAAAGTGAGTGCTGGGCCTGTGTTGGGAGGGTAGGAGGGTAGAGCATGTCTGTGTTCCTCCCCAGCCTCATTACCCTGTCTCTGCAGCTGATGCCTTCACACTCACCGTCAGCGCCTGTGAAGAAGCTGCTGGTGGGAGCCCTGGTGGCCCTGGGCCTGTCAGAACCAGAGCCCAGCTTAAACCTCTGCTCCAAGGCCTGATCCAGACCTTGGGTGAAGGCTGCACTGAAGACTGCTACGCACAAAAGGAGGTGGAGGTGGACGAGAATGTCCAGAGCCAGCCTCTGCCCTCCACTC
>NW_022196909.1:50535713-50542873 GCF_008632895.1 Mastomys coucha | reverse complement strand
CTAACCCTGGGACCTCTGCAAGGACAGTGAGTGCTCTAAACCACTGAGCCATCTCTCCAGCCCCACACTTTCATTTTGAGAAAGCGACTATGTTGCCCCCATAGACCTTGAATATATGACCTTCCTGCCTTACCTTCTTGAGCACCACAGACTACAGTGGCTTATGCCATCAAGCCCAGCTTCAACTATTTATTGAGATAATTATAATTCTCAGATCTTGAAAGACAGCTGCTAGAAAAGATTTCCTATATTTACTTGTAATGGTGCTGAGGACCATGTGGTTTTTTGGAGACAGGATTTCTCTGTGTAGCCCTGGCTGTCCTGGAACTCACTCTGTAGACCAGGCTGGCCTCTCGAACTCAGAAATCCGCCAGTCTCTGCCTCCCAAGTGCTGGGATTAAAGGCGTGTGCCACCACTGCCTGGCTCATTATATCTAATTTATATTTGATTACATTTGACCCTACCTTAAACTAACGAACCCTTCATATTTCCATGACAGTCCCTTTCCTATGAACTGAGCCAGCATAATGTCTCCCCAGTCTCCACCCATCCGAGCAAGCAAGAGTCTCCTCATGAATTCCTCTGTAGTAAAGACAAGCTCATGGTAGAGCAACCAGCGTGGTGGTGGCTGTTGTTCAAAGAGAGAGGAGTTGGGATGAATAAACACTGTCTGCTGCTACTTCACTGTGTGGTAGCCACTCCGAGTCAGCCTTGCTGTGTGGTAAAAATAACCCGAAGTGATGGCCTAAGAAGCAGGCACAGGTGTAAGCTGGGCTCTGGTCTGACAGCCCCAGGGCCACCAGGGCTCCCACCAGCACCTTCTTAATCAATACAAATACCAAAGCAGAGACAAGAGTATTCAAGTTACACTTTATTCAGAGAGCTTGCATCTGACCAGGCAGTGGATCCTAAAATAACTGTCTTCCATCTTCTCTCCAGCCAGCAGATTTTTTAAAAAAGGTTTATTTATTATTATAAATAAGTACACTGTAACTATGTCCAGATGCACTAGAAGAGGGTGTCAGATCTTATTATGGGTGGTTGTGAGCCACCATTTGGTTGCTGGGAATTGAACTTGGACCATTGGAAGAGCAATCAGTGCTCTTACCTGCTGAGCCATCTCTCCAGCCCCAGCCAGCAGGTTTTATAGGAAGCAGAGAAGGAAACAAATCCATCAAATATTCCAGAACTCAAGGTCTGTCCCTGGTCAGATGGTCAGTCACACTTCTGAGACCTGAGACATCTATGCCCATCTACTTTCTGAAGCTCAGAGAACTGAGTTAGTGTCTGTTGGAACCCTCTGCTCCAGGAGGGCATCTGTGCTTTGGGGAGGGCTTAGCTCACAACAAACCATGAGCAGCAGGTATGTGCCAGGCTGCTAACAACATCCACGTGGACTGCTTTTTAAAATGTGGAGTGTTTTGACCTTGTTCATTCCTTTGCTCCCTTCAGTGTGAAATAAAATCTACTTAAAGTGCCTCTCATTATTTTTGATTGTGCATAAATTACATATTTCAGTGAAGTGTGATGGTACATGTCTATAATCGCCACACTTGAGAAGTAGGGACTACAGGATCAAGAGTTCAAGGATGCACCAGGGTGGGGGAAATACTGGGAGGGGGTTGGTTCTGCCTCTTGGAGACAAAGGAGAATAGGGTGAGGAACTCTTCCAGGGGGACCAGAAGGAAGGCAGCGTTGGGGATGTAAATAAATAAATTCAATTTTTTTTCGAGTCAGGGTTTCTCTGTATAGCCCTGGCTGTCCTGGAACTCACTCTGTAGACCAGGCTGGCCTCGAACTCAGAAATCCACCTGCCTCTGCCTCCCAAGTGCTGGGATTAAAGCCATGCACCACCTCCTGACTCAAAGTTATTTTTAGCTATGTGGTACATTCAAGGCCAGCTAATGCTACACAAGTCTAGTGTTTTTCTGTTTGATTTTTGTTTTTTTGTTTTTTTGTTTTTTGGCTTTTTGAGACAGGGTTTCTCTGTGTAGCCCTGGCTTGTTTTTTTGTTGTTTTTTTTTTTGTTGTTGTTGTTGTTTTTTGTTTTTTTTAATGGTGCCTGGAGAGTAGGATCCTAAATTAAGAGCACTTAGGTTTAACTCCCAGCACTCAAGTGGTGGCTCATAAACACCTGTACCTACAATTTCAGGAGATCCAATGCCCTCCTCTGGATTCTGAGTGGTATACATACATGCAAGTAAAATTTATATTAACCGCCTCCAACCCCCGAGGGGCTGGAGAGATGATTCAGTGATTAAGAGCACTTGGTGCTCTCTCAAAAGACTTGCGTTTGGTTCTCAGCACCTACATCAGGCAGGTCACAACCATCAGTAGCCAGAGTGGAGATAAATTCATGCAGGCAAACCCACATGCACATAAAAGAAATAAATATATATTAAAATTTTAAGACACCCAAACTCCCACCTAAATGTCTTTATTATGTTCGTTTAGTTTTTTTTCTTTAATTTGTAATGTTTTAAATTTTTGTATGAGTAAGTGCACATGAGTGCAGGTGGCAGAAGTGGCCAGAGGTGGTAGATCTTCCCGGAGCTGGAGTTAAAAGTGGTTGTTTGTGAGGAATCTGGGTGCTGGGAATCGAATTCGAGTTCGCTGAGTCGTCTCTCCAGCCCCTTCAATTATATCTTGTTATTCTAAACCCGATTTGTACTCCTTTTTTCCCAGGCTATGGAAACTAGCTCGCCAACACAGACAGCTTGTCTTGATTGAGAACGTCACCCGCGCACACCCCATTAGGGGGCAACGGAGAGCTTGGGAAAGGCTGTGCGCGAAGCGTCAGGAGAGAGGCTGTGTGATTTGAACCCGCCCAGCCACCGTCGATCCCTGGCCGGAAGAACGCGACTCTTTCCGGGCTTCGGGGTCCTGGGAGACAGTATAAGAGCTTTCTCCAGTCCCGCACCGGTGTCTCTCCCGGAGCAGGACGCGTCGCCATGGCGACGCCGGGGGAGCTGGAGCGGTGGGTGGAGGAGGAGCTGCACTCGGTGCTGGGGCTGAGCGAGCGGCACGTCGCGCAGTTCCTGATCGGCACCGCGCAGCGCTGCGTCTCCGCCGAGGAGTTTGTGCAGCGCCTGCGCGACACCGACACCCTGGACCTCGGCGGGCCGGCGCGGGACTTCGCGCTGAGGCTCTGGAGCAAGGTGGGTGCAGCCGGGGCAGTCCACTCACGGCCCGATTCGCTCGTACGCTTATCCTTTGTTTTGAGACGCGGTGTAGCTGTCTGTTCTCTGATAGCCTGAAACTTTGAATATAGTACACAGGCTGGCTTAGAACTTGCGTCGAGCCTCCCTGGTACTGGGATGACAGAGAGACCTATCATTCTTGGCTCCCCCCACCATTTCATTTTGTCCTCTGTTATCTAGGTATCGTTCTAGGCGCAGGGCGTGCAGGTCTGTGGAGAAGACTTAAGAGAGAGAGAGATCTACATACATTTTTTAAGTTAGAGCCTTTGTTAGGTACAGCACATACTCCAGGCCTCAGGATGTGTAGCTCGGTTGGTAGAATGCTTGTCTGGCATACAGTAAGCCTTGGGTTCAATCCCCAGCCCTGGGTAAGAGTCACTGAGAACAGAATCGGAAGAATTAGCATTTAAGAAATAGGATCGAGGCCGGGCGGTGGTAGCGTACGCCTTTAATCCCAGCACTTGGGAGGCAGAGGCAGGCGGATTTCTGAGTTTGAGGCCAGCCTGATCTACAGAGTGAGTTCCAGGACAGCCAAGGCTACACAGAGAAACCCTGTCTCGAAAAACCAAAAAAAGAAAGAAAGAAAGAAAGAAAGAAAGAAAGGAAGGAAGGAAGGAAGGAAGAAAGGAAGGAAGGAAGGAAGGAAGGAAGGAAGGAAGGAAGAGGATCGAGGCTGGGGAGAGATGGCTCAGCAGTTAAGAACCCTTGTCGCGCATCTGGAAGACTTGAGTTCAGTTCTCAGCAAACCAGGTCTAGTAGCACACAACCACCTGTAATTCCAGCTCCAAGGAGATCGAAGGGCTTCTGGCCTTTGGCAGGTACCCATACCTATATACATAAATAAATGAAAAACAAACCTTAAAAGAAAAATGGGTTGTAAAATGTAAGCTACTTAAGCTTAGAATCAATTCTTTTCCCTCCCCCCCTTTCTTCCTTACTTTCTTTCTTTCTTCCTTACTTTCTTTCTTTCTTTCTTTCTTTCTTTCCTTTTTTTCCCAGACACAGTTTCTCTGTATAGCCTTGGCTGTCCTGGAACTCACTCTGTAGACAGGCTGTCCTTGAACCCAGAGAAATCCACCTGCCTCTGCCTCTCTGGTGCTGGGATTAAAGGTATGCGCCACCACTGCCTGGCCAGAATCAATTCCTTTCTATTTTTTTTTTTAAAGATTTATTTATTCATTTTATGTATGTGAGTACACACTGTAGTTGTACAGATGGTTGTGAGCCTTCATGTGGTTGTTGGGAATTGAATTTTTAGGACCTCTGCTTGCTCCAGTCAACCCTGCTGGCTCCGGCCCAAAGATTTATTTATTATACAAGTATGTAAGTATATATAAATGTACTGTAGCTGACTTCGAACTCACCAGAAGAGGGCATCAGATCTCATTATGGGTGGTTGTTAGCCACCATGTGGTTGCTAGGATTTGAACTCAGGACCTTTGGAAGAACAGTCTGAGCCATCTCACCAGCCTCCTCCCTCCCCCCCCCCCTTTGTTTTTTTTTTTGGTTTTTCAAGACAGGGTTTCTCTGTGTAGCCCTGACTGACACGGAATTCACTCTTTAGACCAGGCTGGCCTTGAACTCAGAAATCCTCCTGCCCCTGCTTCCCAACAGAACCAATTCTTAAATGATAATAATTCTATTGTGGGGCTGGAGAAATGGCTTTGAGATTAAGATCACTAACTGTTCCTGCAGAGGACCCAGGTTCAATTTCCAGCCCTCACATGGCAGCTCACACCTGTAACTCCAGTTCCATGAGCTCCAACACCCTCACACAGCACACATTGCAGGCAGAACACGAATGTACATAAAAATAAAAGTAAATCATTAAAATTAGGAAGAAGTTCTATTTCGTGCACATGCCCAAGTGCAGCTGTCAGTGTACAACCTGTGAGTGTTGGTTCACTCCCTCCAGCACAGGATAGTTTTCAGTAATCATTTGCTAAATGAATTCCCAGAAGGAAATTCAGAAGATGCAGAGCCCTATTGAGCTATAACCATAGAACAAAACCATGTAGAAGAGGAAGATGGAGACAAGCTAATCCCTTTGTAGGCGAATGAGGTTACAGAGGTCAGGAGCTGTCATATCTACTGGCAGGTCCCACGGAAGACTGTGGTGGAAAAGCCAGCTCGGGTAGCTGAGCGAGAGGCCCGAGCCCTGTTGGAGAAGAACCGTTCTTATAAGTTGTTGGAAGACAGCGACAGCGAGAGTGGTGAGGAGGCAGTGGGCAGGGACGGGAGCAGCCTCCAGAAGAAGAGAAAGAGAAGGAAACACCTCCGAAAGAAACACCAGGAAGAGGAGGACGAGGAGGAGGAGGAGGAAGAGCCAATCAGGAAGAAGTCAGGGTAAGTCAGAAGGAAGGCGAGAGGGGATTGGAGCAGGCCGTCCACTGTGGGGATGCTAAGCTTTCTCCATATCTCCCTTTGATGCACTGGGCTGGGTTCAGGGGGAGTAAATCGCCCACGGAGGAGAAGCCAGCCTCAGAGGATGAGTGGGAGAGGACGGAGCGTGAGCGTCTCCAGGACTTGGAGGAACGGGATGCCTTTGCAGAGCGGGTTCGGCAACGCGACAAGGACCGGACCCGGAATGTCCTGGAACGGTCAGATAAGAAGGTGAGTTGAGTCAGGTGAATCTGGATTTGGCTTCAGAGTTGTCTCTAGGAAGACAGGAGTTGTCACTAGGGTTCCTGTGGGCTCTCTGGCTAAGGCCCTGCCTGCCTGGTTGAGATCCAGAGAGGTTCTTCACTGGGGAGCGGCAGTGAAGATCGGGAATGGCATCTTTGGCATCACATCCCTCCTCATGATTTCTTCTAGGCTTATGAAGAGGCTCAGAAGCGACTCAAGATGGCTGAGGAAGACCGGAAAGCCATGGTGAGACCTGGGTTCAAAAAGCAGTATGTGAAAACAAAGAGAAAGACAGCTGGAGTGGTCAGCTGTAGCAGGAAGGGCTGCAGAGGGAGTGTTTGGGTGGTCAGTCTCTAGAGGAGGGGGCCTGCCTGATGGAGCCAGAAAAGAGCGGACTTGGGTTGTAGAAGGAAAAACTTACAAATCCTCTTACCTTAGTAGGATCAAGTCACTGTGTCTGTGAGTAAAACTCAGCTTTGAGACTTGAAACACAAAACAGCTAGCTTCAAAATGCCCCAACACCCATCTCTTTGGAGTTTTCCACATTCCTAGTGTGCAGGGAACAGTGTTTCAGTGCCGGTAGGATGAGGATCTGACTGTCCCTTCATAATCCAGGTCCCTGAGCTCCGTAAGAAGTCTCGTCGGGAATACCTTGCAAAGCGGGAGCGGGAAAAACTGGAGGACCTGGAGGCAGAACTGGCTGACGAGGAGGTCCTGTTTGGGGACGTGGAGCTGAGCCGCCATGAGCGCAGGGAGCTCAAATATAAGCGACGCGTGCGGGACCTGGCTAGGGAGTACCGGGCAGCGGGCGAGCAGGAGAAGCTGGAGGCCACTAATCGCTACCACATGCCCAAGGAGACCCGAGGACAGGTGAGGGGGAACCCTCTCTGCTCACTGAGTGAGGAATGGGTGTGGAGGCTGGTCCCTTCTCTCTCCCTTTCGTGGCTGGTAGAAGCAATGGTGGAGAGGACCTGGGCAGCCTTAGCTACCCTCCTTCAGCTTCTCCTGCTCCTCTCTCCATAGCCAGCTCGAGCTGTGGACGTCGTCGAGGAGGAATCGGGTGCTCCAGGAGAGGAGCAGCGGCGCTGGGAGGAGGCCCAGCTGGGTGCTGCGTCCCTTAAGTTTGGGGCCCGAGATGCTGCTGCACAGGAGCCCAAGTACCAGCTGGTGCTGGAGGAGGAGGAGACCATCGAGTTTGTCCGTGCGACTCAGCTCCAGGGTGATGAGGTGAGAGGAAGAAAGAGTCTGGGATGGTGACTCGAAGGCTTCTAAAGCCCTTTGATGGGGACCTCACCATCTCTGTCGCCCTTCCTCAGGAGCCATCGTCAGGCCCA
>NW_022196909.1:50533535-50534856 GCF_008632895.1 Mastomys coucha | reverse complement strand
CACGTCTAGCCAAGGAGTAACCCTTCTCTCCTTTTAGGGTTACACAAAGAAGGGTATGAAGATTGCTTGCACCCAGCCTCGGAGAGTGGCGGCCATGAGTGTAGCAGCCCGAGTGGCCCGGGAGATGGGTGTGAAGCTTGGGAATGAGGTGGGATACAGCATCCGGTTTGAGGACTGCACATCAGAGCGAACAGTTCTCCGCTACATGACAGACGGAATGCTACTCCGGGAGTTCCTCTCTGAGCCTGACCTTGCAAGTTACAGTGTGGTGATGGTGGATGAAGCTCATGAGCGGACCTTGCACACAGACATTCTCTTTGGATTGATCAAAGATGTTGCTAGATTCCGACCGGAGCTCAAGGTCCTGGTGGCTTCAGCCACACTGGATACTGCCCGTTTTTCTGCCTTCTTTGATGACGCCCCTGTCTTCCGTATCCCTGGACGCAGGTTTCCAGTTGACATCTTCTATACCAAGGTGCTCCTTGGGAGGATGGGCTTCAGTGTGTCCCAAGGGAAGGGTCTAATGGACACCCAGAGAAGGGTGGGGTAAAAGATGCTGAGCAGGGGCAAGAGCCTGAGCAAGTGGCCCTTCTGTGACCCTGTGTTTTCCTCCTTCCCAGGCCCCAGAGGCTGACTACCTGGAAGCCTGTGTTGTGTCAGTGCTGCAGATCCATGTGACTCAGCCCCCTGGGGATATACTGGTGTTCCTGACAGGACAGGTGTCTACTGTGGTGGGAAGTGGTTGGAGTGTTTCAGGGGAGGATGGGCCTGCTGTGTGGATCCTGTAACTGACTCAAGGTCTCCTGCCACCCCGCTCCACATTCAGGAGGAGATCGAGGCTGCCTGTGAGATGCTCCAGGACCGCTGCCGCAGACTGGGCTCCAAGATCCGGGAGCTCCTGGTGCTGCCCATTTATGCCAACCTGCCCTCAGACATGCAGGCTCGCATCTTCCAGCCCACACCCCCTGGGGCCCGAAAGGTCGGTGGGAGAAACCTTTACCCTTCTTCCTGCAGCATGCACAACCAAGACCTATGCTGTCCCCTTTGTCCCAAGGTGTTTGCCTTGCTACTTGGACACAGCTGAGGAGCAACCAGGTCCTGGCCTTCCAGCTGGAGAGAGAGGAAATAAATATCAGTTGAGAGATAGCAAGTTTTAAGTTCAGTGTATGCCAGGATGTACTTAATATTGGGAAAAATGATTGAGAAAGTCCTAGAAGAAAGCTAAGGTGTGCCAGGCAGTAGTGGCGCACACCTCCCAGCACTTGGGAGGCAGAGGCGGGCAGATTTCTGAGTTTGAGGCCAGCCTGATCTACAGAGTGAG
>NW_022196909.1:50532507-50533224 GCF_008632895.1 Mastomys coucha | reverse complement strand
AAAAAAAGAATAAAAAAAGAAAGAAAGAAAAGAAGAAAGAAAGAAAGAAAGCTGAGGTGTGTTTGAAGTCTGAGAGGAGTGAGTTTGGGAGTTTCAGTTCTGCAGACAAAGCCAAAGGCCAGGCCAGCGCTGTTGTAGCATTCAGACCTTAGACAGCCAAATGGCAACCAAAAGATTTTAGGCAGCGATATGACTCTCACCAAACAATTATGTATTGGGGGTCTGGAGCTGGGGCTTGAGTGGTCTAGCATTTACGTGGGAGCCCCCAGTGTTAAGGTCCAGTACATGCTGCATGGGGAGGGGACCGAGGTGAGGATCCACAGTAGGACTTACAGTCTGATGGGAGGAGACTGGGCATGTAAAGCTGCCTCAGTTTGTATTGAGTAGAGGAGAAGAGATTCAGGGCAGCACGGGAATCTGAGAAGAGGAAGAACACAAGGGCTTTTTCTAGTGGTGGGAGGCTGCCCCACAAAGGGCAGGTAGAGTAGAGGAAGGAGAAAGGAGGACTGCTTTGCTGGGGGGAGAGCTGGTGCAGAGCATGTCACAGAAGGATGAGCACTCGGAGGGCAGCGACAAGCACAGGGTGTGAGCTGTGATCAGAGACGAAGCTAGAGTTGAAATAGTCCAGGGTCTAAGTGGCATAGATGGAGTTCTGTGGTTGGATCTGGGTGTGAATTGACAGGTTTAGATGTTTTTTGGGTTTTTTTTTTTTTTTTT
>NW_022196909.1:50527569-50532474 GCF_008632895.1 Mastomys coucha | reverse complement strand
CTGTACAGATGACTGTGTTCGATCATGTGTGTGGCTGCTGTTGATCTCAGGACCTCTGCTCAGGCTCGTTCCGGCCCCGCTCGCTCTGGCGTAATTTTCTGCAGCTGTCGTGAGACGCACCAGAAGAGGGCGTCAGATCTCATTGTGGGTGGTTGTGAGCCACCATGTGGTTGCTGGGATCCGAACTCAGGACCTTCGGAAGAGCAGTCAGTGCTCTTACCCGCTGAGCCATCTCACCAGCCCCAGGTTTAGATGTTTTAAAAGGAACACTCTGCATGCTATGTGATAGAAGCAGGGGGCTAGTGAGGGAGCTGCTTTCAGAAGTGATGTGTGCCAGGCGGTGGTGGCACACGCCTTTAATCCCAGCACTTGGGAGGCAGAGGCAGGCGGATTTCTGAGTTCGAGGCCACCCTGGTCTACAGAGTGAGTTCCAGGACAGTCAGGACTACACAGAGAAACCCTGTCTCGAAAAAAAAAAAAAAGAAGTGATGCGTGAGGATAGATGCAGACATGCTTTCTATTTCCCAAAGAACAACCCTGTATTCAGTGTTGTTTCTTTATTGTGCTCCTGCCGATTGCCAGCCCCCGCCTGTCACCTCATCTCCTGACCTATGGACACTGCTTCTCTTAGCCTTACCCTCACTGCATCGTGCTTTCTCAGGCTATCCAGGTGGGCTGGGTCCCTGGGTGACGCTGTCCTCTCACTTAGGTGGTTGTGGCAACAAACATTGCAGAAACTTCCCTCACCATCGAAGGCATCATTTACGTGCTGGATCCAGGGTTCTGCAAGCAGAAGAGCTACAACCCTCGCACAGGCATGGAGTCCCTAACGGTCACACCCTGCAGCAAGGTCAGCCTATGGTCTCCCTGAGGTAGAGGGAGGGAGACACACTGCCCCCAGACAAAGCGCTTGAGGATGGGGATTATCGGTTAACATACTTTTGAGTTAAAACCACCTGCCCAGACCATGCGTGTGCCTCTCCTTTCTTTCTAGGCTTCAGCCAATCAGCGTGCTGGCCGAGCAGGCCGAGTGGCTGCAGGGAAGTGCTTCCGCCTGTACACAGCCTGGGCCTATCAGCATGAGCTGGAGGAGACCACAGTTCCTGAGATCCAGAGGACAAGCCTGGGCAACGTTGTGCTGCTGCTAAAGAGCTTAGGTGATCGGACTTCCCAAGTCCCCTTGATTGGACAGTGGAGTTGGTGATACCTGTGCCGGACTCTCTCATCCTTTATTCTGTTCCCCAGGCATCCACGACCTGGTGCACTTTGACTTCTTGGACCCTCCACCGTACGAGACCCTGCTGCTGGCTCTGGAACAACTTTATGCCCTTGGCGCCCTCAACCACCTTGGAGAACTCACCACGGTGAGTGGCAGCATGGCCTGGGACAGTACGAAGGAAATGTCCAATGGCTCCGGGGACCCCTTTGGTGGTGGTGCTAAGGGTTCCTGTACTGGTGGGAGGAACCCAAGGGAAACTGGCCTCACCTTTCCCTCTTCTTCTTAGTCTGGTCGAAAGATGGCAGAGCTGCCTGTGGATCCCATGCTGTCTAAAATGATCCTGGCCTCCGAGAAGTAAGTCTTCCCACCTACCCAGCCCCTCAGTCTCAGGTATCCTGTCTCCCTCCTTATCCCTTTATCATGTTGTTACTGGTTTGTTTGTTTTTGATAAATATTATTTAAGAAGTCTTACCATCCCTTAAGAGGCCCATGTGGATCACTGTCCTGCACTTGATAGTGGTGGTTGGCGGACACAATGGTTAGTGTAGCTACAACTCAGGGACAGACAGTCGTAGCACAGACATAGGCAGAGGCAGGTGGATCCCTGAGGACTAGGCCAGCCAGGGTTACATAGTGAGGCCCTGCCTCAAAAAACAAACCGTTTAATAAAGTAAAACCCAGGACCTTGGGTGGAAGCCGAAGACCTCCTGTGTGATGGGTGCTGAGAAAGCTGCTGCTTCTGAAACCTGATTCTTAGGTCTGTGTGGGGTCACCTTTAAAAGATACCTGGACTGGGAGATGACTTAGTGGTTGGAAACACTAATTGCTCATGCAGTGGGTCCAAGTTCAACTCCTGACAGTCACATGGTGGCTCACATCTGTAACTCCAGTTCTATGGGTATGTGCCACACAGACATACATGCAGGCAAAACTTTTGTACACATAAAATAAGTCTTTTTGTTTTGTTTTGTTTTTTGTTTTAAAAGTTTTTGTTTTATCTTATATATAAGTACACTGTAGCTGTCTTCAGACACACCAGAAGAGAGCATCGGATCCCATTTACAGATGGTTGTGAGGCACCACGTAGTTGCTGGGATTTGAACTCAGGACCTTCAGAAGAGCGGTCAGTGCTCTTAACTGCTGAGCCATCTCTCCAGCCCATAAAATAAGTCTTAAACACAAACAAAACAAAAGCTGTTCCTCTGCTGTGTTTGGGATCAGGATCTCTCTGTCTGCTCTCATTTGGTTTTTGGTGTTTATCTTTGACTTTATCCTCTTCCGACCCTACTCAAGGTACAGCTGTTCCGAAGAGATCCTGACCGTGGCTGCTATGCTGTCTGTCAACAATTCCATCTTCTACCGGCCCAAGGATAAGGTCGTCCATGCCGACAATGCCCGTGTCAACTTCTTCCTCCCTGGTGGGGACCACCTGGTTCTGCTAAATGTGTACACACAGTGGGCTGAGAGTGGCTACTCTTCCCAGTGGTGCTATGAAAACTTCGTACAGTTCAGATCCATGCGCCGAGCCCGGGATGTGCGGGAACAGCTGGAGGGGCTCTTGGAGCGTGTGGAAGTTGGCTTGACTTCTTGCCAAGGTGACTACGTTCGTGTGCGAAAGGTCAGTGTTTTTGATGTTATTTTTTTTCCTATTGTCTCTTCTTTTTGTTTTTGTTTTGTTTTGTTTTTCAAGACAGGGTTTCTCTGTGTAGCCCTGGCTGTCCTGGAACTCACTCTGTAGACCAGGCTGGCCTTAAACTCAGAGATCCACCTGCCTCTGCCTCCTGTGTTCTGGGTTTAAAGTCGCGCACCGTCACCACCTGGCATCCTGGTTTTTTCTTTCATGTATATGTGTAAGTTCATATGTAAGTCTGTGGACAACCTGCAGGAGTCACTTTGTTGTGTGATAAAACTTTGCCTGGGGAGGTGCTACATACATCTCTCACCCCAGTAAGGGAGCCCTCAACAGACCAAGATACAAATACCACCAAAGTCTAACTTGATGAACCAGTGAGTTTTATTTGGTTAACTTATAGGAATATGGGTGAGGGACTCCTGGGTCAGTTGCAGAAATATCTCAAAGACAGCATCATCAAAACCCACACCAGTATAGATGGCTGCTCACAAAAGCTGGGAGCCCTGGATCGCACTGCACAGCTTCAGGCTCCTCATCAGGTTGGAAGGTGTCCTTCACAAGTGACTTGGTTGGTCTAAACCTCTTTTAGCTAACTTGATTGGTTTCTGTTTCTTCCAAGCAGCCAGTCAGATCTCAAGAATCTTTGCAGTTTGGCTTGTCTGAGGGGGGCACAGCACTTACTGCTTTCTCTGGCAGGAAGGGATCTAGTGAATCTGGTCAGTTTCTGGGACTTCCTGAAGCTGTTTTGATTTGTTTACCTTCCGGGTTAAAGAGCAGTGTGGTATGTTTCAAACTCAGAAGAAACTGTTAACACACTTCATTCATTCACATTACCACACCTCCAGATTAGCGTTTCTCTTCTCTTTTTTTTTTAAGGTTTATTTCTTTATTATATGCAAGTACACCATAACTCTCTTAAGACACTCCAGGAGAGGGAGTCAGATCTCATTATGGATGGTTGTGAGCCACCATATGATTGCTGGGATTTGAACTCAGGTCCTTCAGAAGAGCAGTCAGTGCTCTTAACCGCTGAGCCGTCTCTCCAGCCCCAGATTAGCATTTCTTGAGTCCACTACCAAGGGGCCACAGCAGTTTCCCGGCCTGAGCTTTCTCCTGGGTATTGTTTGTTGGAGGCCATTCTTCCCTAGATAGCACATCTAGTGTCTTCTTCACTGGCTCCTCACCTTTTCAGTTCTCCAGAATCCTGATCTCAGACGTGGGAAGCGGAAGGCCCCCCAGTGGTGCCTGACCTGGTTTTCTTGCCTGCTCCTTAGGCCATCACTTCGGGTTATTTTTACCACATAGCAAGGCTGACTCGGAGTGGCTACCGCACAGTGAAGCAGCAGCAGACAGTGTTTATTCATCCCAACTCCTCTCTCTTTGAACAACAGCCACCACCACGCTGGTTGCTCTACCATGAGCTTGTCTTTACCACAAAGGAATTCATGAGACAGGTAAGGGACTATTGCTTGCTCGGATGGGTGGAGACTGGGGAGACAATATGCTGGCTCAGTTCATATGAAAGGGACTGTCATGGAGACATGAAGGGTTAGTTTAAGGTAGGGTCAGATGTAATCAGATATAAATTAGATTTAATGAGCCAGGCAGTGGTGGCACACGCCTTTAGTCCCAGTACTTGGGAGGCAGAAGCAAATGGATTTCTGAGTTCGAGAGGCCAGCCTGGTCTACAGAGTCAATTCCAGGACAGCCAGGGCTACACAGAGAAACCCTGTCTCAAAGAAAAAAAAAATAAATTAGATTTAATGTATGCTTGGGATACAAGCTCAGTGGTATAGTCCTCAGCACCATTAGTAAGTAAATATAGGAAATCTTTTCTAGCAGCTGTCTTTCAAGATCTGAGAATTATAATTAACTCAATAAATAGTTGAAGCTGGGCTTGATGGCATAAGCCACTGTAGTCTGTGGTGCTCAAGAAGGTGAGGCAGGAAGGTCATATATTCAAGGTCTATGGGGGCAACATAGACGTGTGGGGCTGGAGAGATGGCTCAGTGGTTTAGAGCACTCACTGTCCTTGCAGAGGTCCCAGGGTTAG
>NW_022196909.1:50523628-50526696 GCF_008632895.1 Mastomys coucha | reverse complement strand
GAGTGGAGGGCAGAGGCTGGCTCTGGACATTCTCGTCCACCTCCACCTCCTTTTGTGCGTAGCAGTCTATCAAAAGTCCTAGGAAAGGGAGAGGTGTTCAGAGGGAGGTAAGCTGTTCCAAGGCTTAACTCTCAAGTATTTGTTAAAAGGAGTTCCTAAAGTCTGCCTTGTTTAGGTCATCTGGTGAACAGCTTTATTTGAGACAGGAACTCAGAATGTAGCCCAGGCTGACTTACAACTCTCAGCTTCAACACTGGGACCGTCACAGTCGGTGTATAGCCACCTGTGAACTTAAAACTCCTAATGCTCAGGTTGAATTAAGAGCATCAGAGTGCCATTGGTATAGAAGGCCTCAAATGTGTTGCACTGTGCAGCCAACTTGTTGAACCATGACCTGTTTTACTGTTGTAGGCGGGTAAGTGCCTGTGCCATGATGGAAGACAAGGAGAGGTGCTTTCCTCCACCATGTGGGTCCCAGGTACTGAACAAAGGTGGTCCGGTGTGGAGGCAAGCACTTTTACTCACCCGATAAACCCTCTAACCAGCCCAGGCATCAGTCATTTACATGCTTAAGTACAACGTTAGAGGCTTGAGCCTAATAATTCTGGAGGATGGACCAGGCAGAAACTTAACCATGTAGTTTACCTAGAGTTAAATTCAGGACACATTTTGTTTCTGAGGTGGTTTCATGCAGCTCAGACTGGCCTTTAACTCCTGATCCTCCAGCAAGTTATTTGTTCAATAACTAAGTACTCATCATTGTCAGGTCCAAGTAACATGAGAAACTCAAAGTCAAGCTGGAGAGATGGCTCAGTGGCTAGGAGCACTGACTGCTCTTCCAGAGGTCCTGAGTTCAATTCCCACAAAGTGGCTCACGACTGTCTGGAATGGCGATCGATGCCCTCTTCTGGTATGTCTGAAGACAGGGACAGTGTACTAACATAGATAAAATAAATAAATAAATCTTAAAAAAAAAAAAAAAAACCTGGAAAGATCACGATTGGAAAGTTGGTGAGAAAGACATCTGGGGAAGAGGTATGTGGATAGACCTCTCCACATGGGCAGAGGATGTGAAGATATTTGTGTCCCATGTAAATGCTCACCAAAAGGTGACGTCCTCTGAGGAGGAGTTCAATAATCATTGAAGATGATAAGATGACCCATTTGGTGGACAGTCAGCCTCTTTCCCCAGCCATCCCTGTCATTGCGCCATGGGCACATGAACAAAGTGGTCATGGTGGCCGAGATGGAGGTTATGCTTGGGCTCAACAACATGGACTTCCACTCACCAAGGCTGACCTGGCTACAGGTGCTGCTGAATGCCAGATCTGCCAACAACAGAAACCAACACTGAGCCTCAGTTATGGCACCATTCCTCGAGGTGACCAGCCAGCAACCTGTTGGCAGGTTGACTACATTGGACCACTTCTTCCATGGAAAGGACAACGTTTTGTTCTTTTTGGAGTGGACACTTATTCTGGTTATGGATTTGCCTTTCCTCCATGAAATGCATCTGCCAAAACCACCATCCATGGAGTCACTGAATGCCTTATCTATCATCATGGCATTCCACACAGCATTGCTTCTGACCAAGGAACTCACTTCACAGCCACAGAAGTGCGACAGTGGGCCCATGATCATGGAATCCACTGGTCTTACCATGTTCCTCACCATCCTGAAGCTGCTGGTCTGATAGAAAGATGGAATGGCCTTTTGAAGACACAGAAACAGCGCTAATTAGGTGGCAACAGCATGGAGGGCTGTGGCAGAGTTCTTCAGAAGGCAGTATATGCTTTGAATCAGCTTCCAATATATGGAACAGTTTCCCCCATAGCCAGGATCCATGGGTCCAGGAATCAAGGGCTGGAAAAGGGAATAGTTCCACTCACTATCACTCCTAGTGACCCTCTAGGAAAAGTTTTGCTTCCTGTCCCCACAACTCTAGATTCTGCTGGCCTAGAAGTTTTGGTTCCAGAGGGTGGAGTTCTCCTACCAGGAGCCACAACAAACATTCCATTGAACTGGAAGATCAGACTTCCCCCTGGTCATTTTGGGTTTCTAATGCCCTTAAGCCAACAGGCTGAGAAGGGAGTAACAGTGTTAGGAGGAGTGATAGGTCCAGATTACCATGGAGAAATTGGATTGCCTCTTCACAATGGAGGTAAGCAGGAATATGTCTGGAGTGCAGGAGATCCCTTAGGGCATCTCTTAGTACTTCCATGTCCTGTGATTAAAGTCAATGGGAAATTACAACAGCCTAATTCAAGCAGGATGACAAAGGATGCAGACCTATCAGGAATGAAGGTATTGGTCAATCCAGGAAAAGAGCCAAGACCTGCTGCTGAGGTGCTTGCCAAGGGAGAAGGAAATACAGAATGGGTAGTAGAGGAAGGTAGTTATAAATACCAGCTAAGGCCAGGTAATCAGTTGCAGAAATGAGGATTATAAAGTAATATGAATGCTTCTGTCTTCTTTTGTTAAGAATTCATTTTTTTTCTTCCAATTTCTTTAACATCAATTGATATTTAAGTTGAGACACTAAAAGAATGTTCCCAAGGGACATTGCCCCATTGTAAATTTACAAATGCGTTTGCGATTGTACGAGGAATAGTTATATCATGTTAGGCGTATTCATGATTTTGTTATTGTTTCATGTGGACATGAGATATTATTTGTGTCAAGTTGAAAAGGGGTGGATTGTAGTGGTTATTCCTGGTTGTCAACTTGACTACATATGAAATGAACTACAATCCAGAATTAGAAGGCTCACCTGGCCCTAATCTGGAGGCTGAGAGATACAAGATTCCCACCTGAATCTTGGCATGGACATCTTGGGGTATAGTGGCTATGAATCCCAGAGGATTAAGATAGAAAGATCTATGAGTTCAAGATCATCTGGGATTAAAGGTGTGATGGCATAGTGGCTATGAATCCTAGAAGATTAAGACTGGGAGATCTAAAAATTCAAGCAAGGTCATCTGGGATTAAAGGTGTGGTGGCACACACCTTTAATCTGGGCTCCACCTTTTGCTGGAGACCTATATAAGGACATTGGAAGAAGGAAGGCT
>NW_022196909.1:50515990-50522749 GCF_008632895.1 Mastomys coucha | reverse complement strand
TAAGATTTTTTTTTTTTTTATCAAAGTGAGTATACTGTCACTCTCTTCAGACAAGCATCAAGCATCAGACCCCAATTACAGATGGTTGTGAGCCACCACGTGGTTCTGGGAATTGAACTCAGGACTTCTGGAAGAGCAGTCAGTGCTCTTAACCACTGAGCCATCTCTCAGGGCCTCTATGGGATCTCTTGCTTGGGATTGTTTGGCCTCAATGACCCAAACAGGAATGACTTCAAGCATGCACTGTCCTGTCCACTTAGTTTCCTGGACCTGAGCAGATGTAACTATGTCATCTGTCATCTATTGAAATACCAACAGCGGGGGGCTGTTGAGATGGCTCAGCGGGGAAGAGCACCGACTGCTCTTCAGAAGGTCATTGAGTTCAAATCCCAGCAACCACATGGTGGCTCACAACCACCCGTAATGAGATCTGACGCCCTCTTCTGGTGCATCTGAAGATAGCTACAGTGTACTTACATATAATAAATAAATAAATTAAAGAAAAATGTTTCTGAAATACCAACAGCAGAGACAAGAATATCCAAATTACACTTTATTCAGAGAGCTTGCATCTAACCAGGCAGTGGATCCTAAAATAACTGCCTCCCATCTTCTCTCCAACCAACAGGTTTTTTGTTAAAAGATTTATTTGTTATAAATAAGTACACTGTAGCTGTCTCCAGTTGCACTAGAAGAGGGTGTCAGATCTTATTATGGGTGGTTGTGAGGCACCATGTGGTTGCTGAGATTTGAACTTAGGACCTTTGGAAGAGCAATCGGTGCTCTTACCTGCTGAGCCATCTCTCCAGCCCCAGCCAGCAAGTTTTATAGGAAGCAGAGAAGGAAATGAAATCCATCAAATATTCCAGAACTCAAGGTCTGTCCCTGGTCAGATGGTCAGTCACACTTCTGAGACCTGAGACATCCATGCCCGTCTACTTTCTGAAGCTCAGAGAACTGAGTTAGTGTCTGTTGGAACCCTCTGTTCCAGCAGGGCATCTGTGCTGGGGAGGGCTTAGCTCACAACAAACCATGAGCAGCAGGTATGTGCCAGGCTGCTAACAACATCCACGTGGACTGCTTTTTAAAATGTGGAATGTTTTGACCTTATTCATTCCTTTCGCGTCCTGTCAGTATGAAATAAAATCTACTTAAATTGCCTCTCATTTTTAATTTTTTTGTTTTTGTTTTTGTTTTTTGAGACAGAGTTTCTCTGTGTAGCCCTGGCTGTCATGGAACTCACTCTGTAGACCAGACTGGCCTCGAACTCAGAAATCCACCTGCCTCTGCCTCCGAAGTCCTGGGATTAAAGGCATGCACCACCATCGCTCGGTCTCTCATTATTGATTGTACATAAATTACATATTTCAGTGAAGTGTGATGGTACAAGTCTATAATCCCCACACTTGAGAAGTAGAGACAACAGGATCAAGAGTTCAAGGATGCACCAGGGTGGGGGAAATACTGGGGGGGGGTTGGTTCTGCCCTCTTGGAGACGAAGGAGAATAAGGGGAGGAACTCTTCCAGGGGGACCAGAAGGAAGACAGCATTGGGGATGTAAATAAATAAATTCAATTTTTTTTTTTTTTTGATATTCGAGTCAGGGTTCCTCTGTATAACCCTGGCTGTCCTGGAACTCACTCTGTAGACCAGGCTGGCCTCAAACTCAGAAATACACCTGCCTCTGCCTCCCCAGTGCTGGGATTAAAGGCATGGGCCACTGCTGCCCAGCTCAAAGTTATTTTTAGCTATGTAGTACATTCAAGGCCAGCTAATGCTACACAAGTCTAGTGTTTGTTTTTTGGGGTTTTGTTTTTTGCTTTTTTGTTTGTTTGTTTGTTTTTATTTATTTTTTTGGTTTCTTTTTTTTTTTTTTAAAGGTGCCTGGAGAGCAGGATCCTTAATTAAGAGCACTTAGGTTTAACTCACAGCACTCAAATGGTGGCTCAAAAACACCTGTAGCTAAGTTTTCAGGAGACCGAACGCCCTTCTCCGGATTCTGATCGGTCTACATACTTGCAAGTAAAATTCATCGAATCGCCCCCAACCCCGGAGGGGCTGGAGAGATGATTCAGTAGTTAAGAGCACTTGGTGCGCTCTAAGAAGACTTGAGCTTGGTACTCAGCACCTACATCAGGCAGGTCACAACCATCAGTAACTCCAGCTTCAATGAGACACAATATGACCTGAAAAGGCTTGCGTGAACACACACACACACACACACACACACACACACCACGGCACAGATAAATTCATGCAGGCAAACCCACAAGCACATAAAAGAAATAAATATATATTAAAATTTTAAGACATGCAAACTCCCATCTAAATGTCTGTCGAGGAGGTCTGGTTTGGGGATGTGGAGCTGAGCTGCCATGAGCGGGACAAGCAGGTACAGGGGTCGATCTCGTAACCTTGCAGGCCAGAGGAGTTCGATCCAGAGCACAAGGAGTAAGGGGTATTTAAAGGAAAAAATCACAAACTAGGAGGAGTGAGGGGGAATTCCAACCCAAGATATTCAGTCAGTTAGGGAGGGGAACATATTCTCTCCATTCTGCAGAGGGGCCACCCCTAAATCTTCCCCTATGCTAAAGAACATTTCCACCACAGAGCGGCACCCGAGCACAGCCCATTTGGGGCGACAGAGAGCTTGGGCAAGGCTGTGCAGGAAGCATCAGGAAAGAGGATCCCTGGCAGGAAGAACGCGACTCTTTCCGGGCTTCCCGGTCCAGGGAGAGACAGTATCGAGCTACCCAGTCCCACACCTTGGACTCGCCTGGAGGAGCAGGACGCGTCGCCATGGCGACACCGGAGGAGCTAGAGCGGTGGGTGCAGGAGGAGCTGCACTCGGTTCTGGGGCTGAGCGAGTGGTACATCGCGCAGTTCCTGATTCGCACTGCGCAGCGCTGCGCCTCCACCGAGGAGTTTGTGCAGCACCTGCGCGACACCGACACCCTGGACCTCGGCGGGCCGGCGCGGGACTTCGCGCCGAGGATCTGGAGCAAGGTCCCACGGAAGGCTGTGGTGGAAAAGCCAGCTCGGGTAGCTGAGCGAGAGGCCCGAGCCCTGTTGGAGAAGAACTGTTCTTACAAGTTGTTGGAAGACAGCGAGGGTGGCGAGGAGGCAGTGGGCAGGGACGGGAGCAACCTCCAGAAGAAGCAGAAGAGACGGAAACACCTCCGGAAGAAACACCAGGAGGAGGAAAATGAGAAGGAGGAGGAGAAGGAGGAGGAGGAAGAGTCAGGCAAGAAGACGACGGGGTAAGTCAGAAGAATGGCAGGAAGGGATTGGAGCAGGCCGTCAGCTGTGGGGATGCTAAGCTTTCTCCTTTGATGCACTGGGCTGGGTTCAGGAGGAGTAAATCACCCGCGGAGGAGAAGCCAGCCTCAGAGGATGAGTGGGAGAGGACGGAGTGTGAGCATCTCCAGGACTTGGAGGAACGGGATGCCTTTGCAGAGTGGGTTCGGCAACGCGACGAGGACCGGACCCGGAATGTCCTGGAACGGCCAGATAAGAAGGTGAGTTGAAAGAGTCAGGTGAATCTGGATTTGGCTTCAGAGTTGTCTCTGGGAAGACAGGAGTTGTCACTAGGGTTCCTGTGGGCTCTCCTGGAATCTCCTGGCTAAGGCCCTCCCTGCCTGGTTGAGATCCAGAGAGGTTCTTCACTGGGGAGCGGCAGTGAAGATCGGGAATGGCATCTTTGGCATCACATCCCTCCTCATGATTTCTTCTAGGCTTATGAAGTGGCTCAGAAGCGACTCAAGATGGCTGAGGAAGACCGGAAAGCCATGGTGAGACCCTGGGTTCAAAAAGCAGTATGTGAAAACAAAGAGAAAGACAGCTGGAGTGGTCAGCCATAGCAGGAAGGGCCGCAGAGGGAGTGTGCAGAGATGTGTTTGGGTGGTGTCTTAGTCAGGGTTTCTATTCCTGCACAAACATCATGACCAAGAAGAAAGTTGGGGAGGAAAGGGTTTATCTGGCTTAACATCACCAGAGGATGTCAGGACTGGAACTCAAGCAGGTCAGGAAGCCGGAGCTGATGCAGAGGCCATGGAGACATGTTTCTTACTGGCTTGCTTCTCCTGGCTTGCTCAGCCTGCTCTCTTATAGAGCCCAAGACTTCCAGCCCAGAGATGGCACCACCCACAAGGGGCTCTACCCCCTTGATCACTAATTGAGAAAATGCCCCACAGCTGGGTCTCACGGAGGCACTTCCCCAGCTGAAGCTTCCTTCTCTGTGATAACTCCAGCCTGTGTCAAGTTGACACACAAAACCAGCCAGTACAGATGGTCAGTCTCTAGAGGAAGCGGACTGCCTGATGGAGCCAGAAAAGAGCGGACTTGGGTTGTAGACAGAGCAACTTACAAATCGTCTCACCTCAGTAGGATCAAGTCATTTTGTCTGTGAGTAAAACTCAGCTTTGAGACTTGAAACACAAAACAGCTAGCTTCAAAATGCACCAACACCCATCTCTTTGGAGTTTTCCACATTCCGAGTGTGCAGGAACAGTGTTTCAGTGCCGGTAGAATGAGGATCTCACTGTCCCTTCCTGACCCAGGTCCCTGAGCTCCCTAAGAAGTCTCATCGGGAATACCTGCCAAAGTGGGAGCAGGAAAAGCTGGAGGACCTGGAGGTGGAACTGGCTGACAAGGAGGTCCTGTTTGGGGACATGGAGCTGAGCCATCACGAGTGAAGAGAGCTCAAGTAACAGCCATGGCTGCGGGACCTGGCTCCGGAGTACCTGGCAGGGCAGCGGACGATCAGGAGAACCTGGAGGCCACTAATCAATACCACATGCCCAAAGACCAGAAGACAGGTGAGGGGGAATCCTTTCTGCTCATGGGTGAGGCAGTGTGGGGGCTGGTCCCTCCCCTCTCCCTTTCATGGTAGAAGCAATGGTGGAGAGGACCTGGGCAGCCTTAGCTACCCTCTTTCAGCTTCCCCTGCTTCTCTCTCCATAGCCAGCACGAGCTGAGGACATCATCGAAGAGGAATAGGGTGCTCCAGGAGAGGAGCAGCGGTGCTGGGAGGAGGCCCAGCTGGTTGCTGTGTCCCTTAAGTTTGGGGCCTGAGATGCTGCTGCACAGGAGCCCAAGTACCAGCTGGTGCTGGAGAAGCTGGAGACCATCGAGTTTGTCCATGAGGCTCAGCTCCATGGTGACAAGGTGAGAGGAAGAAAGAGTCTGGGATGATGACTTGAAGGTTTCTAAAGCCCTTTGATGGGGACCTCACCATCTCTGTCGCCCTTCCTCAGGAGCCATCGTCAGGCCCAACTCTGTCAGTCCAGGCCCAGCAGAAGGAGTCCATCCAGGCTGTGCGCCGCAGCCTGCCAGTGTTCCCCTTCCGAGAGGAGCTCCGCTCCTGACCGCCATTGCCAACCACCAGGTCCTCATCATCGAAAGTGAGATTGGCTCTGGGAAGACTACACAGATCCCACAGTACCTCTTTGAGGAGGTCAGTCATTACGGTGGGCCACTTCGGGCCCAGCCCTCGGCTCAGTCCTGGCAGACCCCCTTCTATGATGGTGAAGATGTCCTTTCCACTAAGTCAAGAGGCTTTTGTTCTCCCCGCCATCACATCCACACCTGGAGTGAGTTAAGAAAGTACCAGGGGAGCAGTGAGATGAACATCATAGATTTGAACCTCTTGGGCTTCCACCCTGCATGAACTTGGCTCCGCTTTCCCTCTGCAGGGGCCAGAGGACTAAGAGTAAAAGGCTTGATTTCAGACTGTTTGACCTCTTATCTCCCATTGCTTCTGGGTATGCCTCAGCCAATCTGTCCCTGGTCAGTTCAAGTCTAGCAGAGCCCCGGTTGTAAGCAAAGGTCTGCAGGGCTGACTTAGCATCTCCTGGGACCCTTAGTTTCTATCTTCTTGATCCTTCTCCAGCATCCATCTCATGTCTCTTCTCTTGTCCCTGCCTTTCCTGGTTCAGGACAGCACGTCTAGCCAAGGAGTAACCCTTCTCTCCTTTTAGGGTTACACAAAGAAGGGTATGAAGATTGCTTTCACCCAGCGCCGGAGAGTGGCAGCCATGAGTGTAGCAGCCCGAGTGGCCGGGGGGAGATGGGTGTGAAGCTTGGGGATGAGGTGAGGTCTTTGTGGATTCATGAGAGGGAAGCCTCTCTCACACAGCCTCACACCTCAGGTCTGGGCATTGGTCATTCCAACCCCCTGACTGTCTGTGACCAGGTGGGCTACAGCATCCGGTTTGAGGATTGCACATCGGAGCGAACTGTTCTCTGCTACATGACAGACGGAATGCTTCTCTGGGAGTTCCTCTCTGAGCCTGACCTTGCAAGTTACAGGTGCTCCAGTGTGTGTGTGTGCCTCTCACGGGATGCCCCACCTCACTGCCTCACTGTCTTGCCTCCTGCTCCCCTCAGAGATTCTTGCTTCCTTTAGTCTCTCTATTCCAGTGGGGCCAGTTGGCCATTCTCTGTTCTGTTCTTAGTGTTTTGAGACAGGGTTTCACTGTGGCCCAGGCTGGCCTGCAGAGCACTCTGTAACCTTAGCTGGCCTCAGTCTTGTGGGTCTCAGCACTCAGATTACAAGCAAGAGCCACCGTGCCACGCACTGTTTGCTTTAAGTTCTTAGTTCTGCTTCTTCCAGTGAGAATAGCTGTCTCTTGACTCATCTGGAGATGCCTGACTTGTTCCAAACCTAGATTAGAGGAATCTAGACTCTTCTTTTATATGTTGAAAAAAATTGTGTGTGTATGTATTTATGAGTGTGCATGTATGTGTATATGTATGTAT
>NW_022196909.1:50511302-50515740 GCF_008632895.1 Mastomys coucha | reverse complement strand
GAGCATGTGTGTGCATGTGTGCTTGTATGTATGTGTCTGCATGTGCATGTATGTACATGTATGTGTGTATGTATGTATGCATGTATGTATGGTGCACGTGTAGAGGATCAGAAGACAGCTTTGAGGAGTCAGTTCTGTTCTTTCACCACATGTGTGTGTTCAAGGGATCAAACTCATGTCAGCTGGCTTGGTGGTCAGCATGTTTACTGCTGAGCCATGTTACCAGCCCCGTCCTGACTGCTTTTCTTGTCCAATGCCCGGATGGGCCACAGATCACAGACGCCCCCACCCCCATGCTCACCACCTGCCCAAATTTTATAATTGAGATGCTTGACTTCTCCTTAGCTCCTCCCCCACCTCGGTCCCCATTCCCCCTTAGGTCCCTCCGTCCCTCCCTTTGGTCCAGCCCAGTACTGCTAAGCCCACTGTCCCTTCTCCCTCACCAATCTCCCACTTCCTCCCCAGTGTGGTGATGGTGGATGAAGCTCATGAGCGGACCTTGCACACAGACATTCTCTTTGGATTGATCAAAGATGTTGCTAGATTCCGACGGGAGCTCAAGGTCCTGGTGGATTCAGCCACACTGGATACTGCCTGTTTTTCTGCCTTCTTTGATGACGCCCCTGTCTTCCAAATTCCCTGACACCCGTTTCCAGTTGACATCTTCTATACCAAGGTGCTCCTTGGGAGGATGGGCTTCAGTGTGAGGCACAGGAGCTGGGGCTGGTTTAGGAGAATATCCCAAGAGAAGGGTCTAATGGACACCCAGAGAGGGCTGGGGTAAAAGATGCTGAGCAAGGACAAGAGCCTGAGCAAGTGGCCCTTCTGTGACCCTGTGTTTTCCTCCTTCCCAGGCCCCAGAGGCTGACTATCTGGAAGCCTGTGTTGTGTCAGTGCTGCAGATCCATGTGACTCAGCCCCCTGGGGATATACTGGTGTTCCTGACAGGACAGGTGTCTACTGTGGTGGGAAGTGGTTGGAGTGTTTCAGGGGAGGCAGGAGGAGATTGAGGCTGCCTGTGGGATGCTCCAGGACCACTGCTGCAGACTGGGCTCCAAGATCCTGGAGCTCCTGGTGCTGCCCATTTATGCCAACCTGCCCTCAGACATGGAGGTTAGCATCTTCCATCCCACACCCCCTGGGGCCTGAAAGGTCGGTGGGAGAAACCTTTACCCTTCTTCCTGAAGCATGCACAACCAAGGCATATGCTGTCCCCTTTGTCCCAAGGTGTTTGGCTGGCCTCATGGACACAGCAGAAGAGCAACCAGGTCCTGGCTTTCAGGTGCTTGCTCCAGGACCTGTAACTTACAAGGTCAGGCTCAGAGAGGAACTCCCAGAGTAGCATTTCATCTGTCATGTAGTGGAGAACAGTTCGCTCTACTGTGCAGTTCTCAAACCAGATGCTGTAGCCCACCTCATTCCCAAGCTTCACACCCATCTCCCCCCGGCCACTCGGGCTGCTACACTCATGGCCGCCACTCTCCGAGGCTGGGTGCAAGCAATATTCATGCCCTTCTTTGTGTAACCCTCCTCAAAGAGGTACTGTGGGATCTGCGTAGTCTTCCCAGAGCCGGTCTCGCCTTCGATGATGAGGACCTGGTGGTTGGCAATGGCGTTGAGGAGCTCCTCTCGGAAGGGGAACACTGGCAGGCTGCGGCGCTCAGCCCGGATAGACTCCTTCTGCTGGGCCTGGGCTGACAGAGGTGGGCCTGACGACGGCTCCTCATCACCCTGGAGCTGAGCCGCACGGACAAACTCGATGGTCTCCTGCTCCTCCAGCACCAGCTGGTACTTGGGCTCCTGTGCAGCAGCATCTCGGGCCCCAAACTTAAGGGACGCAGCACCCAGCTGGGCCTCCTCCCAGCGCCACTGCTCCTCTCTCGGAGCACCCGATTCCTCCTCGACGATGTCCACAGCTCGAGCTGGCTGTCCTCGGGTCTCCTTGCGCATGCTATAGCGATTAGTGGCCTCCAGCTTCTCTTGTTCGCCTGCTGCTCAGTACTCCCGAGCCAGGTCCCGCATGCATAGCTTATGCTTGAGCTCCCTGCGCTCATGGTGGCTCAGTTCCATGTCCCCAAACAGGACCTCCTCGTCAGACATTTAGGTGGGAGTTTGGGTGTCTTAAATTTTTAATATATATTTATTGCTTTTATGTGCTTGTGGGTTTGCCTGCATGAATTTATCTGCGCCTTAGTTTGTGTGTGTGTGTGTGTGTATGTGCGCCTGTGCAAGCCTTTTCAGGTCATATTGTGTCTCCTTGAAGCTGGAGTTACTGATGGTTGTGACCTGCCTGATGCAGGTGCTGAGATCAAACACAAGTCTTCTGAGAGCGCACCAAGTGCTCTTAACTACTGAATCATCTCTCCAGCCCCTCGGGGGTTAGGGGCGGTTACATAAATTTTGCTTGCAAGTATGTAGCCGGATCAGAATCCGGAGGAGGGCATTGGATCTCCTGAAAACATAGCTACAGGTGTTTTTGAGCCACCACTTGAGTGCTGGGAGTTAAACCTAAGTGCTCTTAATTGAGGATCCTGCTCTCCAGGCACCATTAAAAAAAAAAAAAAAAAAAAAAAAAAAAAAAAAAAAAAAAAAAAAAAAGCCAGGGCTACACAGAGAAACCCTGTCTCAAAAAACCAAAAACAAAAAAACAAACCAAACAAACACCGGACTTGTGTAGCGTTAGCTGGCCTGAATATACTACATAGCTAAAAATAACTTTGAGCCGGGAAGAAAAAAAAATTGAATTTGGGCATGGGAAGATGGCTCAGCGGGTAAGAGCACTGACTGCTCTTCCAAACGTCCTGAGTTCCAATCCCAGCAACCACATGGTGGCTCACAACTATCCATAATGAGATCTGACTCCCTCTTCTGGTGTGTCTGAAGACAGCTATAGTGTACTTACATATAATAATAAATAAATCTTTAAAAAAAAAGATTGAATTTATTTATTTACATCCCCAATGCTCCCTTCCTTCGGGTCCCGCTGGAAGAGTTCCTCCCACTATTCTCCTTTGTTTCCAAGAGGGCAAAACCAACCCCCTCCCAGTACTTCCCCCACCCTGGTGCAACCTTGAACTCTTGATCCTATTGTCCCTACTTCTCAAGTGTGGGGATTATAGACATGTATCATCACACTCCACTGAAATATGTAATTTATGCACAATCAAAAATAATGAGAGGCAATTTAAGTAGATTTTATTTCATACTGACAGGACTCGAAAGGAAAGAATAAGGTCAAAACACTCCACATTTTAAAAAGCAGTCCACGTGGATATTGTTAGCAGCCTGGCACATACCTGCTGCTCATGGTTTGTTGTGAGCTAAGCCCTCCCCAGCACAGATGCCCTCCTGGAGCAGAGGGTTCCAACAGACACTAACTCAGTTCTCTGAGCTTCAGAAAGTGGACGGGCATGGATGTCTCAGGTCTCAGAAGTGTGACTGACCATCTGACCAGGGACAGACCTTGAGTTCTGGAATATTTGATGGATTTCATTTCCTTCTCTGCTTCCTATAAAACCTGCTGGCTGGGGCTGGAGAGATGGCTCAGCAGGAAAGAGCACCTATTGTTCTTCCAAAGGTCCTAAGTTCAAATCTCAGCAACCACATGGTGGCTCACAACCACCCATAATAAGATCCTAAGATCCTAAGTTCAAATCTCAGCAACCACATGGTGGCTCACAACCACCCATAATAAGTTCTGACACCCTCTTCTAGTGCATCTGGAGACAGCTACAGTGTACTTATTTATAATAATAAATAAATCTTAAAAAAAAAAAAACCTACTGGCTGGAGAGAAGATGGGAGGCAGTTATTTTAGGATCCATTGCCTGGTCAGATGCAAGCTCTCTGAATAAAGTGTAACTTGGATATTCTTTTCTCTGCTGTTGGTATTTCTATTGATGACAGATGACATAGTTATCTGCTCAGGTCCAGGAATCTAAGTGGACAGGACAGTGCATGCTTGAAGTCATTCCTGTTTGGGTCATTGAGGCCGAACAATCCCAAGCAAGAGATCCCATAGGGGCCCAGAGAGATGGCTCAGTGGTTAAGAGCACTGACTGCTCTTCCAGAAGTCTTGAGTTCAATTCCCAGAACCACGTGGTGGCTCACAACCATCTGTAATTGGGTCTGATGCTTGTCTGAAGAGAGTGACAGTATACTCACATTGATAAAAAAAAAATCTTGGAGAGAGAGAGAGAGAGAAATAGAGAGAGAGAGAGAGAGAGAGAGAGATTGAAAAGGACAAGGACATATGGGGGGCTGGAGAGATGGCTCAGTGGTAAGAGCATCAACTGCTCTTCTGAAGGTCATGAGTTCATATTCCCAGCAACCACATGGTGGCTTACAATCTCTCGTGATGAGATCTGATGCCCTCTTCTGGTGCGTCTGAAGACATCTACAGTGTACTTACATTTAATAAATAAATTAAAAAAAAAAA
>NW_022196909.1:50510697-50511177 GCF_008632895.1 Mastomys coucha | reverse complement strand
AAAAAAAAAAAAAAAAAGAAAAAAAAAAGGACATGTGGAGACTTCTGTCTTCCCTGTTTTGGTATTGGCATGTTTTGCTATTGTTGATATATATTGATATTTATCACATATATAATTTTTATATATTTATATATTTTACGTTTGTTGAGACAGGCTTTCTCTGTGCAACCCTGGCTGTCCTGGAACTCACTCTAGAGACCAGACTGGCCTTAACCTCAGTGATCTGCCGTTCTTTGCTTCCTCAGTCTTGAGATTTAATAGTTTTGTGAATGAATGTGTTGCTCACATGTCTGCAAACCATGTGTGCCTGGTGCCCAGGGAGGTCAAAAAAATGCCTGGTTCCCTGGAACAGGAGTTAGAGGGCTGTGAAGCACTGTGTGTGCTGGGAGTGGAATCAGGACCTCAGCAAGCACAAGTGCTCATCACCACTGAGCCATCTATTCAGCCCCTGTCCTGTCTTTTTTTTTTTTTTTTTTTTTT
>NW_022196909.1:50503034-50510669 GCF_008632895.1 Mastomys coucha | reverse complement strand
AATTCCTGAGATTGGGAAACATAGGCAGAAATATCTGTCTGTGAGTCCCAAGCCATCCTGTTCTACACAGTAAGTTGCCAGTTATCCAGGGTCACACATTAAGACATACTTTCAACAATAAATTAAAAAGCAAACAAATAAATATTGGTGGTTGGGAGACTGAAAGCTGGAAGCAGGGAAAATGTAATTAGGGAAGGTGCTGGAGAGATGGCTCAGTGGTTAGAGCACTGGTGTTCTTCTAGAGGGGCCAAGTTTGATTCCCAGCATCCAAAGGACAACTTATAACCATCTGTGCTCATGTTCCAGGCGATCTGATGCCTTCTTTAAAGCCTCCAGAGACACCAAGAACTCAGGTAGTACACAGACATGCATGCAGGCAATATTCTCATAAAATGAAAATAATGGAGAATTTAAAAAGAAAGAGGCACTGAAGAGATGGCTCAGCAGTTAAGAGCATTGTCTGGTCTTCCAGATGTTGTGAGTTCAACCCCCAGCAACCTCATGTTGGCTTACAATAACCTGTGATGGGATCCCATGCCCTCTTCTGGGGTATCTGAAGACAGCTACAGTGTACTCATATACATAAAATAAACAAAAATCTTTTTAAAAAGAAACAAGTGTCTGGATAGATGGCTCAGAGCACTGACTGCTCTTCCAAAAGTCCTGAGTTCAATTCCCAGCAACTACATGGTGACTCAGAACCATCTGTAATGTGAGGATCTGATGCACTCTTTTGGTGTGTGAAGACAGCTCCAGTGTATTGATATAAATAAAAACAAATAAATCTTTAAAAAAAGAAAAAAGAAACAGCCGGGCGGTGGTGGCGCACGCCTTTAGTCCCAGCATTTGGGAGGCAGAGGCAGGCGGATTTCTGAGTTCAAGGCCAGCCTGGTCTACAGAGTGAGTTCCAGGACAGCCAGGGCTATACAGAGAAACCCTGTTTCAAAAAACAAATACAAAGAAAAATAAAAACAAAGAAAGGCAGCAAGAGAGTTGAAAAGAGCTCCATTTTATTATGGAAAGTTACAAAAATGAAACAAATCAGGCAGCTGACAAAGGAGCAACAGGGAGAAGCAAAAGCAGCTCCTTAGCTCCCCCTACAGTGCAATTCAATTCAATATGAACCACGGGAGGAACAGAATTAAATAACTTTCATGGGCTTCAGGGTTAGGATCCCAGCTTTCCCTCTTGGGGGAAACCGAGGCACAGTAATACTGAGCAAAGTTGAAGAAGGCTACACACCTTCCCGAGTCACTCTCAAGGAAAGAAACGTAAGGTGTCGGACCGCACACGGGCTCCGTGGGTGGGCATGGCTTGTAAACCTGGGACTTTGCAGGTGGGACTGGGAACTAGTGGGTACGTAAACCAGGCTGTGATCAAGAGAGAAGGAAAAGCTGTAAACAAAAGGGTAGTGACCTAGAAAAAGGGAGTTTGTGGATGGAGGGCGATCCACGGGAGTAGCTGGGAGTTAAGGAAGGCTGTGGGGCTGGAGGTATGCCATCTCAATTCCAGAGAAATTCTGAATTCCAAACCAGGACTTGATGCTCACTCGTAGCTCACAAAGGATGCTCCACCCACAGGGAACCTTAGGTTAGGGGTAAATTTAGGCTACTGGCTCTGCCCCAGAAATGAGATGGGAAAAGCAAGTCGGAATATGCTCAATGCCCTCCCCTGCCAGGCAGGCTCGTTGCCAGGTCTGTCGGGGCTCTGATTCATCCAGACTCCAGGATCTTCAGGTATGGGAAGGAAGGAGGTATGTGCCCAAACTGGAAGATGGTCACCGCCGGCAGGACTCATCTGCAGGAAGAGAGGTGATCAAGCCAGAGAAGTGGAGAGGGCCTCCAGCCTCCCCATGCATCCCAGAACTGAAGAGTGTAAGAGAAGTCTTTGTAAGGTGTTGGATGCGTGCCTGTCACCAGGAAAAGCATTCATCGCGGTTAACTGGATTTACAGCCATGTCAGCAAAGGTGAAGCCATTTAATACCTAGCTGTGGTCCTGGGTGCTTGACAAAAGCTACTCGAGTCTCCCAACAACTTTGGGAAGTACTTACTATTTTTTGAGTACACTTGAATTTTTGTGGTGCTGGAATTAAAGCAGGGCACACAACCTTTTTTGTTTACTTTGTTTCAGATGGGGTCTCAGTCTGTATAGTCCAGGGTGCTCTGGAACACACTGTGTAGACCAGGCTGATCTATTCTTAATTGATAGGATCACAAGCGTTAGTTGCCATTCTTAGCTCAAGGGGGCAATCTTATCACTGAGCTACACACACCGAGGCCCAGGATACAATTTGTTAACTCTATTTTTTTTCTTTTTTCTTTTCCTTTGGTTTTTCGAGACAGGGTATCTTTTTTTTCCTTTGGTTTTTCGAGACAGGGTATCTCTGTCTAGCCCTGGCTGTCCTGGAACTCACTCTGTATACCAAGCTGGCCTCGAACTCAGAAATCCACCTGCCTCTGCCTCCCAAGTGCTGGGATTAAAGGCCTGTGCCGCCACCACCCGGCCTGTTAACTGTATTTTAAAGAATGATAAATGAAGGCTGGGGATATTGATCGGTGGTAGAGCACTTGCCTAGTGTGCTCAAGGCCTCGGATCTGATACTAGAGTTGAGGCATGCACACCCCACATAAGGTAAATGGCAATCTAACTTGGATTGATTCCAGATCACACCCGAGTAACAGACAAGCTGGAATTCAGACTTCACACCGTCTGATCCCACACGGGTATTTTTAACCAGATTAGAGATCTGGAGAACGAGCGAGCTCTGCTTTTAAATCTGGAGACCCCATGTGTACTTGGCTTTCAGGAATCAACAGATAGAGAGATTTGGACCAACCTCCTTCAAAGTACCACCATGCCATGAACACCAGGGGGCGCCCTCCGCCATCCATGCTGCAGCCACTTACCCACGATTAGGGCCTTGGTGTGCAGCCCACCCTGGAGCCCGGGCTGCAGGAGCAACTCCTCCTCTTCCTCCTCGTCGTCATCATCAGGCTGAGTCGCTAAGGGGGCCATGGGAGCCTCAGGCTCCGGGCCTAGATCTTCCAGTACCGAGCTCTCGGAAGGGTATTGGTATGTGGTCTCCAGGGCTGTCTCACTAAAGGAGATCTTGAGCTGAGAGTAGGAAGGGTGGGGAAAGAAGGCAAGTTCATTACTAGAGGACCCCAGGGAGGGCGGAGAGAGCAGAGGCAAGTGGAGAGGGGCTGGCCTTAGGCACCTTGCACACCTTCCCTTCCATCCATTTGGGGCTCTGGCTTTCCCTTACATCTTGATTCTTCCTTATAACAGCATCATTCAAAACAACACATAGGGGCAGGAGGAAAAAACAACCTGATCCCTCTGCAGGCTTCAGGCATATATGTAGTGCACATGTACATAAGCTCTCAAAACAGTGGCTCGATGGTGAGAGAGATTGCAGCCAGGAACCTCTGGAACCTCTGACCTTCACAGGGTGTTATGTCAGGTGTCTCTCGGCACCCCACCCCATTAATGCAAAAAGGAGAAACAAAACAAACAAACAATAAACAAATAGCCAGGTATGGTGGCTCACACTAGCAATTTCAGCATTCAAGAGATGAGGCAGGAGGATTACACCAAGTGCCAGGCTAGCCTTTAGCGTATACTAACCTCTGTCTAAAAAAGAAAGGGGTAGGGGGCTAGAGAGATGGCTCAGAGGTTAAGAGCGCCGGCTGCTCTTCTAGAGAACCTGGGTTCAATTCTCAGCACTTACATCGGCAGATGGCAACTGTCTGGAACGCTAGTTCCAGAGGCTCAGACACCCTTACACAGACATACACGCAGGAAAACACCAACGCACAGGAAACAAAAAGGAAAGAGAAAAAATGAAGTTCAGATGGAGGCAGGTGACCAGTCTGAGGCCAGCCTGATCTACATAGAGACCCTGTCATTAAAAATAAGCGCGGGCTGAGTTCTCAAGGCCAGCCTGGTCTACATGGAGAAAACTTGCCTCAAACAAAACACAACAAAACAAAAACCCCCAAACAAACAAAAAAACAACAACAACAAAAAGCGTCTGTACACTCACACACGCATGCGCACACAGACACCACACACATGTCCTTCGCCATGGGAAGGACAGGGAACCTGGGTAAGTAAGGCAGAATTAGGGTCTCTTTCTGTCACTGCTGTGAGGCAGAGGTATTAAACAAAAGCAAACAAACAAACAAACCAAGGAAACAAAAAAAGCTGAAGTCAGATGGGCACTCCAGACTCAGGAATGGATAAGACAACAGAAAGGTTTAGATGAGCCAAGGGATGCTCAACCTACAGAAGAGTCCCTGGAATGTGGAACTGGTGAACTGACAAGGATAGAGAGCAAAGAAAGTCCAGGCAAACCCTAGGTAGGGATGGTGAAGAGGCCACAGGGTACCCACAAAAACAGAGGCCATGGAGCTGGAGAGATGGCTCAGCGGTTAAGAGCACCGACTGCTCTTCCAAAGGTCCTGGGTTCAAATCCCAGCAACCACAACCATCCGTAACGAGATCTGACACCCTCTTCTGGAGTGTGTGAAGACAGCTACAGTGTACTTAAGCTACAGTGTTCTTACATATAATAAATAAATAAATAAATCTAAAATACGAGGCCAGAGAGAGCCAGAAACCACCCCACCCCCGCACAGCAGGCTGTCTTTAGTGTCCCTCCCCTTTGCCCTCCTAAGGAGCTCTGGGACACTGTGGGATTAACTCTGCAATCCCAATGGTTTAGAAGACAAACAGAAGGGGATTCCAGGTGATCTGTCCAGGACATCTATGACTCAGCGTCCCAGAGCCTCCATATGATCTACAGCATGGCTGCACGGGGCTGAATGAGAGGGGCGGGGGACAACTTGGTCCCTAAGGAAAGCAGGGCAACCCAGATTGTACGTGTATTCCTTGGGTCCAAATCCTGCAGTGGCTGCTGCTGTTTCTCTTCCTCTTCCTCCTCCTCCTCCTCCTCCTCTCCAACTCCTCTCCCCCCACCCCCTCCTTTTTCTAAGACAGTTTTTCTTTGTATAGCCCTATTTTCCTGGATCTGGGTCTGTAGACCAGGCTGGCCTCCCAAGTGCTAGGATTAAAGGCATGCGCCACCATCACCACCAACACCCAGTATTCTGCAATGATTTATTTCATCTGCTTTGAACAAAATCCAAAGCCTAGCCAAATGCAACAGGGTGATTTGCTTCTGCCTCCAGGCCTCTGTGCTGACTGCTCCCTCTGCCTGGAAGGGCCCTCCGGAGCATCCTGCTCAGAGGCTGCCACATCTGCATCCTGTTCTGTGTCCTGATCTTTTTACATGCACTCTTGTACCAATATTTCCATAATCACTCACTCACTTCTAACCCACTACAGTGACACACACACACACCCTTAATATCTTGGGGGGAGTCTGTAGTAAGACTTCTTCACACAAAATGCCAGTGTACTCAAGTCCCCTATATAAAATGGTATGGTATTGCATACAACTTACACAGGTCCTCCATGTACCTTTAAGATTATTATTATTATAGACTTGGTGGTTTGCCTGTGCCTAAATGCACCATCTACATGCAGTGCCTAAGAAGGCCAGAAGAGGGCATCAGATACCCTGAAACTGGGGTGGAGGATTCTGAGCCACATCCAGAGGTGCTACTAACTGAACCTAGGTTCCCAGCAAGAGCAGCAAGTTCTCTTAACGGCTGTGCCATCTCTCTCTAGTTCTGTGTTTTATTTCTGAGGCTAGAGCTGACTAAGCAGACCAGGCTGGCCTTGAACTTGACATCCATAGATGGCATTACAAGTCCAAGCCACCAGCCTGGAGGACCTTGAATATTTTTGGCCTGTCCTTGGTTGAAATCAAGAATAATCAATCCCAGCACTTGGGAGGCAGAAGCAGGTGGATCTCTGAGTTTGAGGCCAGCCTGGTCTACAGAGTGAGTTCTGGGACAGCCAGGGCTACACAGAGAAACCCTGACTTGAAAAACAATAACAAAAACAAACAGACAAAAAAGACTAACCCTTGTTGCAGAAGGCTGAGTTGTACTGACTCTTCACACACACAGTTGCCACACTTCATGAACCAAGGCTACGGAAAATGCCGACAGAAGTGAGGGTTGGCCAGTTGGCCAGCAGATGGTTTACACCACAGTATCTGGGAAGGGACCCTTACTGGTTCTGTTGTTGATAGATTTAGCCAAATGTCTATCTCATTCTCCTTTCTTCCTAAGCTCCCTTCTCCAGCTTCTGCAGTTTATCATCTGTTCTGTGAAGGAATTCATTTTATCCACTCCATCTACTCCAGTGTCTACTTCTGTGTCCCCCTCTTTTGTTTCTCCACCCCCCCCCAGCTTCTGACTGGGCTTCTTAGGAATGCATAACCCGAATTAGGGGGGGCAGAGAGGGAAGTGACTCACTAGATCCTCTCATCAGCTATATAAGGTCACCAGGGGGCCGGGGAGGGAGGGGCAGGTCTCCAGCCAGAGAGGATGCTGGGCAAAAGCACCAGCTACAGTCCCCCACTGCCTGCCCCCCCCCCAGGACTGGGGTGGTTTCTCTCATGATGGCAGGTATAAATTTGATAGGAGTAGCCAGAAAAGGAACTATTTAGGAAAGATGAAGGGTGGTGGTAATGGTTGGGCTAGAGCCAGGGTAAGGCACAGTAATCCTTGCTGAGGCTGAGATAGACAGAGAGCTGAGAGGTGCGGATGTGGACTAAGAGAGAGTGAGGAAGAGGTAGATGGTCAGGTCCCCACCCCCACCCCAGTGGAGCTGCTTCCTGATTCTCTCACCACATCCTGAGCAGTTCTTTCAGGGGCCTGGGCCCAGTGTTCCCACTCAGTGCCACCAGCCTTCCGGGCCCCCACCCCAGGCTTCCTGTTTGGAAGGTCTGCTTCCGCCCCTCCTACTGGATGACCTAGGTATGGTCACCGCACCACACAGGTCCTGCTCTGCACTAGGCTCGTTGGCTTCCCCCAGATGGTTCCTAGGTATGAGCCACAAAGCCTTGTGCTTCCCTCAGCTCATTCTCCAAAGTCACAAGCCAGCCTCAGTAGGAAGTGACTTCTCTGAACACCTCACCCTAAGAGAATTTCCTGTCTTCTGTCCTTTCTATCTGCCCAGTCCTGAGACGAGAGAGCCAATAAGAAGCCCCGGCAGAGGCAGGGGAAGAAAAGTCACGTTCAAGAATAAGATAATGAAAATGGATACTTTGTATGTGAATTAAAAATAACAAAAAGACCAACTGGGAGGAACCAAATGACTTATGAGCTTAGCCTTGATCTTTGGTCCTCAGGGTCGCCTATTGACAGTGAACACACACGTACAAACACATTTACATGAAAGAAGGGCCAGACAGGCTTGTTAGGCTCTGGACGAAGTGTGTTGTGTGGAGGATCTTCTGGTCTGAGGCATCTGACTGTAGCACTGTCTCTCCCCCAGAGATTTTTCACTTCGGAAAACTATTGGTACATATTAGGAAGGCATTAAGCCAGAGCCAAAGGGAACAGTCACCCTATCCAGTGCTTCCTTGCATGTCTGCATTTCAGTCTAACCTCTGACCCTCCGCTGGCCTCAGCCCCACCCCCCACCCCCAACTCTCACAGTGCCTGGACCAGTCTCAGCTCTCAGTTCAGTGCAAATGAACTTCTCTCTTTTTTCTA
>NW_022196909.1:50458707-50503024 GCF_008632895.1 Mastomys coucha | reverse complement strand
GGAAGCCCAGGGAGGAAAGAAGGGGGAAGGGACTGGGATATTTTGGAAGAGAAGGCTTTTCTTGTCCCCAGAGAGAAGGAAGCACTGTCTAACATTTGCCCAGTTGGGGGGAGGGGTTGGCAACCCTGAGGTCACCCACTTCAAACGGCCTCTTCTTGCGGGAAGTCGGGGCTGCCTTGGGGTCTAAACCCCTTCTTTCAGCCAGCTCTGTTCCATCACTACACCCCACCCCCACCTCTGTTCTGGGATGTCTTCGTTTAGTTATGACCCCTCTTTCTTAGGGCTGAGACCTTCATTACAACTTCCCTGAACTTCTCTGTCCCCCTGGGTTATTTTCACACATCTTCACAGTTGGTTATCTCTTCTCTCTTTCCAGAGGGTTTAACTGGGTCAAAAACCCCAAAGGAAGAAAAGGAGAGGGGACTGAGAGAGCGGGGAAATAAGCAAGGCTAACACACCCTGAAAACGACACACCCCAACACAGCAGTAGAGTGCTGAACAGAATCCTTGGGGCTCCAAAATGAATGGCAAAGGCAGGCTACCCGGAGGAAGGGTGTGTGCAGGGGGGAGGAAGGGAGTTGGCAGGAATAAAAAGAATAGACGACAAGAACATACGCATATAAAAAAGCCATCCAGTCTGAACTAGAGACTTCTACCCAGTCAGGAGTGGAGGCTCTCTTACCTGTTTGTGATGTCTCTCAGGGGACCCCTTGACAAGGCAGCTGCGGCTGAGACGGAGGTAGCCCCCTAGCACCAAGATCTCCTCTGCAGTTGGGTACCGCTTCTTCCCAGATCCTGACCCTGCAGCATCAGCTGTGGCAGGGTTGACTGGAGGGGCTGGGCTGGCAGGGGGCGCACACCTCCGTGGGTTGACAGTGAAGGTGTGTCCACTGCGGCGGGGGGCCCCCACCCCCGGTCCTGGTTTCACCCCATAGAACAGACGGCTCATGAGGGGATCCCCAGAGGGTTGGGGGGCAGTTGGGGCCAAGGGTGGGGGAGACAGAGGGGCTGGTGTTGGGGGCCTGGGTTCTGTCGCTTCCTCTTCCTGCTGTCTGGAGTCTTCCGTCCCAGAGTGCTCTGGTGGGAGGGGGGAGGGCCCAGAGCAGAGGTTCTGCTGGGCTCTCAGAGGCCTGCTCTGAGCCTCCGCCTCCTCCTTCTCGGCCTCCTCTTCAGCCTCCATACCAGAGGGTCCCGGGTGCTTCTCCGCGGATGCTGGAGGATCCGGCTTCTGAGTTTGTGTGTCTATGTCCCAGGGCGTCCGTTCTCGAGCTTTCCCAGAGTTTAGCGTCCATTTTCGGCCTTCAGTGGGCCTCTGCTCAGCAGTCTCCACTTCTCTAGAGGCTGTGTCTTGAACCTCCTTTGTCACTGGAGACTGGTCTGGGACAATCCCTGAAATCAGTTTCTCTTCCTCTCTCCCACACTCCTCCAAGTAGTCTTTTCTCTCTTCGCTTGACTTTAGCCTCCATTCTGTGGCCTCCAGCTGTGTCAAGCTCTGTTTCTGGGGTTCTCTTGAGTCAAGATTCCATTTATGGGCCTCTGTCAGGCTGGCCTTCTGGTCGCCAGGCTCCCCTGGGCTCAGTCTACTTTCCAATACCTCTTTTCTCTTGGGACTGTGATCTCCAGAACCTGCTAATCTCAGACTCTCCTCTGGAGTTTCTCCGAGGCTCAGCCTCCATTTCTGTGCCTCTGCTGGTCTGGTACTCAGGTCTCTGGCCTCTGCTGGGTTCTGCCTCCAGTCTCGAGTCTCCAAAGACCTCGAACTTGACTCTAGGGCTCCTCCTATCACCAGCCTCCTATCTCTGGCCTCCCTAGGACTTAGCCTCTCTTCTCTGGACTCTCTTCCCTTAGGGCTCTGATCTCTTAAATTACTGGGACTTGATCTCCTTTCTAGAACCTCCAGAGGCCCAGCCTTCCTATCACCAAGCACCTCGTTTCGCTGCTGCTGCTGCTGCTGCCGCTGTCGCTCCTGTTGGATGAATCGGTTCTGATGTACTGGCCCAATAGCCTCCAAAAGGACAGCAGGTTCATCTGGGTCGGGAGGTCCAGCCTCTGCATTCCCAGGCACAGGGCTCCCCTCTCCAGGAGGCAGGCCCAACTTGGCTCTGCGTCGTTCCAGGATTCCCCGCTTCCAGGCTGGCATCTGGGACAAGCGATCCCGTTCTGCTTTCTCACGGCCACGAACCGCTGCCTCCTCCTGCCTCCGCCTGGCTAGCAACTGTAGCTTCCAATCTGGGATAGCAGTCATGGTCACTGGAAGTGAAGGAGAGAGTATTGGGGGACAGGAGCAGGAAGGGTACGCTTCAGAGGAGCCGGGAGACTGAGAATGGGGGGTGGAGGGAGGAAGTGATGCGGGAGGGGACTAAGAAGGGCAGAGTGGGACAGTGGAGGGCAGAGGGGACAGTGGAATTAAGAATGAAGATAGAGGAAGGCCGTGAGAGGAAGGACGGCAAGAGAGTCAGGAACTGAAAAAGTGAAGAGAAAAAACCGGGTGCCAAGTTGGGGGTGGGGATCATGGGAGAGGAAGGGTCGAGATTCCGGGTGGGGGCAGAGCCAGATTGGGGTTTGTGGGCACCAGGCTGTCCCTAAGATATGAGAACGGGAAGCGAGGAAAAGCAGGAGAGAGAGAGAGGACCCGGAGGAGCCGAAGGAGCCGGGGCTGAGTAGTGAGCGGATACAGTCGAGACTGCCTGCCCGGTACCCAGGGGAGATAAATGGGAAGAACAAGGAACCAGCCAGAGAGGGGCGAGGAGGTCGGACAGGATGTGAGAAGGTGAGGACAGATGGAGAGGGCAGAGGTCCAGGGGAGAAGGGAGACTGAGAAACAGGCTAGGGCGCCGGCGCCTCTTCGCACAGGGGCCCCGAAGCTCTCGGCTGCCTTCCCGGCTGCGCTCGGCCCCGCCCCTCAGTCGGGTCCCTACCCCACTGCCTATCCCGCCCCAGAGGCGGGTCAGGGGAAATACCCTCCTCGGGGACTTTTGGTACCCGAGCAAGTGTGCAGCCTGTGCATTCCCAGAACCCTGGCGTCCACCCGCGACCAGTCCCTACAATCTCGCCGGCCACCCCACCGGATACGCTCCACAACACGGGAGCGAGGAGGACCCACATCACGCCTCTGCTGTCCCCCAACCAGGGACCCGGCTCTCAGGGGACCTTGACCCAGCGGGCCGTGCACCCGAGAGAACTGAACGGACGGGCAATCTATGCACAAAGGGGACGCACTCCAGGGTAGATCTGGAGCCAGGAGGCACTTTCCTTAAAGTGGGAGCCCCACAGTCAACTTACACGCCTCGGGGTCCCTGGGAGGAGGTGCAGTGGAGTCAGGCGTCGGGAGAGAGGAAGAGGAGGAGAGAGACGAAGGGAGATCCGGAGGGAGGGAGGGAGGGAAACAGAGGAGGAGGGAAGAGGGAGCCTAGGAGGAGGAGGGACGGAGACGCAGACAGGGGGCCAGGCGGGGGTGGCGACCGCTTTGTCTACGGACAATGGGGCGAGGGAAGGGGGCGCAGGGAGGAGCCCGGCGAAGGGCGGGGCTTCGCCGCCCTTTTTCCCGCGTGGGACACTGGTGGGACTTCTCTCCTGCTGTGGCAATCCCCTCGCTCTATCTCCAGAGACCTTCACCCGCTTCCTATCTTGCAGCCCTGGAGAAGCAGGGTGTCCAGACCCACTTCTCCAGCAGGCCGACCCGGGGCGGCGGCCCGTGACTCAGGCCCCCCGAGGGACATGGGGAGGAAGCGGCAGCTGCTTGGAGTCGGACCCGCCCTTCCCATCTCTCGCCGCTCCTCCCCACGCTTTTTCTTTCCCTGGCCGGTCTTTGTTACCGTGGCAGAGAAGGCGGCTGCCAGGCCCTGGGGTCTGAGGCAAAATGGCTTTGTGAGTTTGCTCTCTTCCCCGAGAGTTATTCTGTCTCCCACGGGTTCCCTGATCTGTACGTGGAGAAACTGTAATATTTGGAGGGAACAAGACTGAACGACTGAGAAATGGGGCGGGTCCATGGGGTGTGGCCCCAGCACAGCGTCTTAAAGAGTGCTTGGCTGTGAAGGCGTGGACACAAAAAACTAGGTCTCATTTTCCTTTCCATGATTGGTTCTGCCGCTTGAGAGTCATGGACCGACAACTGGATATCATATGTATAAAATTTTTAATTTTTCTGCAGCGCATATCCTTTGGGAGAGCAGGGAGCCCTGAGTCAACCCGAGTTAAAAGCGGGAGACATTGTTGTTGGAGACACACCAGAGCTGTAGGGAAGGACCTAAGGAGGTGGAGAAACTAAGGCAGGAATGGGGAGGAGGCACAGCCGAGGTACAAAGAACCTACAAACTTTCAGATAGGCCCTGACATAGCTCCTTGAAGTGGAAACCTGGAAGGGAATCCCTGAGGTGCAGAGCCAATAACAGTGCTAGGGATGAGAGTGAACAAGGCTGACCCTGTGTGTGTACGGAGGTCATGCTCTCATAGAAAAGTAGACTCATGAGTTTTGTAACCATTCTTGGTTTATGAGAAGCAGCCCCTGAAGGCCAGTGGTGAAAACTCTGAATTTAGAGTCCAGGATCAGGACCCTAGAATTGAGTTCTCGGGCAGGAGAGGGGACAGCCCCTTCAGAATATGACTTCCAACCCCCGGTCTGACGCAAACGTGGCCCGGCCTAGATACTAAGGGATTTGATTTTGAGATGGAAAGAAAATACAGGGCTTAGAACTAGCTCCTCACTCTGCTTCCCCATCCTGGGGTCTGGAGAGAAGCTGGAGTTTTCTTTGTAGTTGAGACCGAAGGTAGCGGAGATCTTGCTGGTCAAGCCCATGAGCCAAGCCCAGGTAGAGGGTAAAGAGAAGAGCCAGGAGGAGGCGATCAGTGCCCAAGGTGGGTACCACCCACAGCACTGTCAGCAGTTCCACACATACTGGGTGTCGAAGGTGGGAAAAGAGTCGTAGAGCCCGAGGAGACTTCAGGGACAGAGGTTCACCCAGTCCCAGCACATGGTAATAAACCTGGAAGAGAGAACGTCAATGGAAATCAAAAGTCAAGCCCTCGCCCTCATCAGTTGTTTCTTGCCAGCATCACCCTCAAGTCCAGGAGACCTACAGTTACTGGCCTTCGAAGGCAAGCTGGAGGGAAACGAGGGACTACAAAGAGAGAGAGAAGTCAGAAGAGTATAGGAGGGAGAGACTTGCAGACAAAGGTCTCAGTGAGGGGTGTGGGATTCTCACCTGCTTGAGGCCCATCAGCTCAGCATAATCAAAGACCAGAAGGATGCTGAAGATGAGGAGCCAGGAAACAACGTGGAGCACAAAGCAGAGGAGAGGCACCCAGGTGGCCCATGGTTCAGCCCGAGCCTCCCATAACACTGGGCCTCTGGGTGTGGTCTCCCAGTACCGCATCACCAGCTGGGGAAAGATGAGAGACTGGGCATTACCACACCAGTGGTCTCCCATGCCCCACAATAACCTACACCTACGACGACTCTTTCAGCCAGGCATAAACAGTAAATATTTACCACGTGGAGGGTTCTGGGTGGGGTACTAAGGACATGAAGATGACCCATCCCTACAGAGGATTTTTTTTTGGAGACTGGATGGGATGGGGACTGGTGGATAATAATCACCAAACTAGCCTATGCCAAACATCCAGTGAGAAGACCAACTGGAAGACAAGTGCTATTGTGAGGCCCAGGGAGACTGTAGGATAAGAACTGGGGAGGAATTCGGATATGAAGCAATAAAACATGAACAATGTTGCAAGGGTAAGACATGCTTAGCGTGCTGGGGAGTGTCAAATATATACAGCTGATATATTTGGTGATGGAGGGAAGTGTATGCCCAGGAGGTACAGAGGCTGAGCTCTGCATGTTCTGTTCCTCCAGCCCCCCTTCGGCCAGGCCTCATACCTGCAAGGCCAGGGCCGTGCACGCCACATAGAGCGACCTCTGAAGGACGCCAAAGTACCGGGATGTCCACGCCTTCACTGCCTCAGTTGCCATGAGGCTGTGCTGTAGCACGAACAGTAGCAGCAGACACAGATCCCAAGCCAAGGAGGTAAGAATGCTTCGGTCCTGCAGGGCAGCCAACCACCCGTGTCGGGCATCTGAGGGAGCTGGGGAAGAAAGGGACAAAAGGCCAGTTAAGATGGCTAGGGCAAGCCGGGCAGTGGTGGTGCCCGCCTTTAATCCTAGCACTTGGGAGGCAGAGGCAGGTGGATTCCTGAGTTTGAGGCCAGCCTGGTCTACAGAGTGAGTTCCAGGACAGCCAAGGCTATGCACAGAAACTTTGTCTTGAAAGAGAGGGATCCCGAGTTCAAATCCCAGCAACCACATGGTAGCTCACAACCATCCGTAATGAGATCTCCCTCCCTCTTCTGGAGTATCTGAAGACAGCTACAGTGTACTTACATGTAATAAATAAATAAATAAATCTTAAAAAAAAAAAAAAGATGGCTAGGGCATTCCCCTACCCACATCTTTTGGAGCCCTATGCCACACCCCTGATGCTTTCAAGATCTTGTCATGGCCATTCCCAGTTTACTCTCCTGTTCCTTCAATCTTCCATTTTCTCCAGCCCTCCTCCTGGGGAAAAAGGTTCTTAGGAGAATGCAAGTAGGGTCAACTTTAAAACCAAGGTGGGAGGGCTGGGGAGATGACTCAGTCCACGTAGTATTGTGTAAGCCCGAGGACCTGATTTCCAGCCCCAGCACCATTACAAAAAGCCCAGCATGGTGGTGTGTGTAATTTTAGTGCTGGGAAGGCCCCTGGAAGAATCTCCAGAGAGGCTTGGTCATTAACACTTGCTGTGAGGGCCCAGCTTGGTTCTCAGCATCAACAAGACAGCTCACAACCATCTGTAACCCCAGTTCCAGGGGATCCTCGTCGGTATGCCTTAGGTCTCTGTAAAAACCTCTGTCCTGGGCTGGTGAGATGGCTCAGTGGGTAAGAGCACTGACTGTTTTTCCAAAGGTTCTGAGTTCAAATCCCAGAAACCACGTGGTGGCTCACAACCACCCGTAATGAGATCTGACCCCCTCTTCTGGTGTGTCTGAAGACTACTAGAGTGTACTTATTTACAATAATAAATAAAGGTGTACTCATATACATAAAATATATAAATAAATCTTAAAAAAGAAACCAAACTTCTGTTCCAAGAATATGTGGGAGGCAGAGGCAAGTGGGCCTCTGAGTACCAAGCCAGCTGGGGACACATAGTAATACTCTGTAAAAAAAAAAAAAAGTGGCTGGCCCCTGAGAAAAGACACTCAAGGTTGTCAGCTGGACTTGCACACACTGGAGGAACACAAGCACACATTCCACATATATTCATTCACACACAAGCAAGCAAGGCGACTTGAGGAAGTCATCTTTGGTGTGGTTTTCTTGTTTGTTTTTGTTTTTCCGTGACAGGGCCTCTCTACACACATAGCCCTCACTCAGATCAGGCCTTGAAATCAGTAATGATAGACCTTCAATCAAGAGATCCGCTTGCCTCTGCCCCTCCAATCGTAGGGTTTTAAAGGTGTGAGCTACCACAGCTGGCTGTCCGCGGTTTTCTAGCATTTCCCCTTTTTACCTTTCCCCTTTCCCTGGTTCTCCTCACAAAATCCCACCCCCGCCCCCGCCCGTACTCTGTCAGTCTTCACTCCCAGCTTTCTGCACAGGACTAATTTTGGAGTTTCTGATTTAGCCTCTGCTCCCTTCCCAGCGGCGCCTCCCAGCTTTGGCGGTTTCTCTGTCATTTGTTTCCATGCCCCGCCCTCGCCACGCTGCTCCGGCTCCTCCTCTCCGCTGCAGCTCGCCCTGGATCCCTGCGGCTCACCCGGACCGCCAGACTCCCGGATCCCTCCGAGCAGAGGCCTCAGGGAGGTGAAGCGCACGAACTCCACTCCGGTGCCAAAGGCCAGGATAAAGGAGGCGAGGGCCGCGGGAACCAGCAGCAGTGCAGGGGCCATGGCTAGCAGCGAGCAGCCTGCCGAGAAGGCGGGCTCAGGGTTCCCGCGACTGCTGGCCCTGCCCAGGTCCCGCCCCCTTGGGGGTGCAGGTCGCAAGGCGGAGACCGGGAGCGGCGCGTCACAGCCCGGAGCTTGGAATCCCGGGCGTCGTCAGGGCAGCGGGTCTGCAGCTACCACTGTGGGTCGGTCGAATCTCAGTGCGGTCAGTGTTCTCGAGGAAAGTGAAAACAGAGCCTCCCTTGCGTGGAAACACAAAGAACATCTTTTTTTTTTTTTTTTAAAGATAATTACTCCTTATTCTCCAGCCTCAGTCCCTGATGTGTTGGAGTTACAAACGGCGCCACCCTGCCCAACATAGATTCTTGTATAGTGACCATTTTAGAGCTGGGTGTGGTGGCTCGTGCCTGTAATTCCAGTACTCGGAAGGGTGAGGCAGGAGGATTTGAAATTAGTTCGGCCTGCATTTGGAGACTGGTTCCGGAAAAGCCATAAAAAATGAGTCAAGGCCGGGAGTTGGTGGCATGCCTTTAATTCCAGCATTTGGGAGGTAGAGGGAGGTGGATCTCCAAGTTCCAGGCCAGCCTGGCCTATATAGTGAGTTCTAGGATAGCCAAGGCTACACAGAGAAACCCTGTCTCTAAAACCAAAGACCAAGTAATGAAAGGCTCAATCACTATAGCTATCCAAGTACGGGGTCCTCAGAAGACAAGACCTCATTCCCTCAGATTACAGATGGAGCAAGGTCAGGGAGGCTGGTTGCTCCCAAGACATCTGGACCAAGTTCTCATGCATTGTATAGCACCCCCCCCCCCTTGGGGAATTTATACTGAGTGAGCTGCATCTGTGAATGTTTTTGAAGAAGCTCTGCATACTGTTCTATCCACTTACATACATACATATTTATTTTGCCTTTATGTGCATTGATGTTTTGCCTGCATGTATGTGCGTGTGTCAGATCTTGGAGTAACAGTTGTGAGCTGCCACGTGGGTGCTGGTATTTGAACCCAGGTCCTCTGGAAGAACCCAGTGCTCTCAACCACTGAGCTATCTCTCCAGCCCCCACTCCTTATATTTTTATTATTTTTTTTCCTTTTTTAAAAAATTTTATTTATTATTATGAGTACACTGTAGCTGTCTTCAAATACACCAGAGGAGGGTGTCAGATCTCATCACGGGTGGTTGTGAGCCACCATGTGGTTGCTGGGATTTGAACTCAGGACCTTCAGAAGAGCAGTCGGTGCTCTTACCCGATGAGCCATCTCACCAGCCTCTATTTTTATTATTTTTTAAATGGCAGAATCTAGCCATGGTGGTGGCACAAGCTTTAATGGCAGAATCTTCATGTAGCCCAAGATGGCTTCGATCTTGCTGTTATGTAGCTGAGAATAGTCTTATGTGGATCTTCCCGACTCTGCCTCCAAGTGATAGGATTACAGCCTAGCACCATATCCTGGCTCCACTGATCTTCTAGGAGCTGTGAAGTGGTCCCAGAAGAGCTTATACATGGGAAACAAGCAATTGACTAAGCTTTGTGGTTTCTCTTTAATCTGCTTCATCCATAAGTCATAATGCAAGTCCTAGGGAGGCAAATGCCTAAGGCTCATTGTCCATCCAGCCCAGCTTAATCCCAGTGAGATTCCCTATGTCAAAGAAAAAGTAGCCTGAGGAAGGACATCCAAGGCTGACTTCCAGCCTCCACAGGCATCAAATTAACAAAGGTCTGAGACTGCTGCTTACTGATGAAGCCTTTGGGCAGCATTTCAGGAAGCCTTAGATTCAACCCCCAGCACCCCCAAAAAGAAAAACCTTAAAGATCAAGCATATAGCTGGGGTGTGAATGAGTTGAAAAGCAATTGCCTGTCATGAGCTGGGCCTCATTTGTGCCAACCACCAATAGTTTTTCTTTTTTTAAAGATTTATTATATGTACTTACACTGTAGCTGTCTACAGACTCTCCAGAAGAGTCAGATCTCATTACAGATGGTTGTGAGCCACCATGTGGTTGCTGGGATTTGAACTCAGGACCTTCGGAAGAGCAGTCTTTTGTTTGTTTTTGTTTTTCGAGACAGAGTTTCTCTGAGTAGCCCTGGCTGTCCTGGAACTCACTCTGTAGACCAGGCTGGCTTCGAACTCAGAAATCCACCTGCCTCTGCCTCCCAAGTGCTGGGATTAAAGGCGTGCGCCACCACCGCCCGGCTGGAAGAGCAGTCTTAAGCACCCTTAACCACTAGGGCATCTCTCCAGCCCCACCAATAATTTTCTAAGCTTATACATAATTCACTGCAGGAAAGTATAAAGAAACTTCTTTATTGAAGTGAAATTCATAAAGCAAAAAAAAAAAAAATCCTTTTATACAGTAGTATTTAATATTCTGCAAAAAACCCCTTTTATACAGTATTTAATATTCTGCACTATGTACAATCACTTCCTCTTTCTGACTCCAAGCTTTCAACTCCCCATTGGGATGCTAGACCCCTTGACCAGCTTCTGTGTACTCGGTCTGGCAAACATCAATTTGCTCTTTGTGAATTCACACATTATATATTATGCAGGTGGAATCAAGCCTGTCCCTGTGTATCACTCTTTTAGTTAGGGTGTCTTTGACCAAACACCCTCAAATCCTGTGTTTTCATTCCATATCTGAACATTTCTTTCTGTGCAGATAGCATATTTATATGTTCGTCCTTGCTGAACAAGCATCTACAGTTCTGTATTTGGAAAGAAGTGAGGGGCTGGGAATGAGGTTTAGTGATAGTGCCTAGCATGCATAAAGGAAGCATCAGGTTCAAGCCCCAGCCCAACCAAAAAGAACATTAATCAAGTGCTTTTCATTTTTGAATCTTTTGTAGTTTAAACTGACCTTGAACTTCCGATCCCACTTGCCTTTACTGGGGTTACATATCAAATGCATGTTTAAAAGTTTTCTTTTCCTCCAGAACTTCCAAATGGAGACAGGACAGTATTGGTGGGTCATACGGTAATCAGGCAGGTGCGATGAGTACTGACTTACCTTAGAGATGACCAGAGAAAATTGCAAAAAAACAAACCAAAAAAAAATTTCTTTTCCCCTTCTCTTTCGATACAGGGTTTACTCTGTTAACAGCCCTGTTAACAGCCCTGTGGCTGTTCTAGAACTCACTCTGTAGACCAGGCTGGCCTTGAACTCAGAGATCTGCCTGTGTCTGCCTCCCAACTGCTGGGATTAAAGGGATGCACCACCATGCCCAGACTCCTTCAAGACAGGCTTTCATTCTGTAGCCCAGGCTGAACTGGACCTTGTGACATTCCTACTTCAGCCTTCTAAGGACTGGGACTACACGAATGCCCATGCCTAGCTCTGCACTTTACAGAAACTCTTGTACTGTTTATGCAGAGGACAAGCCAAACACTAGCAGTATTCACGAGTTCTGCTTTCTCCACATCCTGGAAAGTGGCCAACTTTAAAAAACAAATACAATTTACTCTAAATCAATAATAATAAATGAAGTGCAAGTTCAAATCCTTCTTGTGTCTCCACACAAACTTGCTACCAAGAAGGCAGAGTGAGCACTGACCTACTGGAGATGACCAAAGCTAACTGCAAACACTGCAAAACAGTAAGTGCAGCAAAACTAAAGCCCTTCCTAACCACACCCATGAGCCACCCTCATCTTCTCAGTCAGGCAGCTGGTTCCTGTTGAGTAGAAACCTGGGAAGAAAAGGGGAACTGCTGGCTTCCAAACAGGGGTAGACTCAGGGTGCTGAGCCTGGAACAGCTTCATCAGAGCCACTGCAGACTGCAGAGCACAGCTGGGCTGATGGCAGGTGCTCTGTACAGAGCTACACCCCAGCTTTAGTGTGAGCCAACTAAAAAATGGTTATCTTATGAAAAAAGTTCCCTTTTTTTCCTAAAACTTTTTAGGTCTTATTCACATTCCCAAAGAGTTAACAATATAACCTAGGCCTTTGTGAGACCCTGAGGTTGGTTGTTTTGACTTGGTTTTTGAGATGGAGTCTCATTATGTACCTCTGGCTGGCCCAGAACCTATAAAAATATGATTACTTCTGCTTCCCAAGTGCTGAGATTAAAGGTGTGAACTACCTTGCCCGTCTTAACTGTGTGTGTGTTCCTTTTCCTTTTTTCGAGTGTTTCCTAGGACTCGTTGCTGGTCTGAGAGCGTAGAGGTACATATTTTTTTAGGTAGACAACATTTCCAAATTGGAGAGGACAAAGGCCTCTGGTGTGGCTTCCTGCTTTAGCACTCCAGTCAGGATGAACTCAGGAGAAAGGAGGGGGAGCCCCAGGCGAGATGGAATAGCACAGAGAGGTAGGTCTTCAGTGCAAGTTATGATAACTCGGTGAAGCTGTGAAGAGACAGCAAAGGTTAGGAAGGGAGGAACCTTGAAACAGAAGTCAGACCTATTAAGCTGGCACCACATCTGGCTATTCGAAAATGTTTAAGCGTCAAAACAACACTGAGTCCCTTTTGAGGCCAGCACCTCTTCATCCCTTCCCCTCCATCATTCCTCCGACCCTTTCTTATTCCCACCTCCTTTCCAGCTGTTCCCGCCTCAGGCGCAGGGCAAGCTTGTCATACCTTGTAGGAATGGGGCATGCTGGGCAGGAAAGTGCCTCCACAGCAAGTGATGATCTCTCCCATCTGAGGTGGGGGTGGCTGCACTCCAGGGGTCACATGAATCTCATAGTCCTAAGGGAGGAATGGTGGAGACAGATAATCTACAGTGACAGGCCAAAGGCCACTGTGAAACCCCTAAGGGGTACGGGGATAGGACTGCAGCATGGTGCAGAAGACAGCCTCTCACCTCCAGTAGTCTTTGTTCCTGAGCACGGCTAAGGGAATCCCGAAGGCTGAAGCTAAAGTTCTTCTCTTGTTCAGGATCAGTCACTAAGTAGTCATCAGGCGGCAAGAAGCAACCAGCCTTTCGGGACTAAGAGGAACAACAGGCAGAACTGTCGCTTATCTGAAGAGAACTTACTGTGTCTTGTTTGTCCTTCCCAGTACTGAGGATTGACCTCAAGACTTCAAGCATGCTAGGCAAGTGCTCTAACACTGAGTCATCCCAGCCCTCTATCTTCTCAAAGCAGCCCACTGCCTCGCTAACACAATTCTCCATCTCCTCCCTCCCACTGCTAGGTGAGCAGTCTTTTCCAGCCATTCATCATATCCTGGTTTTTTACCTGATACAGCCAGTTCAGGGACAGGATGGGAATTCCCTTCCCCAGGGCACACAAGAACTTGACTGTCCTGCGGATGCGATCAGTAACCAAGTGGGAGGCCTCATTTACTGAGCTGGCCAGACTACCTCCCAGAGCTAGCACTGCACGCTCTCCACGAGAATCCATGACTCCTGTGAACAGTACCTGGGGGATGGTGCAAAGATGGTTATAGCAACCCACACTAGCAACATGCATCTCTCAATCCCTGGCCCCTTGTTTTCTACCTTGGGGGTTACTGCTTCTTGATTAGGTTTAGTTCGCCGGCTTCGAGTTGGGTTTCCCTGGGTTTCTTCTTCTGCATGGTCCCTCTTTCTCTTGCCTGGTGTTGAAATTGCAATCTCCTGAGGCTGAAAAGCATCTCAGTGAACATCTCTGAGCCCTGTAGCTCTTGCTCCTAGCTAGGGAGCTCCCCTAGTTCTCCTCTTACCTCTTCCTTCACTTGTGTTTCTGCAGGATCTTCTACCTTGACAACTATGGTTTTCTGCGGGACTTGTCTTCGGGGACGTTTCTGACGGGGTGGATCTGTGGTAGTAGAATGCTTCTTTCGGATTTGAGAAGACTTAGGCTGGGGCTTAGGAATGGGCCCTGATCTCCCAGCTGCTTCGTTATGCATCAGGGGAATGGCAGGCTCGGGAGTGGTTGTAATTGACTCACCTGCTTCTGACGCCCCTGAGCTTTGGCTGGCTGAAGATTGGGGCTCAGGTTCAGAGGGGGCAGAGTAAGACTTATGACCAATGGGAACTGTGTGGGAACCCTGCTTCCCAGTAGCCCTCCGTCTCCTTTGGTGATTGGTTTGTGGAATGGGCTCCAGGGTAACAGGCTGGGCTGTGGGGACAGGAGGCTTAAGTTCAGGGGTAGTGGAAATGGGGGAAGCATTTAGGGGTGAAGACTGTAGTGTTGAGCTCTGACCTGTGACCTTAGGGGTGACAAGATGGTCTGTAGAGGTGGGAGGCTCAAAATCAGGGGCCATTGGCCCAACTGATTCAGAATCTTCAGTGGAGGGTTTATATGTCCTTCCCCGACTGACTGGAGCTGTGGGCTTGGGGGTAGGTTGTTTTTTGGAAGTGAAAGGCTGGAGTTCAGGGGTTGTGGGGACACTTGCTTCAGGAGTCCTGACAGACGACCTACGTCTCCTGCCCTGAGATGAGGGCCCAGGGGTATCAGGCTGTTCTGTGGAGGTGGACTGATGGAATTCTGGGCCACTTTGGACTAGTTCCGGGGTCCTGATGGACTTACTTGACCTACCCCGAGAGGCCTGAGATGTGAGGTTGGGAGCGATAGGCTGTTCTGCAGAGGTAAGAAGCTGCAGTTCAGGACCAGTGGGGACAACTGGTTCTGGGGTCTCGATAGATGATTTACTTGATCTACCTCGAGTGGCCCTAGGTTTAGGGATAACAGGCTGTTCTATGGAAGTGAGAGGCTGCAGTTCAGAGCCAGTGGGGACAACTGATTCTGGGGTCTTGACAGAAGATTTACGTGGCTTGCCCCTTGTGACCCGAGAAGTGGGTTTAGGTATGACAGGTTGTTCTATGGAGGTGGGTGGTTGGAGTTCAGGGCCAGTAGAAATAAGTGGTCCTAGGGTCTTGTTGGAAGACCTACTTGGTCTGCCCCGAGTGGCCCGAGGCTTGAGGTATGGGGTGACAGACTGTTCTGTGGAGGTGGGAGACTGGATTTCAGGACCTGTGAGAACTGGTTCAGGCATCTCAACAGAGGTATGTGCCCTGCCCTCAGTGACCTGAGATGTAAGTTTTGGGATGACAGGCTGTTCTGTGGAGGTGGAAGGCTGGAGCTCAGAGTCTGTAGGGACAATCAGTTCTGGGGTCCTGGTAGAGGACCTATTTGCCCTTCCCCGAGTGGATCGAGATATTGGTCTAGAGGCAGTAGGCTGGTTTGTGGGGCAAGTGGTATAAGGCTTAAGGGCAGCAGAGGAATGTGGGGAGGAGGTCATCCTGGAGGACCGCCGTGGCCTGACACTAGGCTTTGTGTGAAGACTCTCAGAAGAGGTTGAAAACAGAGGCTGAGGGTTAGACTGCTTTTGGCTCTGAGCGGTGAGGAGACTCTGAGCTGATGCTTCAGGCACTGGAGAAAACAGGTGAAGGTCTGGAGGCCCGGGATCACCCTGAGGAAGAGGAGAAGCAATTGACAAGAGGCACCAAGAAAGAGGTAGACAAGAATCTTTACCTTTTTTCAGTGTTTCTAGGAAGTCATTGCTCATGTGCCTCCAGTGTCCTCCACTGACTCTTCTACCTTAACTTCCAAGTGCTGGGACCAAAGGCCTGTTTGCATGTCTGGTTTGATTCTATTTATGGTCACAGCACACTCACTGGCACGTCTCTTTCTGTGACCTCTCTGTAGGCTAGGAACTCCTTGGGAAGGAAGCAATCTTGGATACCATAAGGGATCCCTAACCCTAACACTTCAGTGCAGTGATGTGCACAGGTGGGTATGGCAACTAAGATATAGCTGGGGCAAAGAGGGACAAAACACAGAGACACCTCTAGGTCAATATAGGGAACTATGGGTGGCAGGACACAGGAGTAGAAACCAACTAATGAGTGACAAACAAGAAAACTGGGAACATGGGACCAGGGAGACAGGTCAGTAGGCAAGGCAAGCACCAAGACTGCATTTCATCCCTAGAACCCATGTCCAAAGGCCAAGCATAGTGGCTATGTTAGAATCCCAGTGCTAGGGAGGCAGAGATAGGAGGAGTCCTGGAGCTTGCTGGCAAACAGCCTAGTCTACTTGAGCATGTTCTAACCCAGTTCAAGATCCTGACCACCATCCTTCTAAAAAGCTGGGGAGTCCCTGAAGAACAACACACAAGGCTGTCACTTGGCTTCCTCATGCACTGCCCCCAAACACACACCCTCACAAACATGCACAAATGTACATGCAGTGAGAAACCAGGAAATATAGACAAAGGAAGATTAAAGTAAGGCTAGATAAAGGGCTGCCAGGGAAGTAGAGGCATGATTAAGAACACAGCTCACCTGGGAAGCCTTTCCAGCAGGTGTCATCTGGCAACTCAAGCGGCCTAGGCAGAGGATAAAGCAAGAGTGGCTGAGTGTTGTGCAGCCTGTACCTCAGATGCTAACTGCCATGAGGACTACATACACTTGGCTCCCCCTGCCTCACACTTACCTCTCTGCTGCCTCCCAGGGCTCAAAGGGTCTCCCTTTCCTCCATCTCCCTGGCTCCCAGAGATTACTGGGGCTGATGCAAGTCCCTCAAGGTCCTTCACCCCAACTCCAGGCTTTAGTGTTAGACTAGCAATTTGCCCTTTCTCATCACGGCTCCCTTCCTGTGCCACCCCTCCATCAGGGGTCACTTCTAAACCAGCTGCCTCCTGTTCTTTCTCTGGTTCTGGTTTCTCCACTCTTCTCTCTCTCTCCTGTGAGTCTTTGGACATCTTCATTTCTACCTCCAAACTCTCCCTATTCCCTTCAGGATCCTCGTCAGCCTCTTTTCTCTGACTGTCTCTAGCTAACATCTTTTTTGGTTCTCTGTCCTCTGTCCCCTGAGTTAGCTCTTCCCCTGTCACGTCTTCTCTCTCACTGTTTGCTGTTCTTCCCCTGATTTCCCTCTCCAATGGCTCTCTCTCAGGGGTCATCCTGTCTGCCAATTCCTTTGGTATACCCATGGCTTTCTCCACAGTCTGTATCTCTCTGCCTTCAATTCTCAACAGCTCTGTGTGAACTGGGCTGGTATGAACCAGATGTTGGTGTCCTCCTGGTTCCCTAGGTAGAGACAGTTGAGATCCATGAGCTTCAAGGTGGATGTCAATGAGCTGGGGCTCAGAAGTCTCTGTCTGTTCTTTTAGACAGAATGGCTGTGTAGCCAAGACTTCCCAAGGCACATCCAAGGTATCTGCACCTAAACAGGACCAGAGAAAGGAGGTAAATACACAGGTAAAGATGGAACTAAGGCTGAGGACTAGAGCAGACTCACAAACAGCTAAATGGATTACAAAAGGCAAGCTGCAGTAGGGTGGTGGCTGCAACAATGAATGCTATTCAGAAGGTTATAACCTCACACAGCTCCTTCAGGAGCCTCATTTGAAAAACAAGTATTGAGGATGTGGTTTAGGAAAACAGTCACTTTAGGAGAATACTCATTTGGCAGGCATAAAGCCCTGGGTTCAATCTCCATGGAGAATGCAGAGGGGAAAAGTTTTTGAGTTTTTTGGCCAACCCCAAATCTCCTGAACTAGAATCAGACAATCTAATTTCTATTTGTTTGTTTGTTTGCTTTTGGTTTTTTCGAGACAGGGTTTCTCTGTGTAGCCTTGGCTGTCCTGGAACTCAGAAATCCGATTGCCTCTGCCTCCCAAGTACTGGGATTAAAGGCGTGGGCCACCACTGCCCGGCTTTTAATTTTTTTTCTTTTTTGTTGTTTTATTTTTTAAGATGTATTCTAAAGTTTTTTATTCACATGCATATGTGTATGGTGTATGTGGGTACCCAGAGTGTGATATGATAAATCTCCAGGAGTGGAGTTACAGATGTCTGCCAGCTGCCTGACACGGGTGCTCAACTCTGCTCCTCTAGAAGAACGATTGCCACTCTTAACCAATGAGCCATGTCCATTTCGTTGTTGCTGTTTGAGACAAGGTCTCATTTAGTCAAGGTCTCAAACTTTCTATGCAGTCCAGGATGGCCCTGGGCTCCTGCCTCTGCCTCCCAAATTCTGGGATTACAAGTATGTGTCACCACGTCTGGTATAGGTTCTTTCCCTGATGAAATGGAGATCAGTAAAATAGTAAAAGAATATGAAAGGTGGGTCTGGGGATACGGCTCATCTAGGTTAGAGAGCTCATCTAGCATTCATATGAAGTCCTGGCCCATACCTAGGTGGATGGCACACACCTGTAATCCCAGCACTTCAAGGTCATCCTCAGCTACATGAATTCTTTGTCAACTAGAATATGAGGGCTGAAGAGAGAGCACTGGTCGCTCTAGCAGAAGACCTGGGTCCAGTTCTGAGAACCCACACAGTAGCTCACAACAGGTCTTAACTCCAGTTCCAGGAGATAAGACATCCTCTTCTGACTACTGTGGGCACCAGGCATGCACATGGTAAACACACATGCATGCAGGCAAAACAGTCATACATGTAACATAGGTAAATCTAACAGACAGCATATGAAAGGAAACAGAGGAAGAAAACAAGAAAGCACGCAAAGTTGGGAGTCAGGGAGCCTTCCTTGTACCTGGAGTCGGAAGGCTGTGATGGGAAGGTCCAGGCTTTTGTGGAAGAATGCATGGGAAGACTTGGGTAGGCTCATCTTCCAGACTCTGGACAGCTGCAGCAGAAAAGGTCGGTAGACTTACTCCTGCTTCTCTACCTTGCTCTTGCCCCCTTGCTCCCCCTCTCTCCCCATCCCCTTCCCCCTCTCTCCATGTAGTCATGGCAGGCCTCTACTTCTCTACTCTCTCCTTCTCTCTGCCTTTCTCTGCCTCTGCTACCCTCTTAACTCCCCTCCCTATTCCCTAAATAAACTTTATTCTACACTAAAAAAAGAAAAAAGAAAAGGTGGGTAGAACACAGTGGTCCCAGAATGTCAGGGTCCCATACTCTACTTGGCCACATCATCTTTCAAAGGCCACTAGTCTAATTGGCCAGCGCTCCCTGGCACATAATGTCCTTACCATCTGGGTGCTGGCTCTCCCCTTCCACAAAGCACTGGGTAGCTGGAAGGCACAGATCTTCAGGTTCTGGTGGGAAGAGACGCGAGACAGATGAAAAATCAACTCTCATCCTAAAGACCTCTACAGTTCCCTCTGAACCCTTATAGCCAATTTAAGGGTCAAAGGCAGAGCAGAGGGCAACACTTACCGTCACAGCACTCTTTGGCACTCTTGGTCCCGCCCACTTGTGCTTCTCTCTCCCTTCCTGTGGAGGTTTGGGCTCCCTCTCTCTGTGGCAGGGTGAGATTCCCTGAAGTTTCTGTGTATATTACCACTTGCTCCACTGGTGCTGCAGGTGACCTGCTTTGGGCACCCCCCTCAAGAGCACTTTCCTGCTCAGAAATGGCTGCAGCACACTCTGTCCTGGCATCTTCTGCTATTGGCTGCTGGCTCGTTCTTAAGGCTGCCACTGGTAAGGATGAGTCTTCCTGTGCAGCTGTTTCCCAAGCTTCCTCAGAAGGCTGGGCTCCCTCTAGAGGCACCTGGTGCTTCTCCCCCAGGGTAACAGATGGCCCTGGGACTTCCTCCTCCACTTGTGCTCCATTCTTTACCACAGCAGAGGAGGCCTGATTTACCGCTAGATGGCTGCCAGGGGAGCTCATATCCATGTCCTCATCTACATCATTAGGCCTACTGGGAGGCTGGCTCTCTGGCTGTGTGACAGTAAGAGCCTCATCTACATCCATGGGGCTGTCAGGGACAATCCCTCTCTTTCCCGCTGAGGATCCCTCCTCCACATCTGTGTCACTGTCTCTCCCAGAGGCACTCTGGCTTCGTTCTACAAGGACCTGTGGTTGGGACTTGACCTCTTCTGTGCCTGGGTCTTTACGCCACAAAGCAATTCCTCTCTCTTTCAGATGGGCCAAGGTAAGTGCTGCTGAGACCTCCTCCTCCTCCTCGTCTGTATCACTGTTGAGCACCATGGGTGTGTGGTTTCTCTCTAGAGGGACAGCCAGTGCAATCTTGTCCTCCTCCACATTTGTGTCACTACCAGCTGGGCTATCTTGCAGATGTGCCACACCAGGTGCTCCAGGATCCTCTATACCAACTCCAAGTAGCACTTGGTTCTTCTTCATAGGAACTACAGGGGGAGTCACAGGGATCCTCTCTTCTTCCACATCTGTATCACTGTCCACAAAACCAGAGGGTTGTTGTTCTTCATCCACTTCTGTGTCACCGTCCTCCCCAAGAGTGGGGCTCCTCTCCAGAACTGACCCATCCAGAACCCCTGCACTGCCTGCCTCCTTCTTGACTTTTGTGTCCTCCAACTTTTGTTCAGTAGGCTGAGCCTGTATGCCAGCAGTCATTCCTTTAGCTTCAGGCTGCTCAGCCTCCCCTGCGGCACCATTGCTGTCAGCTAAAGAGGACTCCTCTTCTACTGGTTGCTGACCTTGTTCTTCATCTGTGTCACTGCCCAAACCAAAGGGCGAAGATGGCCCAGGGACACTTGGGGCCGGAGAAGAGACCTCTTCATCACTGCAAAGAAAAAGAATCCATTGAATGTATGTCTTGGGGAGAGACACCCCAGTCAGCTATGAGGACCTTGAAAGCAGGCACTGCTGGTAGCTGTTTTCTCATCTCCACTGAGACTATCAGAAGTGCTTGGGCTGGAGAGACGGTTCAGCGGTTAAAAGCACTGACTGCCCTTCTAGAGGTCATGAGTTCAATTCCCAGCAACCACATGGTGACTCACAACCATCTATCTGTAATAGAATCTGATACCCTCTTCTGGTGTGTTTGAAAACAGCTACAGTGTACTCATATAAATATAATAAATAAATCTTAGAGGAAGAAGAGGAGGAGGAAGAAAAGGAGGAGAAGGAGGAGGAAGAAGAAGAGGAGGAGGAAGAAGAGAAGGAAGAAGAAGAAGAAGAAGAAGAAGAAGAAGAAGAAGAAGAAGAAGAAGAAGAGGAGCAGCTCATCATGGTTTAATTAAGCTGAAAAATGATTATTTGAAGGCCTTTAGCTCCACCTTTCAAGATAATCATTTGACAGACAGTGGTGGCCCACCCCTTTAATCTCAGCACTTGGGAGGTAGAGGCAGGTGGATCTCTGAGTTGGAGCCCAGTTCCAGGACAGCCAGAGCTACAGAGAGAAACCCTTGTCTCAAAACAAAAACAACCCCCCCCCAAAACAAAATAAACAAAACCAAAAACTAATCATGTCTTCAAGATTGACTTCTTGTTCAAAGGCTCAGGTATGGCAGTGTAATCCTGTAATCCCAATACACAGAACCATGAGGGGTCTGAACCCAGAGAGTTACCCTGAGTCTGAGACCACCCTGGGCTATAGGCTTTTGTTCTGAAAACAAAAACAAAACAAATGATTCAGGTATCTGGTACTTTGGTACCTACCTTTCTGGAACTACTGTTGCTGAAGGGGATGCTGTATTCCTTGATCCATTTGTCACACACCTTCCAGAAGGAAAATCTGGCAAGAACAGGAAAGAATAAATTTGAGTTCACATCCATCATGCCTGTCTCTTCACTCCTATATCCAAAGCACAAACTTACCCCCTTCTTCCTCTGAATCCTCAGCCAACAAAACTCTGGAATTCTGGGATCCTACCCGTATTCTGGGGGTCTTCTCTATAGTTAGAAGACTCCGAGGGACCAAGGGTGGTGGGACATCCAGGCGATGGTATTGGCAGGGAAAGTCTGCAAACAGAATTAATTCCTGGTCCCTCAGACGATGGCTCACTCCAGGAGGTAGGACCCTAGGAGGCTTTACGATTTGAGTGCCATTGAGGCTCCCACAATCCTGGAGGACAGGGGCTTTGTTCCAAGCTGAGATTTCAATTACTGCATGCTGTTTGGAGATGGATGGAAAAGGCAGGGCCACAGAGCAGTCTGGGCTCCGACCAACTACATTCTTGCCAAGGTAGAGTGGGAAATCTGAGGATCAGAGAAAAAATATAAGAGTGTAAGGCCAGAGTCCTGCCCTGAAGATATTCTGGTTAGATACCCTACTGTTCACTCAGAGCTCTTACAGGCATTAAAAAACAACCAACAAAAAACCGCTGAGGGCATGCCAGCACAGAAGAGCATTTATAATACACCACTCATCAGAAATATTCTATCTAGCCACATTTTTGTTTTTTTTCCCAATTGCTCAAACTCGAGAACAGAGCTTCATTCATGCTAGCTAAACACTTTCCCCCTGAGCTATAGCTATAGCTCTTGCTTTGTTTTTTTGATTTGGGGTCTTACCACGTAGCCTGGATCATTTTCAAACTTACTACGTAGCCTAGGTTACCCTCAAATTCTAGAGTCATCTCCTGAGTACACAGGGATCACAGACATGCACCACCGTGCCCAATGGATGTGTCTGTGTAATAAAATACATATAATACAGGCACATGCCTTTGATTCCAGCCCATAGGAGGCAGAGGCAAGAGGCCAGCCAGGTCCGCATAGTGAGTTCCAGAACAGCACAGGCTGTATAGAAAGACCCTGTCTCAAAGGAAAAACAAAAATAAAGAAAATACTACACACACTACAACTCTAACCACTTCATTGCATGTATGCTGTCCTGTTGTACTATACAGCCACTGTTCTTCCACAGTCACCAACACACACAGTGAATGTGTGCACCTGCATGATTTCATGTCTACTACATGTGTGCTGGCACCCTGAGATCAGAAGATAGTGTCAGGCCCCCTGGAACTAGAGCTCCATGTGGTTGTGAGCCACCATGCAGGTGCTGAGAACCTAAACCTCTCCAAGAGCAACAAGCACTCTTAATCACTGAGCCATCTTTTCAGCCCCCACATTGTATTTTTATTTGAAACTCTTCATTTTCTCTTGACAAAAGGAAATCACTCCTAGAAAGTCCCAGCCTCAGTCAACTCAGGTGGACACTTTGGCATCCCCAGTGTACAGTTACTCATATCCCCTTTGAAACACACACACACACACACACACACACACACACACACACACACACACACACACGGTTCTACCAACCCTCCAACTTCTTCTAAAAAAGACCCACATTCATACTTTAGTTGCCAATATCCCCTGACCTCTTTCTGGTCCATGAGTACCACTGAAGAGACGTAGCCGCCCTATAGGTTCCACACTATACCCCAAGGATCCACTGGATAGTTCTGTCTCTTCCTCTTTTTCAGCATCCCAGTCAATCACCTGGGTGTTTTCCATGACCTGTAAAAGAAACACATTATCATTGCTCTGTCAGAGAAAAAAATAACTGGAGGTAAATGAGGTAAACCTGAGTAAATGTGGAAATGATGTCTCTTCCCTCCCTCCCTCTCTCTCTTTCTCTCCCCCCTCCCCCTTCTAAGACAGGGCTTCTCTATGTAGCCTGTCCTGGAACTCACTTTGTAGACCAGGCTAGCCTCAAACTCAGAGATCCCCTTGCCTCTGCTTCCCAAGTGCTGGGATTAAAGATGTGCACAACCAGGGCTGGAGAGATGGCTCAATGGTTAAGAGCACTGACAGCTCTTCCAGAAGTCACGAGTTCAATTCCCAGCAACCACATGGTGGCTCACAACCATCTGTAACAAGATCTGACGCCCTCTTCTGGAGTGTCTGAAGACAGCTACAGTGTACTTACATACATGAAATAAATCAATCCTAAAAAAAAAAAAAAAATGTGCACAACCATGAGGTGATGATTTTCTCTCAGTTATTCTAAAGCATGTAACAATATTCAGGAGTGGGAGAGTATGCCAGAGATAGAATGTTTGGCTAGTCTCTGTGAGGTTATATGTTCAACACTTAGTACTACCAATAAGGAAAAAAAAAATCTTTTTTTTTTTTTTTCCCCCAAGACAGGGTTTCTCTGTGTAGCCCTGGCTGTCCTGGAACTCACTCTGTAGACCAGGCTGGCCTCGAACTTAGAAATACACCTGCCTCTACCTTCCAAGTGCTGGGATTAAAGGTATGCACCATTGCCCAGTGAAAAAAATTTTATGATAAAAGCATGTTGGCATATATCTGTAATCCCTGCATCTGAGATGATAAAGCAGGAAAATGAAGAACTGGAGACCTTACTAGGCATGATGATGTACAGTTTTGATTATAGCAATGGAAAGGCAGAGGTAGGCAGATTTCTATCTGGTCTCCATAGCCAGTTCCAGGCCAGCCAGAAGTACAGTTAGATCACAGATTCAAAAAAACGGGGGGTGTGGAGGGTTGGGTGGGGCTGGAGAGATGGTTCAGTGGTTAAGAGCACTGACTACTCTTCTAGAGATCCTGAGTTTAATTCCCAGCAACCATATGGTGGCTCACAACCATCTGTAATGGGATGTGATGCTTTCTTTTGGGGGGGGGGGTGGTGTTTCAAGACAGGGTCTCTCTGTGTAGCCCTGGCTGTCCTGGAATTCACTCTGTAGACCAGGCTGGCCTTGAACTCAAAAATCCACCTGCCTCTACCTCCCAAGTGCTCCCAGCTCTGATGCCCTCTTCTGATATGTCTGAAGAGAGTAATGGTGTACTCATATTCATAAATCTTTTTTAAAACCGTAGAAACCAGTCTTGGCTATATTGAGAACAAATAGTATCTATGTACATAATTTATACTTTTGGCCATGACACAAAGTATACCATGATATAGAAAGGAATTCTTTATAGGATTTGATTGCTTGCTTTTAGATATTACAGATTGCATCTAGAGCCTCACACACCAAAACAGATGCTCTACCACCAAGTTCTAGCCTCAGCCCACAGGTACAAAGTACAAATATGGTAAGCTGGACTGAGGTGGTGTATGCCCACAGTTCCAGCTATGGGGGCAGCTGAAGCAATATAATTGCTTCAGTCCAGAACTTCCAGGTTAGCATGGACAACACAGTAAGACCCCCTTAAACAAACAAACAAACAAACAAAAAACCAGCAAGGTGGCTCAGTGGTTAAAAGCACTGCATGCTCTTCCAGAATACCTGGGTTCAGTTCTCAAAACCCACACAGGGGCTCACAACAATTCGTAACTCAAATTGCAGCATATCTGACACCCTCCTTGGAACCACACAGTCACCTGTGTGAGGGTATTGGTTTTGAGAAACAATGGTATGTGAAATATACTGTTTCTGGGGCTGGAAAGATGGCTTATCAGTTAAGAGCACTGATTACTCTTCTAGAGGTTCTGAGTTCAATTCCTAGGATCCACATGGTTCACAAACATCCGTAATCGGATCTGAAGGGACAGATTACACACACAGGGAAACTAGTGAGGATCAAACTTAGGGTCTTGTACATGTTCTGGTTTTTAAAAGCCCGTTTACCACTCCCTAGTTGATTTCATCATCCACTATTGAGTTTTGTGTTGTATCAGGCATAATAGCCAAATGACACAGGGAAGTAATACCTGCAAAGGCTCATTTGCTCAGGGTAGCACAGCATGTAAATAAAAATGAGTCACAAAGCCCCTAGTTTATACACTCTCCTCTGCATACCTCAGCTTGCAGTACAAAGAACCAGAGAAGCTAACATATAAAGAGGTGTGTTTATATGTCAGGCACTGTTTTAACACATTGGGTTGACTGACTCATCTCTTTTTGAGAAGAACCCTGGAAGGGTATGGCTGCTCTTCATTTTTTTTTTTTTTCAGATGAGAAACAACACCACAGATGGGTTAAGGAACGTTTCTAAACCACTCCTGGTGTTTTCTCGTGGCTGCTAAGTCCACAGAATTAAAGCAGTTCCTTGGCAAGGCCCTTTACGTCTTCGACGTCTCTCTCCGGATCAGGACCGGTGGAACTTTATCTATGTACCCACCTCCTCCCCTACTCCGGGGTCCGTCTTACTTACTCTACCGTAATTATGCACACCTCGTACCCAGGTGTTTGGGCACGCATCCTCAAAAATGAATCCTGCGCTCACGGTAGCTACACAGCTGGGGCTACTGATTAACAAACAAACTTAAGAGACAGGAGTTCAAAATTGCACCGGTGGATTTTACCTATAAAGCTGTCACACACGAGGAAAACGCTGACAGGAAAAGTAGTGTCCCCCAAGAAGGAAACTCCGTCCCGTAGGCGTCCAGCAGACGCCTACGACCCTTTGCTCCAATGGAAGGGCGACCATCTTTGAAACCCACGCTGGAGTTTTGTTTCCCTCGGGGCCTAACGTTTCCGTGTCGCCAAACCTCCACACCGGCCAGGGCGGCGGGCAAGGATTAGCATAAAACTCAGAAACCGACACCCAAATTACCTCCGCCCCGTGACACCTAAGGCACGCCCCTCCCGCCCTCAGGAAGACTCGAGGCGCGGGCAGCCGAACTCACCGACTGATTCCCCAACGCGCGCGCGCCAGCGCGCGAGCCGCCAGTAACGGCCGCTCCCCGTGTGGCGGGAGTGCGAATCCCGGAAGAGGGTCGGTGGGCTGATTGGCTCCTGGAGCTGTCTTTTATTTCTGGGAGCGCGCCGATTGACTCCAAGCCCAAGACGGAAGCCCCGCCCCCGTCCCGCTCCCTCACAGCTCAAAAGGGTGGCGAGCGGCGGGAAACAGGCCGAAGGAAACGCTGACAATCGGGGAGGGGCTGTGGCCTGGGAATCCCGCGCCGCGATTGGGCAGCGCCCTGGGCCAACCCTCCGTCGCGACGTCATCCGCGGAACACTTCCCGCGCAGATTTCCAAACGCCTACCAGAGAGTCTGGCGCCAGTGGCCGTCGCGGCTAGAAGGGCTGTACCATAGAGGTCGTTCCGAGGCCAGAGCGCCCTTCTTGGTCATCCCAGAAATGGCGCCAGCTGACTCACGAGAAATGAGGGGTTGCGGGCTGTAGTCGTGGCTGGAGGCTGCAGATTGGAAAACAGCCCGTAGGCGTGGCCCTTTAGAACTCCCCATTGCAGAGGGATTTTATTTCCTTTTGATTTGGACTGCTTACTTGTCTTTTCTTCCATATGTATGTATGTATGTATGAATTTATAAAATGACGGACATCTTGAGGTCATCTTCCTAAATGGAAGATCCTAAATAAAGCAAGCTGTTTTGCTAAAACCGCAAAGTCTGTCGTCATCTTTCAAAAGAGGAGACAAGTATAATAAAATAATTTATTTCATTATAAAAAAACATGAAAGTACTCCAGGACAGTGGCTTGTATAGATGTTTCCCGTTGGTTTTCTCAATATGTCCACAGTAAATCGCCAGACGTTTGGAGTTTTAAATTGGATGGCTTACCCATGTTCCTACAGTAAATAGGACAAATTCAAGTAGCACAAAATAATCAAATAATCGCTTTCATTGTTAGCATGACCAAAATTGAAATATTGTATTTTAATGAATAAAGGAGTATTGATGCAACTTAAATGTTCTTTTATTTAAAAGGTTACTTGAGCCGGGCAGTGGTGGCACATGCCTTTAATCCCAGCACTTGGGAGGCAGAGACAGGAGAATTTCTGAGTTCAAGGCCAGCCTGGTCTACAGAGTGAGTTCCAGGACAGACAGGGCTACACAGAGAAACCCTGTCTCAAAACAAACAAACAAACTGACTTGAGCTGTATGTTGATTGCACGTCTTTGATTCATTTTCTTTAAGCCAGAGAAGGGGGTCTCATTATGTGCCTCTGGTAACCTAGAACTAACTTAGCAGGTTAGCCTTAAACTCACAGGGATCCTCCCTTTCTTAGGTCCAACACACATGAATGTATAATTACATTCTTGATACTGCTTACCAGCCCCTTTCCTTTGTTTGCTTGTTTTTCCTTTTTTTAAAATTTTGTTTGTTTGTTTGTTTTTTGAGACAGGGTTTCTCTGTGTAGCCCTGACTGACCTGGAACTTACTCTGTAGACCAGGCTGGGCTCGAACTCAGAAATCTGCCTGCCTCTGCCTCTGCCTCCCAAGGGCTGGGATCAAAGGTGTGCGCCATCACGGCCCGATTCCTTTTTTTTTAAAAAAGAGGTTTTTATTTATGTGTATTAGTAGTTTGCTTGGATGTATGTCTGTAGTACTTGTGTGCAACAAGCCTACAGAGTACAGAAGAGGGTGTTGGGTCCCTGGATCTGGAGTTATGGAATAGTTGAGAGCTTCTGTGTGGGTGACCGGAATTGAACCTGTTCTTTGGAGAAGAGCAAATGCTCTGCTGAGCCATCTCTCTAGCCCCACATATGTTTTGTTTCCAAGACAGGCTCTCGTTTTTTTTTTTTTTTTTGTTTTTTGTTTTTTGTTTTTAAGATTTATTTTTATTTATTTTATGTGTATGAGTACACTGTAGCTGTACAGATGGCTGTGAGCCATCATGTGTGTGGCTGCTGTTGATCTCAGGACCTCTGCCAGCCCTGCTCGATCCAGCGTAACTTACTGCAGCTGTCTTCAGACCCACCAGAAGAGGGTGTCAGATCTCATTATGGGTGGTTGTGAACCACCATGTGGTTGCTGGGATCCGAACTCAGGACCTTCGGAAGAGCAGTCAGTGCTCTTACCCACTGAGCCATCTTGCCAGCCCCCAGGCTCTCGTTTTGTAGACCAGGTTAGCCTCCAAAGTGCAAGGATCCTTCTGCCTCAACCTCCCTGTTGCTTGGGAGGTTGGGCAGGCACAACCTAATTTTTCCTTTCTATTTGTTCATTTAGAGACTGAAGGTAAAGCTATTACCTCAAGCTATCTCGGTAGCCCAGGCTGACCTTGAATTTCTCTTGCCTTCTAGTCAGAATTCAGGGACTAATGGTGTGAACCACTCCAGCTCTTATTCTGATTAGTCACTTTGCATCCCTTTAAACCTTTGAGGATACTTAGTATTTTTCGAAACCCTGGAAAGAGAAGCTTAAGCGGCTCTGACTTAAGCCCATTCAATCCCCATCCTGCCGCTCAGTTCCAGGACATTGCCACAGACTCACCTAATGAATAAAATAAACTAACTGGAAAAAACAAACAAACAAAAAAACCCTTCAAGCAAGTGTCTGAGAGAGGGAGGCACTGTCTAAAGACTGACATTCTCTTAGTCTGTCCACGCTACAGTCTGTACTGACAAGATGACCAGAATGTCGTCCGAAGGGCCCAAATCCCACGCAGATTTTTACGTACACCTTCATTCTTTTGGGCCATCAGCTCCAGGCAGTTTCCCCCATGATCCTTGCAATTTTGTTTCTCTTTTGAAAATCCTTGAGACAACTCCCTAGGAAACAGAAGGGCAATTCTTTCTTCTGGAGGGATGCGAGGGGAGCCGGGCCTTACTGAAATTCCTGTCTCGGGATCACAAAGAACTAGATACTGTGTATCAGGGAAAGACAACACAGTTCTCAGGATTTTCTGCTGAGCTATGCAGTCTGGCCTTCCCAGACCTTCTGCGGTGGGCAGCAGGCAGGGCGTGCCCAACCCACCTTCCAACTCGGGCACCTCAGATCTCCTAATTACTATATTTCCCCAAACCTGTTTTAGTACGAAATCCTCTCTCAGGAATACACGATACCCCCAATTTCTCCCACAGTACCCACCCATTCCTAACTTCTTTTTGCAGCGTGGACAACAATAGAGAACTACAACTCCCAAAAAGGACTGCGCTCACCACTGGCTCAGAGACCAATGGCCGTCTGGCACGTGATCGGCTGGTCTAATCAGCGACTGGTTGGGTAGGCTTTGTCTACGACCCGGGGCGCCCGCCTATCTCCCGCCCCCGGCCGCGCGAACGCGCGCCCCGCCCTGCGCGCCTTCCCATCTGTGCTCCCCAGCCTTTTCTGCCTCTTAGAACCTTCCTGCGGTCGTGCTCGCATCTCGCTGCTGCAGCCTCCGGGGCTCCGTTACGTCCTTTCAGTCTGAAACCGGCCCAGAGGAAAAAAACCCCAAAAACCTTAATTATCTTTTCTTCCTCGGTACCTACATTGGAACCATCAAAAAAAAATTTATTACAGTAAACCGTAGCCATGAGGGAAATCGTGCACATCCAGGCCGGACAGTGTGGCAACCAGATCGGTGCTAAGGTAAGGATTTTTAAAATTTTGACTGAAATATGTAAGGATTAGAAGCCTGTGTTATTCATGAGCGATGTTCATGGGGCGTTTGCATTCTCCACCCGTCAGATTTAGCCCCTCAAAGTTTTGCACGAATAAATATAACCCATATTTGTAGCTTGCGTTCTGATATTGAGAAATGAGGAAATGTTTTTCTTGGCACATTTTCGGAAAGCTATTAAAAGCGCCTTTTGAGTTTAGGGGAAAGGAGAGGCTGAGGGACTGGTAAGAGCTGGTCTTAAAAGGGGTTTTCTAACGGTTCGAGGACTGGAGGGATGCGGAAATGATCCGAGACAAAGCCGAGGCGAGGTTTTCCCCTTGCGCCACCCCCACCCAGCCTGGAGGGCCCTACTGGAACAGAATGGAGGGGGAAGGGGCGAGGTTTGGCGGGCAGCTGCAGAGGTGCCCCGGTGCGCATTGCCTCTTAACAAAGGCTTGGAGACCCCATCGAACCCGCCACCCCAAGGCTTTTTTTAGATAATAATTATGTGTAGGTGCCTACTTTTACTTTTCATTGCCCTTAAAAGAGATCTTAGGGTGTGAGCGGCAGGAAAGTGTGAGCTTTTCAAGTATGTGAGAGACTGTCGGGGGAAATCAAGGAGAGGTAAGGAAGGGGAAAAGATCGGAGGCGATGGGGCTTTTAAAAAAAAAATCTCCCCCGCCATTTGCGCGCAATTACAACGTGGAGGAGGAGGGAGGAAGTGCGGCCACTGAACGGTGGCTGAAGGGTGGGACCCTTTTGAGGGCGGGGTTGGAGCCCCTGGCGCGCAGGGACAATGCGGCCCCTGCCCGCGGGGGCGCACTGGCCCCGCCCCTCGATCTAGGCCCCGCCTGGACTGCTCCCGCCTTTGTGGCTTGTAGGAGGAGCGGCCCGCCACCGCAGTCACGTGGAGCGCGTAAGGGGTGGGCGACTGCAGTGGCCGCACCTTTCTCCCCCCCCCCCCCCCCCCCCCCCCAACTCTTTTGTGCTGGCCTGCAAGGGCGGTGCCTGGCTTCGGGACCCAACCTGGGTGCTAAGCCGAGTCGATGGTCTCCATTCCGCCCACACAGATGCTTATAACCCCTGACCCACCCATCCCTGGCCCTATCCACAAACGTTGTAACCATCCAGGGCGTAGGTTCCTCTATGGAGGTTCAGCAAGCAGATAACGGAATTGCCGAGTCTGCCCCTCAGCCTTGTTTGAGCGTGTCTGGGATTGAAATGAGGGGCGGGAGGCATCCCTTAGGACTTGAGACTTTGAAGCCTCGCTGCTCTTCCCTATGCAGTTCTGGGAGGTGATAAGCGATGAACACGGCATCGACCCCACCGGTACCTACCACGGGGACAGCGACCTGCAGCTGGACCGAATCTCTGTGTACTACAACGAAGCCACAGGTGAGGCCAGAAATCCCCTCCTAACACTTCCCCCTGCCCCTCTTTTGAGACGGGAACCCCATTCATCACTTGACGCCCTGGAGCTCCCATAGATCATCTATCTCCCAAGTGCTGGGTTTAAAGGACAGCATCACCTCGCCCTGTTTTTCTACACTTTTAAGTATCTGGTACCCCTCTTCGTGGTTCCCTTTTTTTTTTCCCCTTAGACACACACCCTAAGGGGCTAAAGATGAGCTCTACTGCCACCAGGTGGTAATACCAGGTGGTGGTGCTTAGTGGCTGATTTCCCGTGCCAAATTTGGGCTATTTCATTGCTGATCGATCAAACATCTACTTGAATCCCTGCAGGTGGCAAGTATGTCCCTCGAGCTATCTTGGTGGATCTAGAACCCGGGACTATGGACTCTGTTCGCTCAGGTCCTTTTGGCCAGATCTTCAGGCCAGACAACTTTGTTTTTGGTGAGTTTTGTGGAATGGGTTCCCATGTGCCCAGGAATTATCCCAAACATTGTGTTTCTCCCATATCTTAGTCATTAAAGCTTTTTAAAAAAAATTTTTTCCCTTACATTCCAGGTCAGTCTGGGGCAGGCAACAACTGGGCTAAGGGCCACTACACAGAGGGAGCTGAGCTGGTTGACTCTGTCTTGGATGTGGTGCGGAAGGAGGCGGAGAGCTGTGACTGCCTGCAAGGCTTTCAGCTGACCCACTCACTGGGTGGAGGCACTGGCTCTGGCATGGGCACCCTGCTCATCAGCAAGATCCGGGAAGAATATCCTGACCGCATCATGAATACCTTCAGCGTGGTCCCCTCACCGAAAGTGTCTGATACCGTGGTAGAGCCCTACAACGCCACCCTGTCCGTCCATCAGTTGGTGGAGAACACAGACGAGACCTACTGCATCGACAACGAGGCCCTCTACGACATCTGCTTCCGTACCCTCAAGCTGACCACGCCCACCTACGGGGACCTGAACCATCTCGTCTCAGCCACCATGAGCGGCGTCACCACCTGCCTCCGTTTCCCGGGCCAGCTTAATGCTGACCTTCGGAAGCTGGCTGTCAACATGGTGCCATTCCCACGTCTCCACTTCTTCATGCCTGGCTTTGCCCCTCTCACCAGCCGTGGAAGCCAGCAGTACCGGGCCCTCACTGTGCCTGAACTTACCCAGCAGGTCTTCGACGCCAAGAACATGATGGCCGCCTGCGACCCGCGCCACGGCCGGTACCTCACAGTTGCGGCTGTCTTCCGTGGACGGATGTCCATGAAGGAGGTCGATGAGCAGATGCTCAACGTGCAGAATAAGAATAGCAGCTACTTCGTGGAATGGATCCCCAACAATGTCAAGACAGCTGTCTGTGACATCCCGCCACGAGGCCTCAAGATGGCAGTCACCTTCATTGGAAACAGCACGGCCATCCAGGAGCTCTTCAAGCGCATCTCGGAGCAGTTTACGGCCATGTTCCGCCGGAAGGCTTTCCTCCACTGGTACACTGGTGAGGGCATGGACGAGATGGAGTTCACCGAAGCTGAGAGCAACATGAACGACCTCGTCTCCGAGTACCAGCAGTACCAGGATGCCACAGCAGAAGAGGAAGAGGATTTTGGAGAGGAGGCAGAAGAAGAGGCCTAAGGCAGAGAGCCCTGCTTCACCTCAGGCTGCTTAGTTCCCTCAGCTTCCTCCTACTGCCCTTTGTTCTCCAGTTTCTTTCTGCTGCCTCTGTCCTGTTTTTGTTTCGTTTTTGTTTTCTTGGTGCCTGGCACATGGGAGGCACTCAATAAATATTTGTTTGTGGAATGTCTCCGTTCTCTATCCATTCTGACATTCTGGGTGTTACCCGGGCTTTTTAATAACTGTCCAGTTAATATTCTTCCAGCATATTCTCCAGGAGCCTGAGTTCTGCTCCAGATGCTGTGTAGAACCCAGCCCAGCATCTTAAAGCAAAGTAGTAGATCGGGGAAAGATGGGTAGAAGGGGGTAGATGGAGGTCACCAGGAAGAGAGGGGTGGAGTTTTCTAGTCAGGGCACAGTGAGTTTAGACATAAATCCACTGAGGCTTTCAATCAACAGGGTTTTTTGTTTTCTGCTTCATCTCTCAGCCTCAGGAGAGGTATTAACAGTATTTTCTCCATTTATATCCTCCCAGCTGTCCTGAGCCAAATCTGCCATTGGAGGTGTCTTCCCTGCATTGGTTCTCCTTTCTCCAAGAGATGGTGCATGGGGACTAGGGGTACGGCAAGGCCTTAGTCTCTGAACACTCCAATTACCGCTTAAACTCCACCCGTGGGGAAGTATGCTCCCACCTGGGTGTTTCAGATGTCTTTGTCCCGTTTTCCTCCTGCCCTTGGTTTGGTCATTTCCTATCTTTCTATTTTGTGTTGAACTTGCTTTTTTTTTTTTTTTCATATTGAAAAGATATTTCCCCCAGAAATAAATGGAGAGCCAGAAATAAATGGGAATTGGAAAAAGGTGTGGGGCTGTGTGTGCTCATTCAGCTGTGGCAAAGTTACTGGTGGAGGCACCTGTCCCAGGTTGAATTAGGTCATATGGGTGTCACAAAACTTCTAGAATTCTAAGCAAGCAAGCTATCCTACAGGAGCCAGTCACATCTTCATTTTGAGGTTTTTGTGGTGTTGGTGACTGAACACTGACCTATGAGTTAGGCAAGTACTATATCACTGAGCTGCATCCCCCCTCAGGTCTTTTGAACTAAGTGTCTCTAACTTGCCCAGGCTGTCTCTTAACTAGGTGGCTCTCCTGCCCCTGCCTTTCCAATAGATGAGATACAAGTGGGATGCCTAGCAGTTCCTTTCAGGGCTAGAGACCCGCTGAGTGACATCCCCAGCTCTCTAGGTATTCCAGTTGGACGTCGCTCTAACACCAGCATTCAGTGGAGGATTGTGGGTTCAGAGCTGCCCACAATCCTGAACACAGCCCCCGACCCCATCATCCACTCTCTGGGGTTAACTTGTGGCCTGTAGTTTGAGACTTGCTCAGGCTGGCTCTGAATTCCCTAGGCTAAAGCTACCACACTTCCTAGTGAGATTAGGTATAAATAATAGGTCTGGATTTAATAATGCAGAGCAAGGTGCTTAAGGGGTATCAACTTCATTGCAGGAGTCTGCACTGCCAGCTTCTAGGGAGAAGACCAACCGAGTCAGGTTCTTGCTACCCAAGCTGGCCTGGAATTCATTCTGCTTCCAGCATGCTGCAAACTGGTTATTTTAGCTGTTGGTATCTTTAGGGCTATCTTTTGGTCTTGGTGAGGAAGTAAGTATAGATAACCCCAGCTCAGACAGTCTACTTTATTAATCAGGAAATTAAATAGTAGGGATGGGCTGAAGTAAGATAACCAAAGTCTTGGTGCAGGGCACTGGCAACGGGCTGCGAAGGGGTAAACCCTCCGAGGCAAGGCACAGACTATTTGGCAAGGGAGAGATGTGCACCCCTGTTGGCGGGGGCCATGCTCAGGGAGGCCATGTGAGGCGCATGCAATGAGACCGCTTTGGCCACCTGCCCAGGTACCATGGAGGACTGAGGGCTCACGCTGTCCTTAAAGGCTTGTTGTGATTCACCTAGAGAAAAGAAAAGACGTGACAGGGTGGGAAAACAGCATCTGCTCTCTGTAGCATCCATTTGGAAGGATGGGTTCTGGAGGGGAGGTGGATCTCCGTCTGAGGCTGGTCTACATAGCGGGTTCCAGGCACCCATCACTGAAGAAGACTAGAACTTCGTTTGCATACTCCTTAGCGCAAAGCCCTAGGTCAGGCTTCAAGGATATCCCAACAAACCCAGCTTGATGGAAGACTGCTTTAATACACATGTGATTTTATTTTTTAAGAAGGGGTCTCGAGGGATGGTGATAAAATACTGGGGAGGCAGAGGCAGGTGGATCCTTGAGTGAGTTCGAGGGCAGCCTGGTCTACAGAGTGAGTTCTAGGGCACCCAGGGCCAATCAAAGAGAAAGCCAGTCTCAAACAAAAAGATGAGGTCTCAGTATATTACCCCAGATGGCCTCAAACTCATCTGCCTTCGGAGTGCTGAGATTCAAGCTTTTATACACCCTGCTGCATGTTTTTTTGTGGTTTATCCAACACTGCCTTAAGTGCTCTGCAAACAATTTTCCCAACCCCTCTGCAAGGAGGGTGATTTGTATTGTTAAGCTAATTTTGTTTTTGTTTTTTTCTTGTTTTGTTTTTGTATTTTCTGAGACAAGGTTTCTCTGTGTAGTCAGTCCTGACTGTCTTGGAACTTGTCCTTTGACCAGGCTGGCCTCAAACTTGAGACCCTCCTGCCTCTGCCTCCTGAGTGCTGGGATCCCACTCCTCTCTCACTGGCCTGGAGCTAGCCAAGTAGGGACCCGACATGAGTTCTGGGAATTGATCTTGAGTCCTCAGCAAGGTGGCTTGGGCACCGAGAAAGTCACTGCCTGTGACTTCCTGGGCTCCTGGATGCTCATTAAGCACTCAGCTTACTGTATCACGTGATTTAGGTACTTAAACACACACACACACACTCTGCACTCCCCCTTACCTGGGAGATGCTGACGCCTGTGAGTCTCTCCACACTCTCTGGCAGGCGGCTTAAGATGTCCAGTACTTCCCCGGTGACTTTGGCTGCCCCCATGGTTCCGCTTCCGCTAGACACCAGTGTGATCTTATTGGCTGAGGTCAAGGGACCACTGATCTCTTCTGCCACCTGGTAGGCAGAGATAGCTATGACCACACCATCCATCAGATTCACCCCACAACTGACCGTAATTCCTCCATTCGGTCCTACCTTATATTTGGCACCCCTAACGACTCCCCTAGTCACTTAACTTCACCCCTCCTTCCAGAGTCCCACCAGTCTCCAGACCTGGGGCAGCTTCTCCAGCAGCATGTCCAGTTGGGCAGCCTCCTGGTACATCTGGAAGGCTTCGGCCTTCTTGGCCATTTGCTCCGCCTCAGCACGAGCTCGGGCCTCTATGGCAAAGGCCTCAGCTTCCCCTCGCATCTGTGGAGGGCACAGGACAGGAAACTCATTAAGGATACCAAATTCTGAGGCCAATGAGACTTAGAGGGTAAAGGTGCTTGCCAACAATCTTACTTAAAATCTCCAGACTGGCAAGATGCACCACCTTGTCCCCCACATTGGAGGAGGAGGAATAGGAGGAAGAAGAGGAAGAGGAAGAAAAGGAGGAGGAGGAAGAGGAGGAGGAGAAGGTGGTGGTGGTGGTGGTGGTGGTAAGCAGCAACAACAGGGTTTAATTATGAGTGCCTTGAATGCCAGTACTTGGGAGGCAGAGGTAGGTGGATCTCCCTGAGTTTGAAGCCATCTTGTTTACACAGTGAGCTCCAGGTCAGCCAGGGTGACCTAGTAATAGTTCCAGGTCACCCAGGGTGACATAGTAGTTCTTGTCTCAAAAATCCAAAAAACAAGCAATAGAGAATAAGAAACCCTGCCGGGCAGTGGTGGCACACGCCTTTAATTCCAGCACTTGGGAGGCAGAGGCAGGCGGATTTCTGAGTTCGAGGCCAGCCTGGTCTACAGAGTGAGTTCCAGGACAGCTAGGGCTATACAGAGAAACCCTGTCTCGAAAAACCAAAAAAAAAAAAAATAATAAATAAAAAAAAATAAAAAAGAAACCCTAACAAGCCCTTCCCTGTGTCAATCAATCAGGAGCCATGCCCCAACTCACCCGCACAGACTCAGCTTCGGCTTCTGCCTGCATGATCAGCTGGGCCCTGGGGACAGAAGGGAAGCGGTTCATTGCCAGGGCGCCTTTTCTGACTATGAGCGTCCAGGGGCCAGGAGAGGGCTCAGGAAGGGGGCGTTACTTCTCTGCTTCCGCCAGGCGTTCCAGCTTGTAGCGCTCAGCCTCTGCTGGTTTGCGCACGCGGGCCTCCAGCTCCTTTTCGCGCCGGGCGATCTCCTGCTCCTGCACTGCCACCTGCTGGGCGCGCTCAACCACCTGCACCTGCACCCGCTGCTCCTCAATCTGCTGCTTCGTCTTGGCCACCTAAGGAACAAGGGGCACTTGAGTCATGCATGGTTAGGGAGCAGGCGTCAGAGAGAAAAGCCAGAGCCACCGGTGGGATACACAACGTGGAAGAGACCCAGGAAGCATTTTCCTGGTCGGCTCAGCCTATTCAGTATTGGGATCCATTTCAAGTACAGAATCAAGCCAGGGCCTGGGAACTGCCTTGTGACTTCGCAGAGCAGCTAGGTTAAGTAAGGGCTTAGCATCTGAATGGATGAGGCTGGTACCTGTTCTCCCTGGGATGAAACAAAGCGTCCCTCCCAGGTAACTCTCTATAGTAAGAGGATCCAGAGGGCACTGAGCTCTTTGTGGTCATAATCTACCTCCTCAATCCTGTTCACGTCTCCATTTCTTCTTTGCTGCCATTCTTAAGAGTAAGCCACCATCAGGCTGGAGAGATGGCTCAGATGTTAAGAGCACTGACTGCCCTTCTGAAGGTCCTGAGTTCAAATCCCAGCAACCACATGGTGGCTCACAACCATCTTGTAATGAAATCTGACGCCCTCTTCTGGGTTGTCTGAAGACAGCTACAGTGTACTTACATATAATAAACAAATAAATCTTAAAAAAAAAAAAGAGTAAGCCACCATCAATGCCAGCCCGGACAGCTCACTCGTCAGTAGTGCCTTTTACAACCCGCCAGCAGATATCTTTTTTTTTAAAAAAAAATCTTTTGCACACAAAATAAGGAACAAAGTAAACTCAAAAGGAAAAGTAGACATGTAGAAAGTAGCTTCCTCTCACCTCTTGCCTCAAACCTCTTGGTTCCCTTTCTAGAAGCAACTGCTATAACCAGCTTCCAGAGATCATGTGTGTTCAACTTTCTCTTTTCTTCATCATCATTATCATCATCATCATCTGGCTTTTCTTTTTCTTTCTTTCTTTCTTTTATAAACATTTTTTAAAGATTTTTATTTATTTTACGTATATGAGTGGCCTATCTGTATGTATACTTGTGTGCCAGAAGAGGGAGTCAGACCCACATTAGAGACAGTTGGGAGCCACCATGTGGTTGCTGGGATTTGAACTCAGGACCTTCGGGACAGTAGCCAGTGCTCTTAACTGCTGAGTCATCTCTCCAGCCCATCATCTGACTTTTCAAGACAGGGTTTCACTATGTAGCCCTGACTATCCTGAAACTCAACTGCAGAACAGGGTGGTTTCAAACTCACGAGGCCAACTGCCTCCCTAGTGCCAAGATTAAAGGCATGTACCACCACCTATCTCTAAATATTTATTTATACATTTTATGTATATGGGGTGCTTCATCCGCATGTACATCTGCATACTAGAAGAGGGCATTGGATCTCCTGAGACTGAGAATTGAACTCAGGACCTCTGGAAGAACAGCCAGTGCTCTTAACTGCTGAGCCATCTCTCCAGCCTTTTTTTTTTTTTTTTTGGTAGGGTGTTGTCACTCTGCAGAAAGGCTTACCTTATTAGTACAGAACTCAAGCTTGCTTCAAACTTGATGTGATCTTGAACTAGCTAAAATGGCTGAGGGCATAAAGGCATCTGTCTCCAAGCCTGACTACCAGAGTTTGATCCTGGGGCAATCACATGGTAGGAATGAGCTGGCTCTTGAGGCAGGTTGTCTCTGACCCGAACATACATAAATATAATTAAACATAGTGGTGACTGGAGAGAAAGTTTAGCAGTTAAGAACACCGGTTGCCCTCGCAAAGGATCTGTTTTCATCACCCAGCATATGCCTGGCATCTTATGACCATTTATAACTCCACTTCCAGGGCATCTGATGCCCTCTTCTGACCTCCACAGGCACCGGAGCATGGTGCACACATAAACATGCAGGCACAACAGCCATCCCATAAACACGTTACATAAAAATATTATCTTTTGCCAGGCAGTGGTGGCACACACCTTTAATCCCAGGACTTGGGAGGCAGAGGCAGGCGGATTTCTGAGTTCGAGGCCAGCCTGGTCTACAGAGTTATTTCAGGACAGCTAGGGCTACACAGAGAAACTCTACCTGGAAAAACAAACAAACAAACAACAAGAACAAATTGGTTTTTTCAAGACAAGGTTTCTCTGTATAGCCCTTGTTGTCCTGGAACTCACTCTGTAGACCAGGCTGACCTTCAGCTCATAAAGATTCACCTGCCTCTGCCTTTCAAGTGCTGGGATTAAAGATGTGTGCCACCAAAGTGGCACCTTTAACCCCAGCAGAGGCAGGAGGATCTCTGAGTTCAAGGAACAGTATAATCTATACTTTTATTAGCTAATCAATATATAATTTTGTTTAAGTGTTTTTGTTTAAAGATACCTTTTAAGCTAGGTACAGTGGTACACGCTTGTAATACCAGCAGTAAAAAGGCTGACACGGGAAGACTGCTACATGTTTGAGTCTAGTCTGGGCTACTGTGTGAGGACCCTGTCTCAAACAAGCAAGCAGGACATGGTGGTGCACAACTTTAATCTCAGCATTCTAGGGTAGAGGCAGGTGGATCTCTGTGTTTGAGGCCAGCATGGTCTACAGAGTTCTAGACCAGACAGGGCTACATAGTGAGACTCTGTGTAGAAGAACAAAGAAAACAAAAACAACTGACTGGTGAACAAAAAAAAAAAAAATTAAGGAAACTTTATATTAAAACACACAGAGGGCTTTGGTGAGATGGCTCAGCAGGTAAGAGCACCAACTGCTCTTCTGAAGGTCCTGAGTTCAAATCCCAGCAACCACACGGTGGCTCTCAGCCACCCGTAATGAGATCTGATGCCTTCTTCTGGTGTGTCTGAAGACAGCTACAGTGTACTTATTTATAATAATAAATAAATCTTTGGGCCAGAGCCAATGAGGTCTACCGGAGCGAGCAGGGTTGACCAGAGTGAGCAGAGGTCCTAAAGTCAATTCCCAACAACCAGATGAAGGCTCACAACTATCTGTACAGCTACAGTGTGTACTCATAGACATTAAATAAATAAATAAATAAATCTTTAAAAAATAACCAACCAACCAAACAAACAAACAAACAAACAAAAAAAAACCCCACACAGAGCTGATGCATTAGGGTGGAACAGATGCCAACTGTATTTTAACTTGTGCCTGAACAGAGGTAACCGAACAACACACACTTTCTCCATTAGGGACTTCACAGCCTCCAGCGCTAAAGGACTCCACAAAGCACTTTAGTACTACTTTAATCGTTTGTGTGTGTGTGTGTGTTTGTGTGTGTGTGTGCTGTACCCTCAGTCCTGAGAGTCATCTTAAACAGCGAAACCACTAACAAAACCCAGAAATGCTGTCGATGATACTCCAGCGGAACCCCCTGCAGCCTGAGCTCAGACACAAGGCAGCACTTACGCGTTGAAGCTTATCTGGAGGCTGGATCAGCCAGCTAGAATTCCTCAGCATTCTGTGTCCAGCACACACAGCAAATGCTGCAGGAACTGACCTGTGGTTTAACCCACCAATCCTGGTGAGCAGGCAGATCCTCAAACGTGCAACGTATGAGTGACAGGGGCCAGCTATACCTTCTTGTAGTGTAAAGGGCCGCCCAGGGCTCACTTTCCGTCACTCAAGGCTGTGTCCTTCCTTACCCACTCTTTTGATCACCAAAGTTTTGGGGGCACCCCATGCATACGACAAGAGGCTTCTCTTCTTCTGAGCAGGTGCAGACCCATACCCAGAACACAGCTTGGTGAGTGGGGGACACGGTGGCTCTTCACTTTGGTTTCCACCTGCAACCGGGTGTCTTTGCAGAGAGGTACACTCTACCTCTTGGTCAATCACATTCATGGTCTACCTGCCTTCCTTTCTAACTTTCTGTCTGTTTGTCTGTCTGTCCTGGGTTTTCAGCCGAATGTTCCAGTCTACATGTATGTGCAGATGTACACACATATATGTTTGTGAAGGCCAGAGGACAGCTTACAGGGTCACTCCTCCCCAGGCACCATTTGCCTTATATTCTGAGTCACTCACTAGCCTGAGGTTCAATGATTGTTGCTAACCTGGCTGACCAGTGATCCTCCAAGACTCACCTGTCTCTTCCTCCCCACTGAGGGGACTATAAGTGTGTGCCACTGAGTACTTTATCAACTGAGCTACCTGTCCAGTCCCTGCTTGAGTCCCTGTCTGTTTGTCTGTCTGTCTCGGAGTTTTCAACTGAATGCTCCAGTCTACATGTATGTGCAGATACACATACATGTACAGGTATTTATGCTTTGAGTCCCTGCTTTTATGCCTTTTATCATACAGAGGAAAAGGGTCAAAGAGGAGGTATCCTGGGGGCTGGAGAGATGGCTCAGTGGTTAAGAGCACTGATTTTTTTCCCTGAGGTCCTGAGTTCAAATCCCAGCATACCACATGGTGGCTCACAACCATCTGTAATGAGATCTGACGCCCTCTTCTGGTGTGTCTGAAGACAGTGACAGTGTACTTTTTTTTTTTAGGTTTTTCAAAACAGTGTTTCTCTGTATAGCCCTGGATGTCCAGGAACTCACTCTGTAGGCCAGGCTGGCCTCGAACTCAGAAATCTGCCTGCCTCTCCCTCCCAAGCTGGGATTAAAGGTGTGCATCACCACTGCCTGGCTACAGTGTACTGATAGAAAATAAATAAATCTTTTTAAAATAATGGGGTACCAGAATCAGAGCAGAGATCAAAGTGTCTCCTAATAGAGATGGAATCGAGAGAGAGGGGAAGAGAGACACCTGTGCTTACCTGCAGCTGATAGGCCAGGTCAGCCTGGGCTCGCCGGGTGTTGACCTCAATGTCATAGGTGGCTTTCTTCAGCTCAAAGTCCCTCTGTGCCTTGGCCATCTCTATTTCACTGAGGCACTGCGCAGATACCTTCTCTTGCTTGGCCTTAGCCTCCTAGGTCACAGTGAGTGAGGAGGGCCGAAAGGTAAGGGCTTGCTCCCTGCCATGACACCCCTTGCTGACCCAGCTTGGCCAACCAACCCTCCAACCCCCTCCCCCACGCCCTTGTCCCCCGGGAGTCTAGCAAGCCAGTGGTGACTGAGCAGCCCCCGTTTCCCTCACCCGTATCCCGGCATCTCTCTTGGCCTCTGCTTCCCCGATCCGAGCATCTTTTTGGACTTGTGCTGTGCGAGCTTTCCCCAAGGAGTGTAAGTAATCCTGTGGAAGAGCGGAAACCAGTCTCAGGAGGGTTTGAGAGACGGGATCAGGAAGCAGGAAGGACCAACCGTCTTGGCTTTTGTTTGTCTTGTGGTTCAGGGTGGAGCCGGGGGCCCCCAGCACACTAGGATTGATCGCTTTCTTCTCTACCACTAACCACATTCTGTTTATAGAGATAAGGTCTATTATACAGGTCTGTCTTGGTGCTCCGCCTTGTAGAGCCACCTGCCTCTGCCTCCCGAGTGCTGGGATTAAAGGCCTACACCACCACATCAGGCTGTTTGTTTTGAGACAGGATCTCACCCCTGTAGCCAGAGCTAGCCTGGAGCTCATTATGTAGCCCAGGTTGGAATGGAACTCATATGTAGCCCAGATGATCTATGGATCCCTCCAGTTTTAGATCCCCACCACAACCCCACCCCAGTGTTGGGGTTATAGGTTCCAGCCACCAAGTCTGCTGATTATTTTTACCTGGTCATCATGAATGTCCTTCAAAGTGTAGCTAACCACGCTGATACCCATGTTGACTAGGTCAGAGGAGGCCACTTTGAAAACTTGCTCTGAGAATTTCTGTCTATCCTTATAGATCTCCTATAAAAAGAGCAAGAACAGTGGGAAGAGGGGAGTTGGATTCGTCATCTGTCACAGGTGAGCTGGTCTGTCATGGTCATCTCATCCTGACATCCCACCCAGGTCTTCTCCTGTCCCCCAGCCCCACCTCCACAGTCATGTGGGCCATGATTGCCCTCTGGTGGCCCTCCAGTGTCTCCAGGGCAATGTGGGCAATCTCCGCCTCCGTCTTCCCCAGGAACATCTGGCAGGCAGCTGCCAGCATCTCCTTGTTCTGGCCCTGGATTTTCACCTGCAGCCATAGTAGAGACAGAAAGGGTATGATGGTCGAAGCAAGGAGAGGAGGAGGAAGAGCTAGGGGTCTTGGGGGCGGCGGCTGAAAGTTTGAGACCAGCGGAAAGACACAGTTGAGAAGTCCACGGCTAGAGGTGCTTAATGGCCAGGAGAAAGGTGGGGGTGGGCTTTGGGAGGAAGGCTCTGAGAGCCTCACCTGGGCAATGCCCGTGACCGAGATGGGGACCCCATGGCGGGTATAAACCTTCTCACTCTTGACATTGAGGGTCAGTGTGTTGAGCGAGATCCTAGGGGGGAAAGGAGCAGATAGTAAGAGAAAGAGAGGAAAATGGGCTCCCTTCCCCGGGTTCTGTTGCTACCTACCTCTGGATTTGTTGAATGCAGGGTAGGACAAACACCCGGCCTCCAGCAACCATGACTGGGGGGCTCCTGCAGAACCCTGTAAGGTGAGGGCATAATGTGATCGCGGCAGAGCAAAAGACCAAGGGTTTGTAAAAGGTGGAACACCCATAAGGAGAATCTGGCGTGCATTCTATGCCTTGGAGGCTGGGAATCACAGGTGGTTTGTGGCCATCGCGGGCAGATCATTGGGGCTGGTAAGATGGTGTGGACAGGACCAGGCAGGAGGGGACAGAGGTCAGGTTTAAAGGCGGGGGTGGGTGGTGAGTGTCACTGGCTGGGAGGAGACTTACCGGAGACCACCATGGCCTCATTTGGGCCACAAGTGAAAAACATGGTTGAAGCTGCAGCTGGAGAGGATAGAGAGGAAGCCTTTGCAGAGGGGAAGGGGCCCTGTGGCACCTCCTCCCCCTCCTATCAGGAGCAAGAACTGCCTCTGCCACCGCCCAGTCCCTGGAGCGCTCCCGTGACAGTCCTAAGATTCCCCAGAGACTTCTTCCTCCGTGCCAGCCGATTCGCAGTCTTCCTCTCACCGCGCCCCCTAGCCCCTCCACCACACAAAGCTCTCCCGCGCCCAGGGGTCTGCAGCAGTTCCGCAGCCTCCAGGCTCTTCGGTCGCCCAAGGCTCCTCCTCCCATCCACACTCACCTTCCGGAACGCCCGTACAGCAACCCCACTGGGGCCTGGGGAAGCGCGGAGACCCTCAGAACCCCAGAACGGGATGGGGACTGCTCGGACACCCAGCTTAATGGAAGCTGCACTTGCGCCCCCCACCCGGCCGCACCCTGTTGCAGCAACAGACGCGACCCCGCCCCCTCCCAGCCCCTCGG
>NW_022196909.1:50452912-50458559 GCF_008632895.1 Mastomys coucha | reverse complement strand
ACCCTCCCCTGCTCGGAGCAGTGGCCTCGAAGCTCCGCCCCCACCCGAGGCCACGCCCTTCCACTCCGGTTCTTGAATACCCGCCGCCTGCCATGAGTAAGCAGGTTGCCACACCACTCTGCTCTCTAACTGGGAAAACCGCACACCCAGCAATGTATGACAGCATCCGGTGACCGGATATAGGTCTGTAACTCCAAGGAAGAGTTCAGGACCCAAGAAAGGGTGCGGACTGGGGGGACCTAGTCACGTCCTCCCGCCACTTCCCCCCCACCCACGCCACCTGACCCCTCGCTTGAAATGATAACACTTTGAGGACTGCTGATAATAATGACAGGCAATCAAGTTTATTCGTGTTCACAGAACATACTAGGCGACCCCTGACAGCCGCCCTCTGACAATCCATGGATCCAAGACTCCTGCAGCTCCCCCTCGGGAAGCAACCAGGAATACATCAAAGGCCATAGACCGGATTTCCAAGGGTCTGCCGAAGCCTTACAACAGACTACAGAGTTGGAAGTGCTGGAAGACGGAGTGTTACCCCTAAACCCATGCCCCCGACCCCACCAAGACTAATCAATCCCCAAGCTGGGAGTCCTACCATCCGGGTCCTCCCTCCCACAACTCTGTCTTACCGACCCTATAAATCGTAATAAATATCTGTGTTACAGCAAGGAGGCATATCTCGCACCCCTGCATAAGTTATAATAAATATTACATACACCCCTCCTTCACCTAGGAGGATATACATAAATACATAAATATTAATTAGACACCGAGAAAGTCTCTGTCCGTCCCCAGTGGGCCTTGCCAGGACCCACGGTGCCTCGGGCTCGCCCCAAGCGCCGGCATCTTGGCGGTAGTGTTCTGAGTTAGCGTTGCCTTAGAAGTCCCAGTTTGGGATACGTTCTCGCGCACCAGGTAAGGTACCCCTGGTGCCTCTTTGGTTTTTTCGGACTGCGACCCGTCGCGTTTAGAAGGCCGCCGGGTGTTGCTGGAGAAAAGCTTTGAGATCCAGAGCATAGTCCGAGGAGTCCGAGGTCAGGTTCAAAGGCTCGAGGACCGGGGGTGCAGTAATGGGTGCAGAGATGGGCTCGGGTGTTACGGCGCTGGTAGCATCCTCCGGAGCCAGGGGCTGCGACACACCCTCTTCAGCCATCAAAATCTGGCAGAAGATGATGGCGAGCAGGAGAAAGAGGACCCTCTTGGCAATGTTGGGCTCCTCAGTTGGTAGCTGGCGCCGGACCTGAGCAGATAAAAGAGGGAAACGTCAGACCAAGGTCCCTGCGTCTAGTTGTTCTCTTACAGATACCAGGGCGACCCGACCTCCTGCTGCCTACTCCGGCGATACTCACCACTCGAGGGTAGAGAACCCTTCGGCTGCGTTTTCGGTGCCCGCGAGAAGTGTTCAGACGCGCGGTGGGCGCTACTGCCCGCTCCGGGAGAGGGTCGAAGGTGAAAATCTCGGGACCGGAGCCCCGCCGGAGTTCCGGGCCGGTGGAGGTTGCTGGAGAAGGGGCCTTCAGGCCAGTCATGGTGTGAAGATGGTTGCGCGAGTGGCACATAATTTACACGTTGTGCGGAGAGTGTAGAGAAGTGCAGATCCCCGGCAAGGCAGCTCTACTTATAGAGCCAAGGAAGGGGCCGGGCAGGAGAACTCCTCCCTTCGCAGCTGGGGGAGCAGTTGGCTGCACAGGGCTGGAAATTCCAAGGAGGAAGCAAAACGTAGGCGGAGCCTTAACTGCCGATTCTCTAGGTGTCCCAGTGCACGTTTTTGCCTGGGAGTAGTGAATGCGGGTGAGTGCAAACTTTGGGAGTAAGCACATGTCCGGACATGAGGTAGCTAGAGAGGGGCTCCCAGACACGTAGCAGATGGTCCAGCCACCCTCCTTAGAGAAGTCCAGCAAGGTCAAGGGACCGCAGAACACACACTCACGTACTTGGAGGTATGCTTAGGAAACAACCCCTGGAGGGAAGTCATTGCACAAGCTTCTAAGAAGATTAAGAACACACTAGAAGCCACAGACCCTGCTCTGCCTGCCTCCGTTCACGTGAAAACCATACACACACCACAGAGATTTCAACAGAGCACACGGACACAAAACGAGGTGCAATGATTACCTAGGGCCACCCCCAAGAAGCTATTCAAAGGGATAGAGAGGAGACAGGAAGTCCAAAGCCCCTGTCTTTGCCCCGTGCTAGGTGGGTCACACAATAAGGTGTAAAGTGAAGCAGTTTCTAAAATTATGAGACTTTGTGACGGTCGTATATAGCACCGTTAGGAGCCCACAGGATCCCCGTAATGCTTGGGAGACCCGCTCTTCCTGAACACAGAAGTCAACCTTTCTGAGCACCTGCAACACTGTAACAGAGTGAGAGGGTTGAGGAACCACCCAGCACAACATGAAACTTCAGCCCTCTTCCCACCTTGCTTGCCCAGCTGAGGCAGGAAGAACCAGAGGAATTTGGGACCAGTCTAGGGAACACAGCAAGATCCAGTTTCAAACAACAAACAAACAAACAAACCAAAACCATAACAAAGAAGGGGCTGGAGAGAGAGAGCTGGCACAGTTATTAAGAGCACTGCTGCTCTTGCAGAGGACCTGGTATCAGCTCCCAGAACCTACATGGCATCTCGCACCCAGTCCCAGGAGATGTGATGCCCTCTTTTGAACTCCGTAGGCACCCGCATGAATGTGGTACACATACATACACAGTACACATACATACACGAAGACAAAAGACTCACATGCATAAAGTAAAAAAATGCATAAAATAAAAAAAAATCTTAAACAATTTAGGTGAGACGGCTCAGCCTCACGGCTTGAGTTTGATCCCTGAGATCCATATGGTCAAAGAGGATAACCAATTCTTAGAAAGTCACCCTCTGACTCCCCTGTGTGGTCTACATATGCCCGCACACATACACACACCCAAATAAGTAATCGAGTTATATACAAATATATGTGTACTGTTGAGAGCTCTGAGCTTAGTTCCACAAAAGGAAAGCAAGCCCGGTAAAGCTGTCACTTTGGTCTGGAAGATTTTATCCCTGGACTTAGGAGGGGACCATGACCAGACTCTTCTGATGGTCCTAAGAAGACTATCAAAGGGGGACCCCGAGGAGTTAGTGTTTACATGTGACTCATAGTCAGGAAGGCTTCAGTCAGGGGTGACTTTTGAGATGACCCATTAGGTGGGATATGACACATTCAGATGTAAAGGGTGACTGTAAAAAAAAAAAAAAAAAAAAAAAAAAAAAAAAAAAAAAAACAGAGGCTCAACGCTGGAAAAGTACAGGATTTATTTGGGGGAATCTCAGGGAAAGCCACTTCACAGTAAAATTTCCTGTGCAAGAGTCATGGAAAGTGCTGATGGTGGGATGGTGGGAGAGGAGCTGGGCAGAGAGGAGCGCTCACCAGACAGGCTGAAAACCTGGGTTTGACCCCGATCATGGAGCACAGGCCAGGAATCAGAGCAGTCTAAACTGGAAACTGACTGGGATGAGGACTATGCCCTCAAGGTGGAGAATAGGAGGGGCCACAAGCTACTGAAGGGGCCTCCGGCAGGGACTAACAGCAACCCGAAATGAGACCCCAGGAGATATTTCTAGCACGAGATCACCTGATTTAGGTAATATATTGGGTGTCACCGGAGAAAGGACATTCAGGAGCTCCAGGGCTCTGGGGAGTACCTGGCTCAGGACTTTATCTCATTGTGAACTGGGTAAGTATACAAGAGTCCTCCCATCATTCAGTCAGGCTGTGGTACGCACACCTTGCCCTTCATAGAACCCAGCACCCACCACAGGGAGGGCCTTGCAGGCAGTTCTTGCTCAATAATCCTTAAAAACGTGTGTGTGTGTGTGTGTGTGTGTGTGTGTGTGTGTGTGTGTGTATACATGTATAAATGTGCACCCCACACGTGCAAGAGTCGAAGGAGCCAGAAGAGGGTGCTGGAACCCCTGGAACAGGAGTTACAGGTGGTTATAAGCTGCCTGATTTGGGCGCTAAGAACCAAACTAGGGCTTGCAGGAGCAGCAGGTTCTCCCCACTGCTGAGCCTTCTCTCTAGTCCCTCCATAATCTTATTAAGTGAAGATGAAAATAAAGAACAAGCCTTTAACCCCAGCACTTGGGAGGCAGAGGCAGGGGGATTTCTTGAGTTTGAGGCAGCCTCGTCTACACAGTGAGTTCTAGGACAGCCAGGGCTATACAGAGAAACCCTGTCAAAAAAAAAAAAAAAAAAAAAACAGAAAAAGAAAAGAAAAGAAAGAACTATATGCAGAACTATGCACACACAGTATCCTCAGACCAGCTGGGTCCTCTGAGCTTCTGAATGTGAATAAATTCCTCTAGACTTCTCAGATAAACAATGTCCTAAGAAAAGCTGGGAAGCTGGCTCAGAGGATAAGAGGGTCTCCGCTCCTGCAGAGGACCTGGTTTGGAATCCCAGTGTCCCCATGGTGGCTCATGATCATCCGTAACTCCAGTTCCAGGGGTTCTAACGGCTTCTGATCCTCCCCACCCCCACTCAGAGCCAGATACACACATGGGTGCACAGACATGCATGCAGGTAAAAATGCTCACAAATAAAATTAAATGAATAAATTTAATTTTTAAAAAAGATAGGACTTTTTTTTCGTTTTAACTGGGAACTGAAAATAGGGCTTCATGTATGCTAGGCTAATGCTCCATTACTAATGAGCTATATTCAACCCGAAAGTTTTATTTTTATTTATTTATTTTGGTTTTTCAAGACAGGGTTTCTTTGTGTAGCCCTGGCAGTCCTGAAACTCACTATGTAGACCAGGCTGGCCTTGATTTAACCTGCCTCTGCCTTATGAGTGTCTGGGCGTGGGCCACCACCTCCTTCAGTTCAACCTGAAAATTTTAAAAATTATTATTACATTTATTTGGTGGTGTGCGGCTCAAAGAACAACTTTTGGGAGACAGTTCTCTCCTACCATGTATGCTCTGGGATTGAACTAAGGCCATCAGGCTTTGCAGCAAGCACCTCTTCCTATTGTACCATCTTGTCAGCCCTGGAAGAGCTCTTAGACACCAAATAGGAAACACAGAAGGGCGTTTTTTTTTCTTTTCTTTTCTTTTCTTTCTTTCTTTCTTTCTTTCTTTCTTTCTTCCTTTTACACACACACACACACACACACACACACACACATCACGTATATGAGTACACCTTAGCATCGGATCCTACTATTGATGGTTGTCAGCCACCATGTGGTTGCTGGGAATTGAATTCAGGACCTCTGGAAGAGCAGTCAGTGCTCTTAGCCTCTGAGCCATCTCTCCAGCCCACAAGGGCATTTTTTTTTTCAACCAAGGATGCTTAGGAAGACAAATAAGCCTCACACTTGGGCTAGATGCTTCATTGCTGTCTACATGCTTGTTTCCTGGGCTCATGAGCCCTATCTAAACACAGGAGACAATTTCCCCATTTCATATACCTCTTCCTGTAGGCGTAAACAATCTCATATCCGTTTTCTCAGATCCACCTTACGGTCTTGCCAGCGTTCTCACATCTACACCTGAGCTGAGACTACCACACACCTGCTCACGCTCTCTACACCGGGACCAACGAGAGAGCACAGCTGCCCCGAGTGGAGTGTGCACACAGACCCTAACGCGCAG
>NW_022196909.1:50431575-50452902 GCF_008632895.1 Mastomys coucha | reverse complement strand
AGGAAACTGGAGGGAGAGGGCAGGAGGCCCCCTCGGCTAGGAATGCATAACTTGTTTGTGATGGAAAATTTCTCCAGGGCTTGGGTCACGGAGGGAAAATAAGAGACCTCAGGTTCAGGTTTCAGAACTAACATCTGGAATCCTGACCTCCAGCTGGGCCCAGTTAGCCTCACTGTCCTCCCCGAACAGGGACCTTTCTTACGGCCATACCAGAATGGGATCGAGCGATGACCCAGAGGACCCAGCTTGTTGCCGTTCTTTCTCACGCAGTCTCACCCCATTTCCCAGTGTTTCTGGGGACTCCAGGCTCGGCCACCCAGGAAGCTAGGGAGAGAGGGAATCGCTAAACCGGGGAGGGGGGATGGGCGATGAGTTAAATCCGGGAAGTACCTGGGGCTGAGCTCATCAGCTGCGCCAGTGCCCGGGTTCTCATTCTAGAGAATCAGGCCTTTAGGGGCTCCAGCACCGCGCCACACACCCCCGCCACACCCCCGCCCTCCAGCTTCAGTTCTCCTTCCCTTCGTCTTGCAGAGCAGCGCATTCCTTTCTTTTCTTCCCTTGACCTGGCATCTCGGGCCCCTACCCTTGCCTCTTTCTTGGCCTCTAGCTTGTTTACTCTGTAGTCGTTGGGAAATCATCATTTTATCTATTTGTTTAGCCTCTTAATGCTTTTTTTGGTGCTGGAGATTGAACCCAGAACCTGTTGAACTTTTACTCTGGGCTTCATCTCTGAACCACACCCCCGAGGCTGGGTCTAAGGAAACCCTCAGTGGATGGGCTTCAGGAGGGTACAGGCCTCAAGGATTCTTTACCCCTGTATATTGTAAACACCCCTATGGTATCCTCAGTAGGTGGCCTGGGGCCGCGTTGGGTTTTAAAACAAAGTTTTAGCTTAAAACAAAACAAAACTTGTTTCGTGTGTATGGATGTTTTTCTTTCTTTCTTTTTTTTTTTCCGAGACAGGGTCTCTCTGTTAGCCCCAGCTGTCCTGGAACTCACTCACTCTGTAGACCAGGCTGGCCTCGAACTCAGAAATCCACCTGCCTCTGCCTCCCAAGTGCTGGGATTAAAGGCGTGTGCCACCACCGCCCAGCGGATGTTTTTCTTGTATGTTTGTCAGAGCACCTCAGAGGCCGGTTAGGACCCCTGGGATTGGAATTACAGAAGGTTGTGAGCCGCTGTGCATCCAATGAAGAGTTATCTGTGGAGCCATTGCTTCAGCCCCTTAATACATGGCTTTTAAATTGTTTCCTGAGGAGCTCAACTTCACCCCAATGTTCGTTCAGTTTTCTCCCTTTAGAATCTTGCCTTCGCTTCCTCTGAGCAGAAGTTGGAAAAAAACTCAGCTCAGGCTTCTCAGCCCCCGCCCAGTTCTGTGTGTGTTCTCACTCACACACAGAACAGGGGGACAGGAGACGTTTGAAAGTGTGTGATTCTGAGAAAGGGAGGCAGGGCAGACGGATGCAGCCAGAGATCTGTGGGATGAGATTGAAAGGCTCCTTGTTTGCAGGGCAACCTAAAAAACGTGGCTGAGCTAGTGGCGTCTAGGAAAGATGGCACAAAGTTGAGTTTTATTATTCATTAACCGTGCAGTGCTAACAACCTGTTTCCTCAATTGACAAGTGGGCAGGCTGGCCTCTCAGTTATGCAGAGATTAAGTACAGGGGTGCCGTCATGTAGCAGGACTCATCCCATGCTTCTTCTCAGATCTGCAATCTAGGTCATAAAAACCTAAAAAAGCCATGAAAGGAGAAGAAACAGGCTCCTTGAGAGACTGGGAGCAGGTGGGAAGACAACGGGAGGAGGTGAGTCTGAGCAAACCGTACTATATATAACACCATGATAAAGCAAAGCCCTTCATTTTATACAGTAAGTGTACACTAATTTAAAAATAACCCAGACTCAGTGGTTAAGTGTACTGGCTGCTCTTCCAGAGGACTCCCACATCCAGCAGCTCATAATAACTTATAGCTCCAGGGATCCAGTGGCCATTTCTGGCCATCAAGGGCACCGGCACTCATAGGCACATACACTTCCCCATCCCCACAATACAAACACATAATTAAAAATAAAATAAGTCCTAAAAAAAAAAATAAACTGAGCTCAGTGTGAAACCGGGGCACATGCCTTTAATGCCAGCACCAGGGGCACAGAGACAGGTGATCTCTGTGAGTTTGAATCAGCCTGGCTGACCTAGCAAGTCCCTGGACAGCCAGGTCTACATAAAGAGACGCTGACTCCACAAAGGAAAAAAAAATACAATACAATAAAAAGAACCAAGGAAGGAGGATAATGAATGTGTCCCCCTCCAAAAAAGAGCCATAATTATTAATAACCAAATAAACAAATAAATACTTAAGACAGTGTCCTGGCCTGCGGCCCATGCCCCTTGGTGGGAGCCATTATTGTGAGTCTGGGCACAGGAGCTTCATGGGAGTAAAGATGGCCCCAGCAGGAAAGCAACCTCCTAACATTCAAGACCACAGGAGCTGCAATCTGCAGTTTCTTTCCCATTTCCTTCCCAGGCTCTCTCGGGCAGCTTTTGTGGTTCTTTGTTTATCACCGAGAAAGGAGAGATTTCTGCGTTCCTACTTCCTCTTCGGCCACTGCCAGTGGATTTTACACACCCACCCTTGCTCTCGGCTGGCACACAGGTTAGCTGGAACAGTTCTAGCCAGAGGCTTCCATTGATAGGAGTAGAGCACCGTGGTGTGTCTTTTAGGCAGTTAATCAATGACCCCTGAAGTTGATTGTTTTTAGCTTTGATCAGATCCTGGCAATTTTCCTATGACGCAAAAGCAGGGCAAATGTGCCTGGAGCTCCCTGGCAAGTTGCAGAAGTAACAGGTCTACCTGCCCTGTAATGCAGCTCAGTCTGGCTCAGCCCAGCTTTGCCCAGCTGCACCAACACAGGCTTCCTACACCAGCTCTCAGGAAGCAGGGAACAGGACTTCTCGTTGGCTTTGGTTTCCTTCCTGCCAGATTGTAATTCTATGAAGGCTGATTTTCCATCTTGTGGGCCGCTGTTTCCAATTTTACAAGGTCTAGAAACTTTTTTTTTTTTTTTAAAAAGATAATGTCTCTAGCTGATGAGATGGCTTGTGGCAAAGACGCCTACCATCAAGCCTAAAATGACCTTAGTTCTATGCCCAGGACCCACACGGTGGGAGGGGAAGGCCAACTTCCACAAACTGTCCTCTAATTTCCATTCACACACTGTGGCATGAACGCATACACACACACACACACACACACACACACACAGAGAGAGAGAGAGAGAGAGAGAGAGAGAGAGAGAGAGAGAGAGAGAGACTCATGTAGCTCACGTTGGCCTTGAACTCTGAGTATCTGAGAAGGACATTGAACTGCTGGGATTAGTAGCAATTTACCCGGTACTGGACACTGAACACAGGCCCTCTGTGTGCTAGGCAAACATTCTACTAACTGAGTTAAAATACCCTCCCTTCCCTTCCCTTTCCTTCCCCTCCCTCTCCCCTTCCCCCTCCCCCTCCCATGCCCTGCCCAAGGCCTTGCATTTGCACATGCTAGGCAAGAGCTTTACCCAGTGAGCCACACTGCAGCCCTAGAACTGGACGTCTTGGTTAGTAGAGGCTGACTGGAAAGGCTAGAGACACGGGTTTGGTTTGCTTTTTTTTTTTTTAATGTAAACTTGATCATATGGGAGTCGGTCTGCAGCTCCCTTCTTTACTTCAGTGTTAGGAACTGGAGGATATGACTGAACCCAGGGCTTCCTGTATGCTAGATAAGCACTCTATCAAATGAACAGCCGCCCACCCCACCCTTTTTACACAAGATCAAAACAGGGGGAAAGGTATAGTGGGTAAAAGTGTCTCTTTGTCATGCCTTTTGTGGTAGGTACCCTATATTTACTGATGACTGATCTATACAGTCGAAGGCCTTAGATTACAGACCCTCCGTTGGACTTCCACTTCTGAAGCCCCATGATTCAGCAGTGTTTTTTTTTGTTTTGTTTTGTTTTGTTTTTAATAGGTCCCCAAAAGTCTGATGTGTCTCTCTCCCCCTTGAGAGTGGCACCACAGGGCCTTTTCTTTAAAGGTTGGGAGGGAATGTCCCCTCCCAGAGAGGCCTCTGGGCTAGAGTGCTCAGTCGAGAGCTGGCCCGATGCCACAGGGGATCGCGTGTTAGGACCGGCTTGATCTGCTGCCAAGGGTGAGCCCTGCCGTGGTATTCTGGGAAGAGTAGATGCCATGTGACTCAGAACCAAGTTAGGGAAAAAACAACCTCACTCAATCCCTGGCACCCTGCCGCCCCAGTATGGCTTTGACATGACCTCATGAAAGAGGAAGCTGGGCCGGGCAGACTGGGGCTTTGCCTTCCCTTCAGGTTTTGTCTCCACTGTGTCATAGATTCCCTAGTGTCTGGGCCTTACGCTGCTGTCATCCTGGCTCCTGAGAAGTTCTGGCCCACGGAAGACGTTCCTCCCACACCAGACAGTCAGGGAGTTAGAAATCCCGCCCAGCAGGGAAGGGACTGTGGGATCCGTGTGTCTCTTCTCGTGGTCACCACTGAGCTCCTTCCCTCAATGGCTCCCATTTGGAGTTGCTCCTGTCTGCTGAGTTTCTACAACAGATCAAGTGCTCCTGCTCCCAGAATGTCGGAGCGGTTGTACAGCTACATTTCCCAGTTGGGAAACAGGGACTCCCACATTCCTGGGCAGCTGAGCCACCTCTGGAGTTGCTGAATCTCAGCTGGGACCAACCTATTTTGGTATTCAGAACCAACCTGTTTTTGGTATTCAGAACTTCAGGAAATGAGGGTGGTGATAGGTCAACAAAGAACCTTCCAAAAGCCAGGTGTCCCTGGTGCTAAAGTCTGGCACTTGGCACTTTCACTGGCATGGCCTGGGTTTGGTTCTTGAACTGCAGAGGTGATGTGAGAATGAAGATGTGGCTCAGTGGCTGGAAGGCTTGCTGAGCATCCTTGACGGCTGAAGTCTGATCCCTCACAGTGGAAAAACAGATGCTGTGGTGCAAGCCTATAACCTCAGCCCTCTGGATGTGGGAGAGGATAAAGAGCATTGAAATTTGGTCTTTTTGCTTATATTGTTTTTTTTGTTTTGTTTTGTTTCCTTTTGTTTTTTTTTTTTTTGAGACAGGGTTTCTCTGTGTAGCCCTGGCTGTCCTGGAACTCTGTAGACCAGGTTGGCCTCAAACTCAGAAATCCACCTGCCTCTGCCTCCCAAGTGCTGGGATTAAAGATGTGCACCCTCACTGCCCGGCTTGCTTATATTGTAATGCTAAACACTGGCCCCCAAGGCCTCATTGCCCCACCCCAGGGACAAGAGAACCTCCAAGCAGACTCAAGTGATGCTGTGACCTTGTCCCCCAAGTTATCCCTGACAGGCGAATAAAGATACCTACAGCTATAAACTGAGCACAGTTGAGGTAGGCAGGGCTTGGAGTTCCCAGACTGACCAAGCCAGCTCAGTCCGTTCAACATGGACGAAGTGAGGATTAAAGAAAGAAAAGGCAATTAGACTACACTATCACATGAGTCCAGCCAGGGCTGAAGCTCAAGCCTGTTTATTTTTTTCCCAGTCTGCTTTTATATCATTCTAGGTACACACAAAGCGTATGGTCAGTCCTAAGGCATAAACAAAGTAGTCTAGGAACAAACAAGGCATAAACAGAGTAATTAAGGAACAAACAAGGCATAAACAAAGGTCCCATGATTACTGTCTTCAGGGTCTTCACAAGACCCATCAAGACACAAAGAACACATCCCTCAGCTGTATTCATCTTGAGCCTTCTTCCTCGTCATAGCCCCACGTCAAACTCCTGCCAAATTCTTAGAAGGTGGCACCCAAGAGCTTTCCACACCCAGCATGGGATCTGAGGAGACTACGAGGGGGAGAGAAGATGGTGGAGAGAGGAGAAGATGCCATGGGTTAAGAGTTTTAAAGTAATGGCCACGAGGGCCTGGCCTATTGGCGTTAAGAGCAGCCCAGAAAGGGCATAGTGAGTCATAACTCAGGGTTATCAACAGGAAAGTAGATTCTAATAACATAGAGGGTAGATATCTGCCCAGCTCTAGTGCTGATTAGAACTGATTACAAATCTAAAGGTCATTTGACTCTTTTACCGGGGAACTGAATAATCAAAGGTGGGGTAGAGGCTCCAGATTGAGATTAAATATATTCCGAGACTAAGGAGGATAGGGAGACCAAGGTCACCTGCGTCTATGGTGAGTTTGAAGCCTGCTAGCCTAACACAAGACTCTGTCTCAAAAACAGAAACAAAAGCGAAGTGTAATCTCACTAGGTAGACTAAAGCCAGAGCTTCATCCTGAGTCCTAGGGCCAGCCTGATCTAAGTTTAGAGCCTTTACCACTTAGGACAACATAGCAAGACATTGTCTCAATAAAAACAACACCACCAAAACAAAAGCAAAAAACAAAAACACACACCTGTACACATACACACTAAATAAATGCATTCTAATAATAATTCTTTTTTTTAAAAGATTTATTTTATTTATTTTATGTATATGAGTACACTGTAGCTGTACAGAGGGCCGTGAGCTATCATGTGTGTGGCTGCTGTTGATCTCAGGACCTCTGCTGGCCCCGCTCCCTCCGGCCCCGCTCCCTCCAGTGTAATTTACTGCAGCTGTCTTCAGACACACCAGAAGAGGGCATCCAATCTCATTATGGGTGGTGGTGAGCCACCATGTGGTTGCTGGGATCCGAACTCAGTACCTTCGGAAGAGCAGTCAGTCAGTGTTCTTACCCGCTGAACCATCTTGCCAGCCCTCTAATAATAATTCTTAGGAAGCCATCTTAGTGCCAAGCCTGCCAAAGCACACACAGTGGAAGAAGAGAGCTGACCCCTGCAAGTTTAATAAATAGATACTTTTCTTTCTCCCTGTGTTTGTTATTTTTGCCTTAAAAACTTAAAAAAAATTTATTTTATTTTATGTGTCTGAGTGTTTTGGCAGTGTATGTGTCCTATGCATGGCTGGTACCCATAGAGGTCAGGAGAATGCATCAGGTCCTCTGTAGTTATGCTCTACCCCCTCTGGTAGAGCTCTAAATTGCTGAGTCATCTTTCTAGCCCTAATTTATTATTTTTCTAAAAAAAAGATTTATTTTTTTTTCTGTATATGAATGTTTTACCTATAGACGTGTACACCTCACACATATATGCCTGGTGCCCATGGGAAGAGCGTGTTGGATTCCCCTGGAACTCCAGTTACAGATGGTTGTGAGCCACCATGTAGGTTCTGGGAAGTGAACTCAGGACCTCTGCAAGAGCAGGCAGTGCTCTTAACTGCTGAGCCATCTCTCCAGCCCCTCTTTTGTTATTTATTTTTTTATCTTATGTGTATATGTGCATGCCCGTATGTGTATCATGTGCCTGATGCACAGAGGTCAGGGGAAGGTGTTAGAGTCCCTGAAACTGAAGAGACCAGTGGTTGTGAGCAGACCCGGGGACACTGGGAATCCAGTCCTGGCTCCTCCACCAGAGCAGCAAGGGCTCTTACTATCTGATGCTCTCTGCAGCACCTATTTTTATTCTTTGGCTTGTTTGTTTTGGTACCCGTGCGGGAGCCAGAACCTCGTGCTTGCTAGGAAAGCCCTGTACAGCTGAGACACAAACCCAGATACTGCGTGCGTTTTTAATTCCAGGAGGACTGCCGACCTCTTTTCCGGAGTGGTTTGGTTTTTGAGACAGGTCTTACTTACCCCTGTGTGCCTTAGTCGCAGACCCTGCTGTCTCAGCCTGATGACAGGCTAGGCTGCAATTGCCACGCCCAGCTCTGCAAGACTTGTTTTAAGGACGTGGGGTTGAGATGTCCCTGAGTACAGTCTGGCTCTAAATCTACACTCAAAGCATTTTCTTTGTCAAGGAACAGGTTTTCCCAACCCCGGTTACCTCAGGGGACAGAAGTGGGCTGGTATGTCACCAAAAGCGTCCTCAAGCCTGTACACCCTGGGAGGCCACAGCAGCTTCAGCACCAGGCCACAGGCCTCCATGACTGGTTCTGAGGCAGTCCTGAGGTTATGTGACGCTACAGAAATCCAGACTGAGCAGCTCATACAGTGCTGAGTGCTGAACTCAGTTCTTACATCCACAGTTATTGTCTATGTCTTTGGCATAGGCTTTTTGTTGTTGTTGTTGTTGTTAAAGATTTATTTATTTTATGTGTACGAGTACACTGTATATGTTCAGACACAACAGAAGAGGGCATTGGATCCCATTACAGATGGTTGTGAGCCACCATGTGGTTGCTGGGAATTGAACTCACGACCTCTGGAAGAACAGTTAGTGCTCTTAACCGCTGAGCTATCTCTCCAGCCCCTGACATAGGCTTTCTCAAGACCATATATTCACATACTAGGTGCTTTCTCAAGACCATATATTCACATACTAGGTGTCAGGTTGAACCCCTTCATTCTGGCACATTAGTTGTGGCAGGGTGTGGTGGGAGACGCTAGAACAGGTCCAATTCCATGTTTGCACCCATTTCTTTCCCAGTGAGCCTCTGAGAAGGTAAGGGTGTCCTCGGCTGACAGGTTAAGGGAGAACCCTGGAAACTCCACACGGTTGGGCTGAGGCAAGCTCTCTTTGGCTTCCAGGAATTTTGGCTTCCGGAGGGAGCAAAGCTAACAACACTCACCCTTTCCTGCCTGTCGGAGGCCCTCATTAGTCTCAGCATGCTGCTCATGGCTCTCACTCTCTGGTTCGCTGGTTCATGCTATTCTGAAGGCTTAAACTCAAAAGGTTGTGTATATAGATAGGTTCCTGGGGTACAGTGACCTGGCTGGGCATTCTGACCCAGTGGTAGGCCATGGGAAGAGAGAGGCCGGTTCCCCTAGCTTGGGTCTTGGTTTAGGGGGTAAGTCAGGCCCTGAAGGCTTTGCTCTGAGTGCTTTTCTCCAGAAGAGGTGTGCACACGAGACCCTTGAAGGCCTTGAGGTCCTCTCAGAGAACCCTTTGCAGCCAGGTATGAGGGAGTAGCACAGGAAAGGTGAAGGCAGCAGAATCGGGAGTTCGAGGCCACCCTGTGCTACAGAAAACCCTGACCTTAAAAAAATAAACCGATTCGTCTAACGTCAAAAACATAAGAGCCAGTAACAGTCAATAAGGTTATGTGGCTGCTGGTGACCAGACAGGACAGGGCAGAGACACAACATTCCCACCTTCACAGAAAGATGTGATACTGCTGGGTAGAAGAGGATCAGGAGGCAGGGTAGTACATGCTGCCACAGATGGCTTTAATTCTGCATGCTGAGAAAGTGCTGTGCGCAGCAGCCCTGCCTCATCCCTCGACCTTGGGGACAAGTACCATCCCCTCTGACCTGATGGTGTCACACACTGCCCATTCAGGAGTCTAGAAACCAGTTCCTAGGAAAACTCTGAAGAAACAGTTCTGGTTACATCCACGACTTCTACAAAAAGGAACCCCAGGATCGGAAAGGGAACTGAAGCCGCCGAGTTCCACAGAAGGAAAATAGTCCTGTGTGCCCAGCAATCCTCCCAGCAGCCCTGCAGGCCAGGTTAGCTTTTTTTTTTTTTTTTCTTTTTTCCGAGACAGGGTTTCTCTGTATAGCCCTTGCTGTCCTGGAACTCACTCTGTAGACCAGGCTGGCCTCGAACTCAGAAATCTGCCTGCCTCTGCCTCCCAAGTACTGGGATCAGGTTAGCTTTTTTTATTTTATTTTATTTTATTTTTGGTTTTTTGAGACAGAGTGTCTCTGTGTAGCCCTTGCTGTCCTGGAACTCACTTTGTAGACCAGGCTGGCCTCAAACACAGAGGCCTTCCTCTGCCTCCCAAGTGCTGGGATTAAAGGCGTGTGCCACCACGGCCCAGCTACTTTCTAGAAGTTAAAGTGTGGATTGACAGTACTTAGTGACCTGTTTTCTCTCCACCCCCCACCCAGACGATCAGTCTATTAAAAACAAAACCAGGTCTCCAAGCATCCGCAGGACTCGAGAAACAGTGATTTGGGCACTCAGCCTTCACAGTACATAAGCTGCTTTTATTTCCTAACCCGGTCTGGGATGGGTTTCCACTGGTCTGTGCCAGCATCTAGCCCAACACTGTTATATAATTCCAGCTCTGCCCTTGATTTCTGCTGTGAGGAACACAGGAAGCCCAGCCCTGCTCGTCCAGCAGGCTTGCCTGGCCTGGTACACAACCACTTCCTGGACAATGGGGATTTGGAAATACTCTGAAGTTCTAGCATGTGACTCTAGCTTCCTCACGTTTTTCTAATGCTTTTACCTCTCTTCTTCCTCATGTGCAAGCCCATGCAGGTCAGAGGTTTTTTTTTTTTTGTTAAAGGAATTCTTGCTGAAGCCTGGAACTTACTAATTAGATAAAGTTGGCTGGCCTTGTTATCCCAGGCCTTAATGTGTCTTCACCTCCTTAGCACAGAGATTCCAAGGGTTGCCTAGTTGCCCTGTTCTGCTTCTCTGTTTTTGTTACTGTTTTTTGAGACAAGATCTTACTTGTGGTTCTAACTTCCAGGCTAGCCTGGAAGGCCCAGAGATCTACCTGCCTCTGCCTCCCCCAAGTACTGAGATGGAAAAATGTTAGCATAGCTAACTACATTGATTTTATTCTTTTTAGGGGACTGGAGAGATGGCTCAGTGGTTAAGAGCACTGACTGCTCTTTGGGAGGACCCAGGTTTAATTCCCAGCACCAGGGTGACTCACAACTGTCTGAAACTCTGGTTCCAGCTAATCTGACAACCTCTTCTGGTCTCTCAGGGCATCAGGTGCACACATGGCACACAGACATACTGTCAGGCAGGACACTCAAACACAGAAAATAACAAAGTAGTATAAATATTAAAAGATTTGATTAATTTGAAAAAAATACTTTTATTTACACATATGTCTGTTTGTGTGAGGGTATGCTACACGTGTGGATGTTCATGGAGGCCAGAAGAAATTGTCAGATTCCCGTGGAGCTGGAGTTAGAGGAGATTGTGAGGCACCAGACATGGGAGATAGGAATCCAGTTCAGGGCCTGGAGAGATGGCTCAGCGGTTAAGAGCACTGACTTGTCTCTTCCAGAGGTCCTGAGTTCAAATCCCAGCAACCACATGGTGGCTCACAACCATCTGTAATGAGATCTGATGCCCTCTCCTGGAGTGTCTGAAGGCAGCTACAGTATACTTACATATAATAAATAAATAAATCTTTAAAAAAAAATCCAGTTCAGGTCCTTTGCAAGAACAGCAAACACTCATAACTGATGAGCCATAGCTCCAGATCCAAGTTTTGGCATTTTGGAGACAGAGCCTCACCCTGTAGCCCAGGCGGCACCAGAACTCACCGTGTACCCCCACTGTGCTGGCTTCTAACTTGCAGTTGTCCTCCCACATCCCACCTAATGTTCAGCATAGCACTCAGGTCGTATTGACAATTTAAAACCTTGGGAGACTGGGGTTAGCCCAGGTTAGGTCAGGGTGAAAAGGAGAGGTGCCCTTAGCTGGGCGTGGTCTCAAGGCCTGTCATTCTAGTGCTCTGGAGGCTGGTAAGAGGACTGGCATGAGTTCAAATCCAGGTTGGGCTGTGAAAATGAGACCTTTCTCAGAAAACTAACAGTAAGCCAGTCATCGCATACACCTGTAATCCTACACCGTGAAGATGGATGCAAGGCAGAGAGGAGCTCTAGGCCAGCCTGGGTTTAAGTAGGACATTGTTTCCAAAAAGCAAAAACCAAAAAGACAGAAAAGGACACATTAACTAATAGCTCTTAGTTTTGGTTTTGAGACACGGTCTCATGTAGCCCCGGCTAGCCTTGAACTCGCAATCATCCTGTCTCTCTCCAGTGCTGGTATTAAGGCATGTATCACTATGACTATGGCCACTAATAATTTTTTTTTTTTTTTTGAGACAGAGTTTCTCTGTGTAGCCCTGGCTGTTCTGGAACTCACTCTGTAGACCAGGTTGGCCTTGAACTCAGAAATCTGCCTGCCTCTGCCTCCCAAGTGCTGGGATTAAAGGCGTGTGCCACCACTGGCGGGCTACTTTATTATTTATTTATGTGTATGTATGTGTGTATGTGTCCAAAGAGGTGAGAGAAGGCAGTTCCCTGAAGCTGGACCTCCAGGTAGTTATGAGTTGCCTGATGTGAGTCCTGGGAACTGAACTTGGATCCTCTGCAAGAGCAATGTTTGCTCTTAACCACTGAGCTATTTCTCCAGCCCTTTCTATCTATCTATCTATCTATCTATCTATCTATCTATCTATCTATCTATCTACCTAATCTATTTTTTTCTTTTTTCTTTTTTCTTTTTTTTTTCTGAGACAGGGTTTCTCTGTGTATCCCTGGCTGTCCTGGAACTCACTCTGTAGACCAGGCTGGCCTCAAACTCAGAAATCTGCCTGTCTCTGCCTCCCAAGTGCTGGAATTAAAGACATGCGCCACCACTGCCTTGCGTTACTTCCTGTATTTTTGAGACAGGGTTTCTTGTAGCTCAGGCTGACCTGGAACTCACTGTGACCTTGAATTCCATGATCCTCCTCCCTCTGTTTCCCACTGGAATTACAAGTATTAGACACAGGTGGTTCTTCACAAGAACCCAGCAGTCGTTACCAGAGAGGAGAGAATGTGTGTAGATGGTCAGATGCCGAAAATACCCACAGTACTCCTATTTTCCCCAGTAACCTGCATTTCTTTGTCGTTTTAACTATCCTTATTAGAGGTAGCCAATCAATCCATCAGTCTTTTTTTTTTTTGGACAGGGTGTATCTATGTAGCCCTGGCTGTCCTGAAACTCTCTCTGTAGACCAGGTTGGCCTTGAACTCAGGGAGCTGAGAGCCAACACCTCTTTCTCCCAAGTATAGGATTAAAGTCATGCACCACACCACCTGAATTTTTTTTTAATCTCTTATTTTTATGTGAATGTGTGTATTGTTGTGTGTATCATGTGCTCCACATGAACTCAGGATCCTGCAGGAGAAGGCATCAGATCCTCTGGAACTGGATTTATAGGCCATTGTGAGCTACCATGTGGGTGCTGGGATTTGAACCTGGGTCCTCTGGAAGAGCAACCAGTGCTTTTAACCACTAAGCTATCTCTCCAGCCCTCTGTGCTGGAGTTTTCCTAAAATGATGAATGATTAGACAAGTTTGGCTTTACCTACTCGAAGTGCTGAACATAAGGATTGAGGAAGACCCTGTGTGGAAAGTGTCGTAAGGACGGTGTGTGGTAAGCTGTGTTAGTTGTCTGTCTTCTTCCAGTCTTTGCTGCTCACTGGTATATGCTAGAGTCGGCCATGCCAGCTCCCCAGAGCCATGTGATATGCCATGCTAACAATTTAAGGTTATTTTAATTATTATGTTTAAAGATGTATTTGTTTTTATGTGTATTCATGAGTGTCTGCATGCAAATATATCACATACATGCTTGATGCCCAAGGAGGTCAGAGGAAGGTGTTGAGTCCCCTGGGACAGGGGTTACAGGCAGTTGTGAATTTGCCACATGGCACTAGGAATCAAACCCCGGCCTTCTGAAAAAGCAATATGAGCTTTTAACCACGGAGCCATCTCTCCTACCCCATTATTTTTTACTATGTTTGTTTATTTGCGTGTGTGCTCCGGTGTATGCTGTGTTACGCACACCATGAAGAGTTGACTTTTTCCTTTTACCATGCGTTCCAGGAATTGAACTCAGGTTATCAGGTTTGGAGGCTCTGACCCTCAGAATCATCTTGCAACCTAGTGCTGGCCTAGATAGAAGTGTTTATAGCATAGAAATCAGAAGTGAAGCAAATCAGGGCCCCTCCACCGTGATCCCGGGCGGACATTTTGTTCCTTTCAATTCCTTCAAGATGTGAGCTGAACGGTGGAGGACTGAGTGCCAGATAGGAGAAGTTTGACTGTGAGTGAGACAGCTATGAACTCTAGCGATAAACTTATGTCTCATGACAGAAACAAAGTCCATACAAAGACAGATCAGTGAGGGCAGCTGCTCAGTATCCTTATGCTCTGGCAGAATCTTCGTGGATCAAGATTGTGGGAAAACTGCTAATTTAGGTCAAAGTCCATGACCGGATAACCTCTGCACAATATTGGAGATTCCCTTCATTGGCAGGATTTTCCCTCTCTGACCTTGTCTGGGGGAATTCTAAGCTCTCACACACGCCTCTACCTGCAGAATGTCCTGTAACCTCAGTTTAGATTACAGGATCACTTTTCTTTTTCTCTCCTGATAGAACCTGTTCAGCTCGCACCTGAGATTCTTGGAATGCTTCTTCGTACTCATGAGGCATTCCTGATACCCTGAGTCCTGAGCCAATGAACTCTGCTGGATGATCTTACCCCAAGTTCTCCAAAACTTTATAAGCCTTGAATCACCCCAAGGAAAGTTGATCTGCCTCCTGATAGCTGGTTCCAGTGTGGTTATTCATAGTTCACACTCACATGACTTCCTACTCGCCCTTCTCAGCTCTTACTGCCTTCTTGGATTGAATCGCTTGATGATCCAGGAGAACAGGAAGACCCACACAAGATGGCAGCTTGAGTTCCACCCTCCTGCTAGTAGGTGGGACACACTCCTCTTAGGAATTCAATTCTCTTCTTCTTCCTGTTCTTCTTCTTCTTCTTCTTCTTCTTCTTCTACTTCTCCTCCTCCTCCTCCTCCTCCTCCTTCTTCTTCTTCTTCTTCTTCTTCTTCTACTTCTCCTCCTCCTCCTCCTCCTTCTTCTTCTTCTTCTTCTTCTTCTTCTTCTTCTTCTTCTTCTTCTTCTTTTTTCTAGACAGGGTTTCTCAGTATAGCCCTGCCTGTCCTGGAACTCACTCTGTAGACCAGGCTGGCTTCGAACTCAGAAATCTGCCTGCCTCTGCCTCCCAAGTGCTGGGATTAAAGGCATGAGCCACCATGGCCCAACCTTTTAGGATCACTGACGGAAGAAAGTCATGGCTGTGCATATTTCCAAGGGGCTGAAATGAAGTCCAGAGCCCCATCGGGCTTCAGGTAGCGGCCTAGGGAGGACTGAATTGCAGTTGGCTATATGTGTCCTGGGGAAACTGGGAAGAGCCTGGGTAGCTGGCCACCCCACCCTCAAAGGAGCAGTGCTTGGAAACCTGTCGGAGAGGGAAAGGCAAGCCGGGGTGCCAGGAAGGAGGGGAGTTTGTACTAAGAAGGGGCTGACTGGAATAGAGACAGGAACAAGGAGACAAATGAGGTTAAGTAAACAAGGTGGAGGTCCAGCTCTCTCTGAGGACCTTGGAACACCGACAAAAGAATCTTTTATCTCTTGCCATTTGGGTTGCTCCAGGCAGTGAACTTTTCTGTAGGGAGACAAATCAGAGGCATTTTAGAATTTTAATCTGACACACATGTGTGCTGAACCTGAAGGAGGGGGCGGGGGGGGGGAGGAACACAAGAGGTACCAAGGACGTTGTCTCCATGAGCTGGCAGGAAGTGGGACACAGGGAAGCGAAGAGATGAGATGCGGGAAGCAGTCGCTAGGAAACACATTGGGATAGATGGCTGGTGTCGCGATGAGCTTCAGGATATGGGGCTGGAGGAGAAAGGAAAAGGAACATGACTTGGTAGGTGTTTGAGACTGGGTTATGCGGAATTAACAGCCACAGGCTGGGACTTGTGTCCAAGGGACTTACCGGAGGTGACACTCAGGAGTTAGAGACCAAGAGAAATGGGATGGTAAAGAAGAAACAGCCAACCTGGTGCACACTCAGGCTGCAAACTGCATCAGCGTTTAGGTTTAGGGTCGCTTTAGTTCAAGGGCCGTGTGTGTGCGTATGCGTGTGTGTACGTGCGCGTGCACGCATGCGAAAGTGCATGCGGGGGGAGCAAGTACAAGAGGTATTGCCTGGGATCTGTTGGGAGCATCCCAGAGAGGCTGCTGAGAAGAGGCAGCTGAGTGCACCAGCTGGGAACAGGATCTTGGCCCAAATGTCAGCTGTGCAGAGCATCCATACTGAAAGTGTTGGAGCCGAGGCTCTAAGGAAACTAACAACTGGCGACCTGGAGCCAGCAAGAACCTTGAGGCCCAAGGTTAGCCACACCTGAAGAAAGGAATTAGACTCTAGACGTGGGACTTGAGGGCAGTGGCACACAGGTGACATTATGAACAAAGCTGGAGCTCTTGGAGGGTCACCGATGGACAGGAGGGCGACAATTGGCATGCCTGGCGGGAAGGTATGTGGGAGAAGAGGCTGGTAGGGGAAGTGTTAGAGCTGTAAGTGGCCCTTGGTTAGGACCGGAAGTCAAAGGGAAAAGGTTGAAGGTCAATGAGCAGGACAAAAGGTCGACATGTTTTTGTTCAGAGTTGTTGGCCTTTGAGAGACGTCATGGCTGACTGGTTGAGAAGCCGCAGTGAGCTCGTATTCTGGCTCACACCCCGAGGCCTGACATTCTGACAAACACAAACCTTAGGGCACTTAATTTTCTGCTCTTTTTTGGTACTGGGACTGAACCCTGGGTCTCATAGATGCTTTTGTGTTGAGCTATAGCCAGCCTCCTTGAAAAAAAAATTTTTTTTAAAGTATTTATTTCTATTTTAGGTGTATGCGTGTTTACCTGCAGATGTTTGTGCACTCTCCACACGCAGTGCCGGGAACTGTGTCCAGCGTGTGGGTTCTGGAAACTGAACCCATATCAGTCAGCGCTCTTACCTGCTGAGCCATCTCTCCAACCCATTCCTTAAAGTTTTGAGACAAGGTCTCACTAAGCTGCTCAGGCTTGTCTTGAACTCACTCTGTAGCCCAGGCAGGCCTTGAACTTGTCTCCCTGCCTTACACCTCCCAAGTGGCTTCAATTACAATCCCGGTCACTAGGGAGTCTTCAGCTAAGATTCACAGATTGCTCAACTGACCTAAAATTACTTTATGCCACCCATGGCTTCAGGCAGGCTTCGCCATGTTCATGGATCCTGCAGGCAAGGCACTAGAACAGAATAGTGGAGACAGGCTTGTCTCTGCAATGAGTGACTGGAGTCGCCCACAGCCTCCTCCACCCCAGTATTGGGTACAGGGTGTTGGCTGTTGCTATGGGGGCCTCAGGTCTCACCTAGGACTGGAAACTGAGGGAATATGTTGAAGCACAAGGAGTGTGGAGAAAGCTTTGAGGTGTTTGTGCCAGCTCAGGTGTTGCTGGCTTTAGAAATACAGTGTCACAGTAGAAATGGGTCTAGTTTGTTTTGCTTCGTGTTTGTCTTGCATGCTGCTGGCTGGTTGCTAAGAGACAAGGCATAATCTTTCCCCTCTCCGTACTAGGGATCAAACCCAGACCTCGTGTATATTGTGCAAACACTTTTACCACTGAGCTACACTTCAGAACTCTATTATACTTACTTTATGATATGACTTTAAAAATATTTATTTTATTTTATTTTACTTAAAGATTTATTTATTATATGTAAGTACACTGTAGCTGTCTTCAGACACACCAGAGGGCACCAGATCTCATTATGGATGATTGTGAGCCACCATGTGGTTGCTGGGATTTGAACTCAGGACTTTCATCAGAGCAGTCAGTGCTCTTAGCCGCTCAGCTATCTCTCCAGCCCTTATTTTATTTTTTTTATTTTATGTGTATGAATACACTGTAGCTGTACAGATGGCCGTGAGCTATCATGCGTGTGGCTGCTGGGAATTGAACTCAGGACCTCTGCCGGCCCCACTCGCTCCAGCCCCAGCTCGCTCCAGCATTATTCACTGTAGCTGTCTTCAGACGCACTAGAAGAGGGTGTCAGATCTCATGAATGGTTGTGAGCCACTGTGTGGTTGTTGGGATTTGAACTCAGGACTTTTGGAAGAGCAGGCTGAGCCATCTCGCCAGCCCCCCTTATTTTATTTTTTAGTAGTGCTTATGTGTGCATGTCTGCGTTTGTTTGGCTATGAGAATGTGTGAGTCCTGGTGCCCAAAGAGGCTGGGTAGGGGGTTGGATCCCTTGGGGCTGGAGTTACAGATGGCTGTGAGCTGCCCAGTGAAGGTGCTTGGAACAACTCAATCTTCTCTGTAAGAACTCGTGCTGTCTACACTGAGCCATCTCTCTGGCCCCATTTTCTTTTTTGTTTTTGTTTTTGTTTTTCGAGACAGGGTTTCTCTGTGTAGCCCTGGCTGTCCTGGAACTCACTCTGTAGACCATATTGGCCTCGAACTCAGAAATCCACCTGCCTCTGCCTCCCAAGTGCTGGGACTAAAGGCGTGCGCCACCACCACCTGGTCTCCATTTTTTTAAAAAATTTATTTATTATTATTATAAATGAGTACACTGTAGCTGTCTTCAGATACACCAGAAGACAGCATCAGATCTCATTATGGGTGGTTGTGAGCCACCATGTGGTTGCTGGGATTTGAACTCACGACCTTCAGAAGAGCAGTCGGTGCTCTTACCCGCTGAGCCATCTCACCAGCCCCCAGTCTTTTTTTTTTTTTTAAGTGAAAAGCAGAGAAAGGAGATTTATTTGCTGCATACATTAGGATGTGGAGCAAATAAAGGAGTCCAGTAAAGCTCCGCCTCTTTTCCAGTGACACCCCACATCTTTTTGAGACAGGGTCTCATATATCCCAGACTGGCCTTGAGCTTGCTAAATAACCAAAATGACTTGAACAACTTGTTTGTTTGAGAGACGAGGTTCTTCTCTGTATGCCCTGGCTGTACTGGAACTTGCTATATAGAACAAACTAGCCTTGAACTCTCAAGAGTTTAAGGCTCTGGTTCCTGAATGCTGCTATCAAAGGTGTGTGTCTAGCAGCAACATTTTTCTTTTTGAAGACTGTTTCTGTCCTTCCACTGTGGGTTCTTGGGGTCAGAATCAGACAGGCAGGGGTTTTTTACTATTTAAATCAAGTTGGCTCCTGACTTTCTTTCTCATCTATTATTATTATTATTGTTGTTGTTGTTGTTGTTGTTGTTGTTTTTATTATTGTTATTATTCAGTTCACTACATACACCAGGCTGGCCTCAAACTCACAGCCAGCCACCTGCCTCTGCTTCCTCCAGGGTGCTATGCCTGGCCCTTTAACAACCTCTTCCTCTTCTACTTCTTCTTCAGCTTTTTACTACATTGATTTACGTACTGTTACATGTGAATGTCAATGCATATGTGGAGGTCAGAGAGGAACTGTATCCAACTCAAGCCTTCAGGCTTGATGACAAGTGCCCTCACCCACCAAACCATCTTTCTGGCCTGATAACATCACCTTTATGTAACTGGATCACTTTCCTCACACCCCATTGGTCAGAATGGGCTCCCACGCTGGAGTGTCAGTCACATGCCAAGCAGAGCATGTGGGGGGGGGGTAGCGGGGGGGCATCTCTAGAAAATGCAGTAGCCGCCCCCTCCCGTTAGGATACATCCAGTGGCTTCCAGTTTATTCTAAACTGGTTCCCAATCCACCATAAGCTACATTTTTAAATTATATGCATGTATCTGTGATAAAATTGAATTCATAAATTAGGCACAGCCACAGATTCGTAGTAAGTGTAATAAATAGTATAATCATAGTAATACTGTACTAGAAAACTGTAATGCGGTCTCTTGAAATGGCTTACTGTATAGCACGCATCCCGGTTTCTGTGGTGACGCGATAAGTTGAGGTGCCTGACGTAGGCTACCGCTGGCCTTTTGAACATGCGTCAGGAGGCTCCTCTGCCCAAGGGCATCGTGGATCACAGGGCCATGACGATGCAGGGTGAGCAGTGTATACAGGATGGATACGCTGGACAGGGGGATGATTCACATCCTGGGAGGGGCTGAGTAGGACAGCACTAGATTTCATCATGCGGCTCGAGACAGCAGAACTTAGGAATTGTCTACCTCTGTAGTTTTCCATTTATTATTTGCAAGGGTAACAGAAGCTACCACAAGTAAGGCATGGACAGAGGGTTTACTTAGATGGTTGTGGAAGGAAGGATCGTCTTTGGCCCAGCATCTTCTTCTCACATATACTGTGTCATTTGATCTAAACCTGCTGTCAGGAGGACTTCAGTTAAAGTAACTAAAGTCAGAAGGGAAAGTGGTTGGCTCAGATTCAGGCCCCAGCATTCAGTTGTATCAGGCCCCCTGGGGCTCTAGGTACATGCTGATCTTACTAACAAAACACTACCTTCAGTATGGACCCCTCCTACCTTGCCACATCAGCACAGGGCCACCACAGTGTAGAGGGGAGCCCCTGGGTCCCCTGTTGACTCACCCTGCACTTTAGAGGCATGGTGACTTATTTTACTTGCTTAAAATATTCTATCATTATTTTATGTGCATGGTTGTCTTGAGTCCATGTCTGTCTGTGTGCCACATGCATGCCTGGTGCCAGCAGAAGTCAGGAGAAGGAGTCGGATCTCTTATAACTCCAGTTACAGGTGGCTGTGAGCAATAAGGTGCTGGGAACCAACACTGGTCTTCTAAAGGAGATGTCAATGCTTTTAATCAGTGAGCCACCTCTCCCCACCAAAGCATCAAGATGATTTAAAATGAACACTTTGGGGGACCTGGGTAAACAAATAATATATATGTCTTAGTTAGGGTTTTACTGCTGCAAGCAGACACCATGACCAAGGCAGCTCTTATAAGGACAACATTTACTGGGGGCTGGCTTACAGTTCAGAGATTCAGTCCCTTATCCTCAAGGTGGAAGCATGACAGTGTCCAGCAGGCATGGTGCAGGAAGAGCTGAAGAGGAGCTGAGAGTTCTACATCTTGTTCTGAAGGCAGACAGGAGAAGACTGACTTCCAGGGAGCTAGGAGGAGGGTCTTAAAGCCCACCCACATCCACAGTGACATACCTACTCCAACAAGGCCACACCTCCTAATAGTGCCACTTCCTGGGCCAAGCATATTCAAACCTATCTATCTATCTATCTATCTATCTATCTATCTATCTATCTATCTATCTATCTATCTATCTACCTACCTACCTACCTATCTAATTTTTAAAATGAAGACTTTATATGATTTCCTAGAACAGAGCAGAGTTCAGCTTCTGAATTGGAGAGAAGGTCAGGACGAAGCCCCCCCCCCCCCCATCTCAGGGTCCTGGTTGATGAGTGAGGGGCACAAGGTGAGCAGTAATGGGATCTTACCAGGGGTAGTTGAGGTGGAGTCATCGGACCCAGACCTGGGTGGAGAGAAGGAAAACTAAAAGAGAAGTGGCAGGAGCAGCTCCTATGGGTCCAACTCAGAGGGAGGAAGGGGATCCAGTTCTGTCCACTCCCCAAGTTATATCTCAACTCCCAAACAGCTCAGTTCCCTTAAGAGAGAAATCTTGCTGAGGACAGCGGTGGGGTGGGAACTACATCAGCGGTGGGGTGGGAGTTACATCGGCGGTGGGGTGGGAGCTGCATCGGCGGTGGG
>NW_022196909.1:50405260-50431316 GCF_008632895.1 Mastomys coucha | reverse complement strand
GGGTGGGAGCTGCATCAGCGGTGGGTAGGAGCTCCATCAGCGGTGGGGTGGGAGCTGCATCAGCGGTGAGTAGGTGCTACATCAGCCATGGGGTGGGAGCTGCATCAGCGGTGGGGTGGGAGCAGGCCAGGACAGATCTTGGGACTTGCACTAAGCCTCAATCTCTATATCTTGCTGGTGCCTTTCTCCCTCCCTAGCCAGGCTTTGATGGTATCTCTTTAGAAATGTCCCCAGGCTAGCAACTTCTTTAGGAGATTATAGATCAGGAAAGGTCTGAAACCATGACTTCCACTACTCTCGTGTGTGGGCTGGCAGCACAGGGATTTCTTGTCCCGTGATGTACCAAGAAGGGCTGTTTCTCGATTGATCCCTGTCCTTTGGGCTGTTTCTTGATTGATCCCTGTCCTTGATATCCCCTGCTACACCAACCCCACAGAGTATTCTTTGATATTTCATTTTTTTTTCACTTTTACGTATATATGTATGCTTTAGAGACTGTCTGCCTGGGGAGATGTTAATAAACGTCTTGCCTTTTTACCGGGCACTAAACCAAAAGTACCATCTCACCAGAGTCCAACTTGGAGAACCAGTGAGTTTATTGGGTTTACTTAAGAGCCAAGGTGAGGGGTTGCTCACAGGAGCAGAAGTTACCCACTCCCCAAACAGCCACAGCGCTGGATCTCACCCTAGAATAGGTGGCTACTTCCCCATGGCTGTACTGATGGAGTCCTGTCTTAGGCCTGGTCTTAGCTGCCCTCCTGGGCTCCTGGTACTTGGGACAGTCTTGAAAAACTAATAAACGGGTGGGCGCCACCATGGTTATGTTGTTAAAGACTGGATGCCTTGAGGTACACACATAAAAACCAGGTCTTGCCGGGCGGTGGTGGCGCATGCCTTTAGTCCCAGCATTTGGGAGGCAGAGGCAGGCGGATTTCTGAGTTCGAGGCCAGCCTGGTCTACAGAATGAGTTCTAGGACAGCCAGGGCTACACAGAGAAACCCTGTCTTGAAAAACCAAAAAAGAAAAAACAAACAAACAAAAAACCCAGGTCTTGGTGGTAAAAAGGTCAGGGTACTTGTGAGGCCCTCCCCACGATGATTTAAAATAACTATATATATATATATTTTAAAGATTTATTTTATTTACATGAGTACACTGTAGCTGTCTTCAGACACACCAGAAGAGGGCATCAGATGGTTGTGAGCCACCATGTGGTTTAAAAGGGCCTTTGTTCTGAAACTTGCTTTGTAGCCTGGGTAGACTTGCACTGTGGCTATCCTCCTGCCTCAGCCTCCTGGGTGCTAGGATTACAGGCAAGCGCCACCATCCCTGGTGTGGATGGGTTTTCTCCATTGAGTTTGTCTCATCCTCCCCTTTGTTGAAAGCATCACCTCTTCCATGAAGTCCTTAATGGAAGCTCACTGTGTCTTTAGTGCCTCCCCTCCCCCACTTGAATTCACCTTCCTGGGCCTTGGACCCACCTCCACAGTACCGTGCCTGAGTCACCCTTGTTTCTTTGCTCAAGCCTGGCCAATATGCCTCCTGGTCCCTCTCCGCCCCCGTACAGAAATTACTCACCAGTTACGTCATTGATCGCTGGAATGTGCACTGGCCTCCACGACACTCTTCCCACACCATCTATTGTTTTCTTTAAACTAACAATATTTTCCCAATAATGAGTGTTCACCATGGAAAATTTAGATGCAAAACGTATACAAAGGAAAAAAAAGTACCCACCGGTTCTAGAAACCAAATCTCACAAGTATTTCTTTTAGAATCCTCTCTGGTGCCCTTTACTCCAGGGCTTCAGGCATGTCTGTTGGTCCTTCTGCTACACTATTTTGATAAGTTCTCCTGGGATTCTCCTGCATCTCCATGTCGCCCAGGCTGTTTTCAAACCCATAGTCTAGTCCTCAATCTCTTGTTTGCTGGGTGGGACTGGGGCAACCATGCTGGATCCTATATTTTTCCTTCTTCTTAAAATCCCTCCTTCACCCCCTACCACCCACTCTGTGAGTGAATCTCATTCTGTCTGTCATTCTCTGAGAAACCTTTCCTCCCCCACATGTCAGGACTCCTGTGACACATGCAGGACCCAGTACTTTTCCTTATCGAACTAACCGCAGCTAGAAATAAACGGTCATTTGTGTTCCTCTTGTTTGATATGTCTCCTAGATACATGACTTGATATACAGGTTAAGACTAGCCTTTCTTGTTTATTCGAGTGTACGCATGTGTGTGTGTGTGTGTGTGTGTGTGTGTGTGTGTGTGTCTGTCTGTCTGTCTAGCATCAGATGTATGATTCTCCTGCATCAGCCTCATGCATGCTGAGACTTCAGGTATGTTCCACCAACCTGGCATCTTCTTGTTTATCCTAATGGTCTCACTGGCCAGCACAATGTCCAGTACACAGAAAACATATTAATACATCACACTAGGACACTGTCCTAGAATAACAGTGTGGTCACACTCAGTTACTCTTTATAAGATCAGCTTGAAGACTGAGGAAGTAGTTCACCTGGGGTCAGTCCCCAGCACTGTGTAAACTGGGTGTAGTAGCTCATGTTTGTAATCCCAGCACTCAGGAGGTAGATGCACAAGAATTGGAAGTTTGAGGCCATCCTCAGCCACAAGGTGAGTTCAAAGCCAGCTTGGGCCACATGAGATCTTGTCCTTAAAAACCATTGTGTTGGGGACATGACCCCAGAGAGCTGGCTCATTGATTAAGCTTGCAGAGGACCCCAGTTTGGTTCTCAGCATCTGTGTGGTGGCTCACAACCATCTGAACTCTAGTTCCAGGGGATCTGACACCCTTTCTGGCCTTCATGGGCACCAGGCACACATTGTATACACATTATACATATGTGAAGACAAAACATTCATACACATAAAAATAAATAATTTTTTCCAAAGGATCAATCAGTAAAGATGGCTTAACAGTTAAGAATACACACTGGTTGGGTGGTGGTGGCACACGCCTATAATCCCATCACTTGGGAGTCAAATTTCTGAGTTCCAGGCCAGCCTGGTCTACAGAGTGAGTTCCAGGACAGCCAGGGCTATACAGAGAAACCCTGTCTCAAAAAAAAGAAAAAAGAAAAAAAAAAAAAAAAAAAAAAAAAAAAAAAAAACAACAAAAACCAAAAAAACCCCAAAAAGCAAAAACAAAACAAAAAGAAAAAAAAGAATACATACTGGTTTTTCAGAGGATCCAAGTTTGATTTCTGCCTCCCACACCAGGCCATTTACCGTGGCCTATAAAGGTAGCTCCAGGGGATAGATACTCTCTTCCATACACACACACAGACACAAACAGACTTGCATAAACACATAGTTAGACGGAATTTATTTGACAAACATAGCTAATAATTTTGGTGCACCTGACATGGTCCCAGAGACAGGACACTGAGCTAGAGGTTCCCACTCCCAAGGAACCCTCAGCCTTCTGAGGAAGAAAGATTAGTAAATAAGATCTCTATTTATCTTTCAAGTATATGTCAGCTAATATTAGGCTATATTCATTGACAGAAGTGACACCACCCTTTTTAAAGATAATGTTTTGTTTTGGTTTGGTTTAGTTTTTCCGAGTTGGTTTTCTTGAGACAGGGTTTCTCTGTGTAGCTCTGGCTGTCCTGGAACTCACTTTGTAGACCAGGCTGGCCTCAAACTCAGAAATTCGCCTGCCTCTGCCTCCCAAGTACTGGGATTAAAGGCATGCACCACCACTACCTGGCAAAGATAATGTATTTTAATGTGTATGTGTGTGTATCTATGCGAGCTTATGTGTATCACATACATACGGTGTCCCCAGAGACCAGAGGGTGTCAAATCCACTGGAAATGGAGGTACAGGTAGATGTGGGTCACCTGATAGAGATGCTGGGAACCAAACCTAGGCCTTCTGCAAATGCAGCCTGTTCTTTTAACTGTTAGGCATCTAACCAGCCTTAACATCATTTTAAAGATTTTGCCCTTGCTAATGAATTAACCTCACAGAATCTGGGATTATGTGTTTGGGGAGGACTGTGAGATTACAGGACAGTGATGCAGGTAGGAAACCGAGCCAGGAGAGAATGGCAGAATACTAGGAGATATGGAAGGGGCTCTCACTCTGGAATCTTGTTGCAGCCTCTTGCCAGTTGCAAGCTAAGAATATCAACAAGGGCTAGCAGGATAACTCAGTAGGTGAAGGCTTTAGTAGCCAACCTTCACGACTCAAGTTTGATCCCTGGAACCCACATAGTGGAAAGAGAACTGACTCCCACAAGTTGTCCTCTGACCTCACCTCCACAAGCAATGACCCCCCCCCAAAGTAAATACATGTAATAAAAAAAATTACAGAAAACAAGAATTCCATAACAATTAACATTTGCTATGGAAGTTGCCAACATAGAGACATTGTTTCTTTTACACAGAGATGTTTCAAGTAAGAATGTTAAAATAGCAATGAATCAGGCTCAGGACTCAGCATATACAACTTGATACTGCCTCCCTCCCCTCCTGGAATTTCACAAACTAGACTAGTAACTTTGTTTCTTTGTGTGTAGTCTTTTTTTTGGGGGGGGGGTCATAATTTCTGTTTACAGTGGAGATATCCTAACTTCCTGCATGCCCCTGACCTAAGATGTGACCTTATCTACATAGCAACCCTGTAAATTCCATGCAAGACTTAGATTCCTTAGGAACCCTTTGAAGAACTTACCAAAATTGTAGAGGCTGGGAGTGGAGATTTCTTGGTAAAGTGCCTGCCTAGCATGCTCTGGCATCAATGCCCAGCACCCCATAGGTGCTTGCCCATCATTCCAAAACTTGGGAAGTGGAAGCAAGTGGACTAGAGATTCAAGGTCATCCTGGGGCTACATAGCAAGTCCGAGGCTAGCCTGGGCTACTAGAGATGCTGTCTTAAAGGATGACAACAGCATGAACCCAGCACCCAGGGCTCTTTCCATTCACTCTACCTTAGGAACCTTTGTTGTTGTCTTCTGCCGCCATCCATTCTGAGAATCTTCACATCTTTGATTCTTTTGTTTTTATTTTTAGACAAGTTCTCACTCTATGTAGCCCTAGCAGGTCTGGAACTCACAGAGATCTACCTGCCTCTGCCTCCTGAGTGCCACTATGCCTGGTAATCCTCACATCTTTTGATATCCTCTGTAAAGAAGATCTCTCTGGCTTGCATGTTTTTTCTCACGTCCACATCCTCCATCACCTCCAGCCTGGGTGCCCACCTTCACCGCCCACCTCTGCTGTCTGCTGGTCTCACTCAGGCCCCTTCTCTGCTTTGAAGCCAGATTAAGCCATCCCAGGTGCAAGCACCCACCGCCTTTCCCTGGCTTAAAACTCCAGCGACTTCCCACAGACTTTGCAGAGATTTGAGAGATTGCTCAGTGGCTGCTCTTGCAGAGGACCTGGGTTTGGTTCCCATGGCCACTCATAACTCTCTCTTTTCCCCCCACTAATTTATTTATTTACTCACTTTACATCCTGATCACAACACCCCTCCCTCCTCCCAGTGCCCTCCTCACATAGCCCCTCCCATCACCCCTGAGAAAGGGGAGGTCCCCACCTGGGTATCATCCCACCCTGGTACATCAAGTCACTGCAGGACTAAGCACATTCTCTCTCACTGAGGCCAAACAAGGCAGTCCAGTTAGGGGAACAGGATCCATGGGCAGGCAACAGAATCAGGGTGAGTCCTGTTCTAGTTGTCGGGGACCCTCATGAAGACCAGGCTGCACATCTGCAGCTCTCTTCTTTAATTCCTCTTTCTCTCCTCCCTTTCTAAGACAGGTAACCCATGTAACCCAGGTTCCCCTTACACTCACTGTGTTTGAGAATGACCTCAAATTCCTGCTCTTACCTCCCTTCAGACCTGTACTGCCATACTCAGTTTTATGTGTGGGCTGTAACATTTCAGTACACGCTCTAACAACTGAGCTACATCCCCATCCTGTTTGCTTTATCTACTTTTGTTTTGTTTTGTTTTGTTGTTGTTGTTGTTGTTGTTTTCCAAGACAGGATTTCCCTGTATAGCCCTGGCTGTCCTGGAACTCACTCTGGCTGGCCTCGAACTCAGAAATCCACCTGCTTCTGCCTCCCAAGTGTTGGGATTAAAGGCATGAGCCACCACTGCCCAGCTTGATTTACTACTATTTATGTGTATGAGTATTTCCCTATAGATAAAACTATGCATTACATATATGCCTGGTTCCCCATGGATGCCTGAAGAGGACTTTAGAACCCCTGGAACTGGGGTTGCAGATGATTGTGAGCCCCAGGCTCAGTAGTAGATTACATAGATCCTTCTTGTGCAATCATGCTTTCTCATGGCTGTCAAGCACTGCTCATGCCTAGGCAAGCTGGGCATGGTGGGACCCATGCTGTGGTCCCCAGCACTGGGCTGGCAGAGGCTGGAGGATCTCACTTTGAGTTCTAAGCCAGCTTGGTATACATAGTGAGTTCTAGGCCAGCCAGGGCCACACAGTGAGACCCTGTCTGAAAAGATCAAAAGCAACATACTTGGGGGACTGTGGATCAGGGGCCACTGGAGGGTTGTGTGTATAGTGGGAATAGAGCCCCACATTTGTCCTACCACACCCCACCCTGTGCATCTCTCTATCTTTTTTTTTTTTTTAAGATTCATTTGTTATTACAGATAAGCACACTGTGGCTTCAGATCTCATTATGCGTGTTTGTGAGCCACCATGTGGTTCCTGGGATTTGAACTCAGGACCTTTTGAAGAGCAGTCTATGCTCTTACCCACTGAGCCATCTTACCAGACCTCTCTCTACCTTTTGAAATCTTGTTATGATAAACCAACAGACACATTTTCCTGAGTGCCATGAGTTGTGCTCACAAGGTAAATGATTATGCAAAGGGAATTATGGGCATTTCAATTTACAACACAATTAAAACAACTTTGGACTTTGTACTGGGTAGTTTTATGTCCACTTGGCACAAGCTACTGTTACCTGAAAGGAGGGAACCTCGATTGAGAAAATGCCTCCATAGGATCTGGCTATAGGGCATTTTCTTAATTAGTGATTGATGGGGGAGGGCCCAGCCTATTGTGAATGATGTCATCCCTGGGCTGGTGGTCCAGGGCTCTATAAGGAAGCTGGCTTGAGCAAGCCATGGGAGCAAGCCAGTAAGCAGCACCCCTCTATGGTTTTTGCATCAGCTCCTGCCTCCAGGCTCCTGCCCTGAGTCCCTTCAGTGATGAGCTGTTAACTGGAAGTGTAAGATGAAAGAAACCCTTTCCTCACCAAGTTGTCCTGGTCATAGTGTTCCGTCATCATGACCTGGTAGAACAGAAGTTGGCACCAGGATTGTGCCAACAATTCTATTGGTAGAACAGACCTCACCATGTTGTTTGGGGGAAGATTGTGGAAGGACTTTAGGACTTTGAGCAAGAAAAAACACTGAGTGTTCAAAGCTTGGTGAACCGTTCTGTGGCAGCTTGGGAGAAAGGAGTTTTGAGAGAAACGCACACAACAAAAGCCTGGCTTGTGACGTTTCTGAGGGAAGCGAAGACTCTTCCGGGGTATTGTGTGAAGAGTGTATGGTGTCTGGTCAGCTGTGATTAACGAGATACCAAAATCACTGAAGGAAAACCTTTGCTTTGCTGGGGCAATGAATGCTGGTCAGCTGGGGTTGAAGACTCAGCTGTGATTAAGAGACCAGCATCATTGAGGCGAAATCTTCCGGGAAATGTTTTCTCAGGTTCAGCCCCAGCCACTGTGTTCCTGGAGTAGTCAAGTTTGCAATTTGTGCTGGCAGCTGAATGTAAGAGTCACCCAGGTGGTGCTGGGTTTGAAGGCATGAAAGGGTCATGGAGAACAGTTGAGACTTGGCACAGTGTGGCTGGGCTGGAGTTCTTGAAGAGCAGCCAGCAGAGGCTAATGGCGAAGGTACAGCTCAGTTGCAGCAAGGGGCTCAGCAGTTTGGAGATGCCAGTATTATGGGATGACCGAGAACAGGAGCGGCAATGGAGTGCAGCCAACCAAAGCCTAGTAGACAAGCTGTGGGTACTGCAGCGGTAAGGGATGGAGAAGTGACCCAAGCTCCTTTAAAGGAGCCCAAAAGAGTGTGAGTGAATCCCAGATAACTGGACATTGAGCTAGTTGCGCTTTTGAAGTTTGTTTAGATGGCTTCATTCAGATTGTGCCTGTGTCCTGGTTCTTCCCCTCTTGAAGAAAGGATTTAATTTATTTTTGATTTTATAGTAGCCCACAGTTGAGGAACTTTGAATTTTAAAGATTATGAATTTTAATTTTTTAAAGTAGGTTTTATTTTCATTTTATAAACATTTAGTGACTTGTATGCGCATATGTCTGTGTGAGGGTGTCGGATCCTCTGGAACTGGAGTTGCAGACAGTTGTGAGCTGCCTTGAAGGTGCTGAGAATTGAACCTGGGTCCTCTGGAAGAGCAGCCAGTGCTCTTAACTGCTGGACCATCTCTTTTTTTTTTTTTTTTTCTGAGACAAGGTTTCTTTGTGTAGCCCTGACTGTCCTGGAACTTACTCTGTAGACCAGGCTGGCCTTGAACTCAGAAATCCGCCTGCCTCTGCCTCCCAAGTGCTGGGACTAAAGGCGTGCGCCACCACCACCCAACAAACCATCTCATTTTTAAGTGTTTGAATTTTTAAAAAACGTGGGAGTTTGAAATTTTGGAGTGTTCATATTATAATGTTGATAGTGTGTAATCTTGGAGAAGAAAGGTGATAGCTTAATGATGTGCATACATGCTAGGGCCTTGAGTGGCAGTGTGGGATTTTGGTTGGTTGGTATTGCTTATGGTTTGTTAAGTAGTGGTGTGCACAGAATGGAGGAGGAAGAAGAGGAAGAGGAGGAGGATAATTAGATATCCTGATGTTGAAGGTTAAACTTGCCCCAAGGAACGTGATACCCCTTATCAGCAGGAAGTAGTCTAACGACAGCACAGCCCCCTTTCCCCTCTCTCCTTTTTTCTCTTCTATCTATTGTTAGGGGGTGGAGAAGGGTGGAAGAAAGAAGAACCTACAAAATGGCTCAAGTCCAGCTATAGATGTGTCTCTGTGTCAAGATGACAAGGCGGGAACTGTGCTGGCTAGTTTTGTGTCAGCTTGACCCAAGTTAGAGTTATCTGAAAGGAGAGAGCCTCAATTGAGAAAATGCCTTCATAAGATCTGGCTGTAAGATATTTTCTGATCGATGGGGAAGGGCCCCACCCCACTGTGGGTGATGCTATCCCTGGGTTGGTGGTCCTGGGTTCTATAAGAAAGCAGGCTGAGCAGGCCACGGTGGGTGAGCCAGTAAGCAGCACTCCTTCAAGGCCTCTGTGTTGGCTCCTGCCTCTTGGTTCCTGTCCTGGCTTTCCTCAGCAATGGACTGTCACCTGGAAGTGTCATGTGAAAACAACCCTTTCCTGCCCAAGTTGCCCTGGTCATGGTGAGAGTAACCCTCACTAGGATGGGCTTTGACAGGCATTTAAAGTGAGGCTCAGCCAGTGAGATGTCTCACCAGGTAAAGCCACTGGCTGTCAAGCCTGGTCACCTGACTTTGGTCCCCAGAACCCACAAGGCAGAAGGAGAGAACTAACTTTTGTGAGAATACCTTTTGTTCTGTTGTAAAATTGTTGCCAGCCTCTGAGGCCTAGTCCTGGAAGCTTCTAGACTCCGCCGTATGGTCTAATCTAGGCCTAGAATGTTTTCGGCCTCTGAGACTAAGCTCACCTTTTCTTGTTCTTTTTATAAACTCTAGCTGGCTTTTCTCTCAGCCTCTGAATTGTTCTGCTTGGCTAAAACTAACTCTGGTAATTTTTTCCCCCTAATCTTCTGGCTCCTTCCCATTCTCTTGCACATTCTGTCTTTACCTGTGTCTACTTTGTCCTCTCTTCAATCTGTCTCTGTAAAACTCTCCTGGTAATGCTGCCTCCTTCTCCTTCATGAGCTCTCCTGTATTCCTGTACTCTCTGTCTCTCTCTTAAGTAGCCTCCCTTTCCTCTCTCTCCACATGAGTTGGACAGATCCTATTCTGTCAAATCTTTCTCTAATTCATCACTTTTTTCTGCCATTCAATTAGACATTACTTTCAAAACATGGGTGCTTCCTTCTACCAACTAACTTTACCTTCATCTGAAGGCTGCTGGGATGAGGGTTAAAGCCCATACCCACAGTGATACACCTACTCCAACAAGGCCACACCTTCTAATAGTGACACTCCCTGAGCCAAGCATATACAAACCATTACAATCAGCCACCCTAGCTGACACCACAAACTCTGGGTTTCAGTAACCAACTCAGTCTCAAAATAAGGTACAAAGCAATAGAGGGTGGCATCAAAAATCAACTTCTTGCTTCCTTACACGTCCTTATGAATAAGTGACCTGCATACACGTGCTCACATGCATACTACACACACACACACACACACACACACACACACAAACAGAGAGAGAGAGAGAGAAAGAGAGAGAGAGAGAGAGAGAGAGAGAGATCACATTCACAAAACACATACATACTTACACTAAAAAGGAAGAATAAAAACATGAAATCAAGCCGGGCGGTGGTGGCCCATGCCTTTGATCCCAGCACTTGGGAGGCAGAGGCAGGTGGATTTCTGAGTTCAAGGGCAGCCTGGTCTACAGAGTGAGTTCCAGGACAGCCCGGGCTACACAGAGAAACCCTGTCTCGAAAAACCAAAAAAAAAAAAAAACAAAAAACCAAAACAACAACAACAAAAAAAACATGAAATCACTAAGTCCCAGCATCCTGTTCTGACTCCAGTCTGTGCTTTTATCTCAACCCTCCTGTCCTTAATAGTCACATCTGCCTTGGTGACACATCTGTGATTTCCATGGCCTGGTCTGTGGTCTAAATACACTAACTAAATAATAGACAAGTTATGTCTAAAACAAGAGCTATGTTCTGCTAGGAATGAGCGTTTCAAGGTTGCTCCACTAACGTTGATGTATCTTTCTGGGTTTTGTTTTTGCGAACTGTATCCCTAAACTCGGGCTCAAGCTCACTCTTGGTCCGGTTGTCAGTTGGTCGATTGAGCACGGTTGTTAACTATCTCTGGTGGATCATTATAGGACCTTAGCAACAACAAAGATCAAACAGAACAGAATAGCTACAGGCAGACAAAACCAAAACCAGCTTTCCAGGCAACACTATAGACTGTTGACTTCCCAGCAGTCTTTGGTGGCTTTTCCCCCCCTTTCTTCATGTCTATTTCCTCTTCTTTCTTTCTCCCCCTTCCTTTCTCCTTATCTTCCTCCTCTCTCTCTTCCTCATTCCTTTCTTTCTCCTCCTGCTCCTCTGCCTCTCCCGTCTGTTCCTTTTCTTATCTTCCTCCTGCTCTCCTTTCTTCTGCTTCTCCTCTTCCTCCTCCTGCTACACCTCCTCTTTCCTTTCTGCTTCCTCTCCATCTCCTCCTTCCCCCCTTTCTTCTCCTCAGCTCTTCTTGTCTACCTCCTTCTTCCTTCTTCCCCTCTCCCTTTTCTCCTTCTCTTCCTTCTCTCTCTCCACCACTCCCTCCTCCTCTTTCTCTTCTTCTCTCGCTCCCTCTTCTTTTTTCTTCTTCTTTGCCTCTTCTTCCTCCTTTTTCTCCTCCCATTCCTTTCTCTTCATCCTCCTTTCTTCCCCTCCCCACCTCCTCCTCCTCCTCCTTTTTCTCCTCCCCCTCCTCCTCCTCCGCCTCTTCCTCCTCATGTTGGTAGGACTTTGGCTTGTTATTTGCTGAGACAGTGTCCCTGAGTGGTCCAGGTTGACCCTGAACTTGCAGTCTGCCTTTTTTATTCTCTTAAATACTGGATGCAAGGTTGTTTTGTTTGTGCCTTTCTTGGTATCCCAGATGCTTTTTGTGAGTCATTAGAAACAGCCACATATGATAATATGCCTGTAACCCCAGCAGTAGGAGGTAGGAGAAGCAGGGGACCACTGCCAACTCAAGGCCAGCCGCCAGCTCAAGGCCAGCCACATTGTGAGCTCCAGGCCAGCCAGAGCAACATAGTGGCACTGTCCCAGACAGCCGTAACAGTTGGGGTGGGAAGATAGCCTAGGTTCAGGGGGGCCCATAGGCCTTGGCAGGGAGTAGGCAGTGCTAGCCACATAGATTCTTCTATTTGCTGTCGGCTGCTTAAGCCTGGGCTTTGTGTATGACACAGAGGAGGTGGGGTCTGCCAGACACGGAGCTCCAGCTAAAGCCAGACTGCTTGTGACAAAAACAGGACATTGCTGCTCCCAGTAGCCTCAAGCTGTCTGGACTTCACAGGCATGGGTATGTGCTATGTCTGTGTCTTGGTGACAAAAATTCCTGACAGAGGCTTGAGGAAGAGCTCATCCTGAGTTGTGGTTTTAGAGGGTACATGGTTCTCTACCATGGTGAGAAAGGAATGACAGGGTTCATGGTGGCGAAATCTGACCCTGAGGTGAAGATCAGAAACCAAGGCTGGAAACATGGATGATTTTAACCCCCTAAAATCCCTGTGAGCCATGTCCCTAAAGGCCGAATATGCTCCAACTTGAGGAATCCCCCTCCCTTAACATCTCATGCATTGGGATTACAGCTATCTATATATCACTGCACCCTGGCTTTTTCTTTTTTCTTTTTAACCATCTAGTAGATTTTATGATTTAAAAAATGGTTTTCAGAATTTAAGATGATCATGGATGTGGTCACATGTCTTTAGTCCCAGCACTTGAGAGGCAGAGGCAGATGGAATTCTAGGACTTGAAGGCCAGCCAGAGCTACATAGTGAGACCCTATCTCAAAAAAAAAAAAAAAAAAAAAAAAAAAAAAAAAAAACAAACAAAAGAAGTTAACATGAAAACTGGGCATGGTGGTGTGTGCTCATAATCCAAGCATTTGGGAGGCTGAGGCAGGAGAAGCCTTGTAAGCTAGAAGCCATCCCAAAACAAACAAACAAACAACTTAAACAGCAGCAGTAAACTCATCAGCCGGCTCAACTCTTCCCATTCTAGGATAGCTGGGGATGACAGGAAGAGCCTGTAACCCAGGCCTGAGCTGGGAAAGACAGTCAGGGAAGGACAGGTGTCAGGCCAGCTGATCTGGGCCTCCTTCAACCCGCAGAAGAAATGGGGGTCCTAGTCAGGTCGACAAGGTGACACATGAAGTATAAGATCTAAATGTATTTCTTATAAATGGCATCAGACTTTTACAGTCATTGCAAAAGAGAGATGATAAATCTGGCAGCTCAATAGTTGAGGTACATCTGAGGCTATCTGAAACATGCTGGGTCTAAAGCAGTAGCTATCTCCTCTGGACTGGTACTGCATCCCCCTGGCCCAAGCGCTCTGGGCCCGGGGGACTGTGAGAGATACATGAATCTGAGTCCTAGCCCATCTAAGTTCTAGTGCTAGTCCTTCTCCTTGTCCTAGTCCAAGTCCAAGCCCTTATACAAAGTGAAAAGCAGGCTTAAGTAGCATACAGCAAGCAGGGCAGATGTCAAGAGTCACGTAGGCAGATGTCAAGAGTCATGTAGGCAGATGGGGGTTACAGCAGGGGATGCAAGACTGAAGTCACGTATGCAAGTGACACCCACACCAAGGTCAGTAGGGTCTGGTAGCTAGGTGTGAAGCAGGAGGAAGAGGAGTGGAGCCCTCCCTGTTGAGGTATTTTGATATTCCTAGGCTAATTCTCTGGTTCTGCTGGAAGCAATGACCAGGAGATTTCAGTCTAGCATTTCCTGCTAATTCTCTGGTTCTAGCCTGGGGCAAGCAGTGGGGAGTTCCGACCTGACCTAACACTTCTAGCTAATGTCCTTGAGTGGAAGTTTATTGTCTTACAGTACTCTCTAGTACTCTCCCACTAGTACTCTCTAGTACTGTAAGACAATAAACTATCTATTGCCCTAAGGAATGTATTCGACCTCTATTGCTAGCTCTGGGAAGGTAGTATCCTAGAGAGAGATTACACCTTATGGGAAGCTAGGTGATAAACCAACCCAGATAGGTTAGAAACATTGTGTCAGCCAGGAGACAATGCCCAATCTTATCTATTTAGGAATCATTTCTTGGAGTACCTTTATGCCTAATTATGAGGCCGTGTTGACGATTGGAAAGACTAATCTGGAACACGTCTGAGTTAGGGGATACCAGGGACTAGTCTGAAATCCAGGAGGCACAGAATCCTTTTGGATTCTTATTGCTTCTTATCCTTTAATCAGGATTTTATCCCCGATATTTTGGATGTGACTGGAGTAGCCGAGTGTGCGTAGCAGACAGGGAAACTTCCCAGCCGCCTGTCCTTGTGCCCTGAGGGTAACTGGAGAGGAGACCAGGCTGTGCATCCTGATGATAAAGGTCAGGCCCATTGCTGGAAAGTTCTTTAGTGTTGTGGGAAATATTAAATAGCAGTCCCCCCTGCAATCTCTCCTGGCCCCAGCCGGCAGCATCACTATGTCCTGGCGGGATCCTTGCTATTTTCTCCAAGCTAGCAGCATCATCTTGCTTACACACAACGCTTTACACGCCCCCACAATCAGTATCTAGCGCCTAGTACCTGGTAAGGCTTAATTATCCAATCAGGTTTATATATCAATAAGAACACAATTTACAAGATGTCAATACAATAATTTCAGAGCCAAATGATAGAGACAATGTTTTGTTTTGTTTGTTTGTTTTTTGTAGCTGTCTTCAGAGACACCAGAAGAGGGCATTAGATCTTATTACAGGTGGTTGTGAGCCACCATGTGGTTGCTGGGATCCGAACTCAGGACCTTCGGAAGAGCAGTCAGTGCTCTTACCTGCTGAGCCATCTTGCCAACTCTCTTCTTCTTCTTCTTTTTTAAGATTTATTTTATTTATATGAATACACACTGTAGCTGTCTTCAGACACACTAGAGGAAGGCATCAGATCCCATTACAGATGGTTGTGAGCCATCATGTGAATGCTGGGATTTGAACACAGGACCTCTGAAAGAGCAGGCAGTGAGTGCTCTTAACCGCTGAGCCATCTCTCCAGCCCCATTTGTTTGCCTTTTGTTGTTTAATTTCTTTATTGACACATAACTGAGGCACAGCAAGGCATGTGAATCTTAAATGTGCAGCTGGGGAGGCCTTTCCTGATGCGATAGCATCCAGAGGCTTCTCTCGTTCCTCTTTCTAATCAATATGCAGCACCCATTTCCTCCCCTGACCAAACAGCCACAGTTTCCACTTCTCTCACCACAGATTGGTTATGCCTGGAAGGCTTCTTTCTTTCTTTTTCCATCTTTTGAGACAGGGACTTATTGTGTAGACCCAGTTGACCTTAAACTCACAAGAGTTCTGCCTGTTTCTGCCTCCTAAGTATTCAGATTAATTTCTATTTTGAGGGGCCGGGAAAAAGGGTTGAGATAAGGTTTCCTATGTGGCTCAGGCTGGCCTCGAACTCATAATCCTCTTGCCTCAGCCTCCCAACCTGGAAAGATCTCTATTAAATGTCTGTCTTCGGTGTGGCCAGCCTTTCCATCTCTTGAAGGAGACAGGAACTCCTATGGGCAGATGTCATTCAGAGGTTAGTGAGAAAAGTGTGGGTTCCTGTGTGCCAGCGAGCCAACCTCACGGCAGGCTTAGAGAAGAAGAGCTTTGAACTCCAGGGAAGTAGGTGGGGTAGTTCTCCGAACCAAAAGACAGGGATTCAACCTTTGTTTCTAACAGTTGCTGAATATTAAACCACCTAGCTGTGGATCTTGGCTGCCAAATATGTAAACTGAGAGCAATCATATCCGCATAGGCTGGGCATTCTCACTTGCACAGCTCCTGACACTCAGGAGGCATCAGCAGGCTCAGGAGTTCAATGCTGCCAGCCTTGGCTACAAAGCGAGTTTGAGGCCAGCCTGGTCTGCGAAGCAAGTTCCAGCACAGCCAGAGTGACACAGCGAAACTCTGCCTCAAACAAACAAAATACACAGGAAAGGGAAAGAGGAGGAGAAGAAGGACTAGCACAGTTTATGAAGGAGGAGAAAAGTAGGGAGAGCCAATGAGAACAGATCCACCAACAGCAGAGGCAGATGGAAAAGATCCTGTTCACCACAGGCAAGTCATTTGTCATGCTGGGGCAGCAAAAGCCAAGCTTGGCTATCAGCATGTGGCTGTCTATTTCCCAGTCTCCCACCCATCAGACTTGGGGCCTGAAGGGAGGGAGTCTTCAAGAATAAAGGGGAAAACTCAGCCCCCCGCCCCCCGAGAGTTAGAAGGGATTCCTGGATAACTGGGAGTCTGCCAGAGCAGGGTTCAGGAAGGGGAAGAGGGCCGAGAGGCAACAGGAGCTCAAGGTAGAGGCAAGGGGCATCAGGAGAGGCCACAGAGGACTCAGATCCTGATGCAGACTCTAGGACTCAGGCCATGCTGTGGACTCGGGACCTGCTGCAGGCTCCAGTATGTTCAGACGTGGGTCTTCCTGTAGATGGGCTAGCAGAGATGAAGAACATAACATGCTCAGATATTAGCTAAATTACCCTCTCTGCTGTGTGGACAGTGTAGGGCTGTTGGGGTGGGGTGTCTCTGAATTAGGTTGAACGTCACACACACATCACGCAAAGAGATAAGGTAGCCTCTGGAGAATGCCCTAGTCTGAGTTTATTGAATCCGCTGCAGGCCAGGCGTTATTTCATGTGGGTTGGTCCGTCTTGTCTCTTCTTCTCATCTCTTCCCTCCTCTTCGCATCTCTTCCCTTCTTCTTCAAGTCCACTTTATCTCTGCAGGGTCTCATATATCCCAGGCCGGACTTGAACTCAAGCTCCTGAGTTTCCCGCCTTTCCACCTTTGATGTGGAAAAATGGACACCACCATATCAGGCAATATTTGTGCGTTTGTTTCTTTCGAGACGGGATCTTACTATTTAGCCCAGGCTGGTCTTGAAGTGTCAATTCTCCTGCCTTAGCCTACCTAGTACTAGATTATAGGTATGTGCCATTGCGCTTGGATATCTCTTTGAGTTAGCTTTCATACTGGTTCCCCCAAATAGTTGTATTAGTCAGACATGATGACATTCACCTTCCATTATGGTTGGAAGTTTGGGGAGGGAGAAAACCACTAGAGCCCCCAAGCAGGAGACCAGCCTTGGTAACCCCATCCCAACACAAAGACAAAAATGAAAGTGAACCCTCTGTATTAACTCTGTTCTCCTTTTCTTTCTTCTCACAGAGATCTGCCAGGCTCTGCCTCCTGAGTACTAGGATGGAAGACATGGGCCACCACGCCTGGCACAACAGAGATCTGCCGGGTTCTGCCTCCTGAGTACTAGGACATGGGCCACCACGCCTGGCACAACAGAGATCTGCCGGGTTCTGCCTCCTGAGTACTAAGACATGGGCCACCACGCCTGGCACAACAGAGATCTGCTGGGCTCTGCCTCCTGAGTACTAAGACATGGGCCACCACGCCTAGCACTACAGGTTTTTTGTTTTTTTTTTTTTAAGATTTATTTACTTATCTTATTTATGTGAGTACACTGTAGCTACACCAGAAAAGGGCATCAGATCCCATTACAAATGTTTGTGAGCCACCGTGTGGCTGCTGGGAATTGAACTCAGGACCTCTGAAAGAGCAGGCAGTGAGTGCTCTTAACCGCTGAGCCATCTCTCCAGCCTACACACACACACACACACACACACACACACACACACACACAAAACAGGTATTTTTATTTGTGTGTGTGTGTGTGTGGTGACAAGTTTGCAATTTTTGACTTCTCTAAAAACCACAAACATTATAAGAATATGTTTCCATTTTAGCATGTTTCACGTGTGGGCTGTGGGGCTGCTTCAGATCGTCCACAGCAGCCGACTAGGATGTGCCTCACGCTCTCTAGCAGGGGTGTGGTGTTGCCAGCTGTAGTTAGTTTCTGGCAATGTGTGACATTTGGAATTGTGGGGACTTTTCAGAGGGTGTATAAATGCTAGGGCCCCTGAGAGATGGCGTGGGTTGTTGGTTGTTCAGAAGTGTGTGCAAGGAAGAAAGAAGAAATTAGATAACCTGATGGCAAAGATCACACTTGCCCCAAGGAACTCAATGCCCCTAATCAGCAGGAAGTAGTCTAAGGGTAACGCTGACCCCTCTCTCCTCTAGTCTTTTCTCTCTCCTATCCAGTGTTAGGGGGTTGAAAGGATGAAGGAAAGGGGGTGGAGAAGGGTGGGAGAAAGAAGAACCCACAAAGAAGTCAATGCCTGTGTGTGCTGGCAGAGGCCAGGGGTTACATTAAGTATCTTTTCCCAGCGCGCTCCACCTTATTTTATTTTTTTTAAAGATTTATTTATTTATTATATGTGAGTATAATGTAGCTGTCTTCAGACACCCCAGAAGAGGGCATCAGATCTCATTACAGATGGTTGTGAGCCATCATGTGGTTGCTGGGATTTGAACTCAGAAGAACAGTCTGTGCTCTTAACAGCTGAGCCATCTCTCCAGCCTGCCACCTTATTTTTTTGAAACAATGTCTCTCACCGAATCTGGAGCTCCCTGATTAATCTAGACTGGCTGGCTAGTGAACTTCAGGGATCCCCTGTCTCAGCCTCCCCAGAAGGGAGGCATAGATATATACTTTTACATCCAGCTTTATATGGATGTTGGGGATCTGAACTCGGGACCTTATGCTTCTGTGGCAGGCATTTTATTCACTGAACTATTTCTCCAGTTTAAGCTGGCTCTGAATTCATGATGTTCTTGTCTCTGCTTCTTGAGCATCTATCTGCCTGTTGGTGTGTGCTGCCACACTGGCTCATTATAATCATTTGGCAACCAGGCACGGAAGTCAAATAGCTGAGCCGGCCATGGGCAGGCTCCCTCTTCACGTGGAGCAGGCTGCCTGCCTCTGGAGCAGTGCCATCCTCTCTCCTGCCTCCTCAGGTCCAGCTTCTCTGAGGAAGGCAGAACTCTGCACTGTCATCTATTAGTTCAGGCTACGAAAGCGCTCACACAGATGACGTCACTCCAGCTTTGCAACTGGGATGAGCGCATGATTACTAATAGTTGAAAAAGTATTATCAAGAGAAGTGTAGTGATTTGTCAAAGGTCAGGTCCTGGTGGAAGAACTCCTCTTCAAACTTACATCTTCTGACTGGGCATCCAGTGCTTAGCCTTGCAACATTAGTCAGCTGACGCAACCAGCCTTGAACCTCACACGTGGCACCGGGCATGAGGTCAAGGCCAGAGCTATTTCCCTAGCCTGCTCAGCTTCCTTCTGTCTAGGAAAACACTTTTCTGGGCTCAGAGAGAGGGGAGGGGGCGGGAGGGAGAGGGTCACAGAGAAGTGAGGGATTGGCATCAATTCCCTTTTGTTGAGCAAGGAACGGGTTTCCGCCATCTGGACAGGTGACGTCAGCTGTCTGGATTTCAGCCTCAGTCCTGCGGTTCAGGCGCCCAGGAAGTAGACTTCCGGCTAGAAGGGCTCTGACCTGGGAGGAGGAGCCTCGCAGCTTGCAAAGACAAGAATCACTCACTCTAGGGAAGGTTTCACTGCAGGGGAAATCGGGTTCAGTGGCCAAGAGGAGCTCAGCAGGTCGGTCCTTGGCGAGAGGGCAAGGACCTCAGCAAGAGACGAATTAACATCTTCATCACAGTCGATTTTCGTGACTAATAGACTCAAGTGCATTGGGAGTGGGTGGAGGAAAGGTAAGCAAAGCCAGGGAAAAAGACACACAAACTGAAGGTAAACACAGGCCGAGAATAGAAGCCTGATGCTGACCCTGGAAACTTTTGTTCGGGACACTAAATCCTCAAGAGAGCGGGGCTGGGCTCCTGAATAATTTCACTTTTCGAATTTCAAAAGTGAACCTCTTAGAAAGACTCTGAACAACGGATGCAGTAATTAATAGGAAAGCTAATTAATTAATCAGAAAGCTAAACTATGCCCTCTCCCTTCCTTGGTCTCCCCAGTCCCCAGACCTGGCTCCTAAACCAGCTTGCTCATCTTCACCCTTCTAGTTTTATCTCTTGTGGTACTCACAGTGATGGTGGGAGGAAAGAAATAGATGCCTTTATTTACCTACCTATTATTATTATTATTATTATTATTATTATTATTATTATTATTATTTCTTGAGACAAAGAGTTGCTTTGGAGTCCAAGCTAGCCTCCAAGCTCATACCAATCCTCCTGCCTCTGCTTCCCAAGTGGTAGTATGACAGGTGTCAGCATCATTCCAGCCTATGCATTTTAATGCAGGAAAGTATAGGTGAGCGTACTTTGAGTGGCATTAAGCCGGTGCAGCCCTCAACAGACTCCCCTTTGAGATATTGTAGCCCCCCCACTCATGATCCAGAGCATACCCAGACCCCTACTGAGCAACATCCAGACTCTTTTTTAACTTAAAAAATATTTATTTTGGGGGGCTTGCGAGATGGCTCAGCGGGTAAGAGCACTGACTGCTCTTCCAAAGGTCTTGAGTTCGGATCCCAGCAACCACATGGTGGCTCACAGCCATCTGTACTGTTACAGTGTACTCATATACATAAAATAAATAAAAATAAATCTTTAAAAAATATTTATCTTATACCATACATATGGATGTCTTCTTGCTTGCATATATATGTGTGTGCATGATACCCAGGGATCAGAGAAGGTCTCAGATGCCCTGGTGTTACAGCTGGTTGTGAGCTGCCATGTGGGTACTGGGAATTGAACTCGGGTCCTCTGGAAGAGCAGCCAGTACTCATAACCACTGAGCCATCTCTCCAGCCCCAGCAACATCCTTTTAACTCTTTTATTTTTGAGGGAGGATCTCATTAAATTGGCAAGCCTCCAGCCTCAGCCTCCCAGGAGCTTGGAGGATCGCCTTATAACATTGTGATAATTTGCTCTTTTGTTAACTAGTGTCTCTTAAAGATTTACTCTTGTTTCTGTGTATGTAAGTTCACATGCGCAGAAGAAGTCAGAAACAGGCATTGGAGCCCCTGGAGCTGCAGGGGGTTGTGAGCTGCCCAGTTTGAGTGCTAAGAACTGAACTCAGGTCCCCTGGTAGAGCAGCAGGAGCTGTTAACGATGGAGCCTGACAAAGGCTCCTGTTTGCCCTTTTAGAGGGTAAATGAAATTTGAAAAATATTCAGAGTAGCCATTGTAGATTGTAGCCATTGCCACAACCGACTTTAGAACATTTTTATTCTCCTCAAAAGACGGCATACAAAGTCAAGTGGGATGGCACGTGCATGCAATCTCAGTATTTGGGAAAGCTGAGGCAGGAGGATTGTTCTGAGTTGGAGGCCAGCCTGAAGTACATGAACAAAAAGGGATATACAGAGAGAGTCACGGGAACTTTTTCACAAGTCTTTTCTTCTCCCAGCCCCAGGCAACCAACCCGCTTTGTCTCTACAGATCTGTGTATTCAGGAGGTTTCAGGGTTCATCCCTGTTAGACTGCATCCTTTCGCTCTCCTGCTCAGCACGCCCACTGTGTGGCTCTACCACATTTTCACCCACCCATCCCTTCTGGCCATTTATTTTGGGTGATGGTTCATCTTCACAGTCCACTTGAGAACACACCTCTGGGTGTTTCCAGGAAGGGCCCAGTGAGGAGGAAATACAGCCTGAGAATGAAGAGCACCATCCCCGTGGGCTGGTCCCGGACTGAACGCAAGAGAAATCAAGCGGTGGAATTCCTCTCTGCTTCCTGACTAAGGACTGACACAGCATGACCAAGCACCTCGTGCCTATGCCACCCTGCCTTGTCTCCCACAATGGGAGATATCACAATGGCTGTGTGATACCACATTTTAGCTACTGTGAAGAATACCCACTGCTCTGGGCCATCCTACAGACTTCGAATGAAACATGTTTGCTTGTCTTGGGGGGAAGGGGTGGCGTTTCTAGGTCGCATTAGGTCACGTGTTTGCTCCAGGTTCAGCCTTTTGAGCAAATTCCAGTTTTCAGAGTTCTCTACTTAATATTCCCACCAGCAGTCGGGACGATCCGACTTTCCCAGCCCATCCTCCCTGCTTTTCCCCTTTGTGGACTGATGAATTTGAGCTAGGTGTGGTGACGCACTCCTATAGTCCTAGTCCTTGAGAGGACTAGGTAGAGGCAGGAAGAGAGATAGTCCAAGGACAGACTTAGCTACGAGTGAGTTCAAGGCCAGTCTTAGCTACATGGAATCCAGTCTCAAAAATAAATAGAGGTATTTGTATTTTTCATTGATTTGTAAGGAAGGATCCCTTGTTTCTTTGTTTCTTCCTTTGTTTCTTTGTTTCTTTATTTCTTTGTTTTTTTTTTCTTCCTTCCTTTCTTCCTTTCTCATGTAATGCCTATGAGTGTCTTGCCTGTGAGGATGTACCAGCATCACATACACGCAGTACCCACAGAGCCCCAAAGAGGGCTGGCATTACCTATGGTTTCTAGCCTCCACAAGGGTGCTGGGAACCAAATCTAGGTCTTCAGCAAAGCCACAAGTGCTAAGCATGCCTCTAGCCCCAAGGCTGGGCTTCATCTGTGGTATGATGTAGGGTTCTAAGTCTTCCCTTCACATGTGCCTATCCAGTTGTCTCAGCATTAATATGCTTGTTTTGTTTTGTATATTCTTTTGAGATGGAATATTGCTCTGTAGCTCTGTGTGGCCTAGAACTCACTGTGCAGTCCAGGCTGGCCTCAAACTTGCAGTGATCCTCCTGCCTCTGTCTCCTGAATGCTGGACTTGCAGATATGAAGTACCTTTTAAAGATCATCTCTAGCCGGGCGGTGGTGGCACATGCCTTTAATTCCCAGCATTTAGGAGGTAGAGGCAGGTGGATTTTTGAGTTTGAGGCCAGCCTGGTCTACAGAGTGAGTTCCAGGACTTCCAGAGCTACCCAGAGAAACCCTGTTTCAAAAAAACTTTAAAAAAAATTTTTTTTTCTATCTTTGTTTTTTTCTTACACTGTCTCCCCAATTGCTCAGGGTTACACACATGAGCTATGTTCAGTAAATATGGAAGTGTCGGAGACTCAGCCAAGTAGAACAGTTGTGTGGGTCAGGCAGCTGGAAAGTGTCACAGATGGCTCAAACCCAGTTCTTTCTTTTTCTGGAGATAAGGTCTCATGTAGCCCAGGCTAGCCTCAAACTCCTTATGTATCTGAAAATGACTTTGAACTAATGGTCCTCCTGCCTGTAACTTGTAGATGCTGGCATTACAGATGTGTACCACTATGCCTGACTTAGTTAGGGTTTTACTGCTCTGAAACTCTTATAAGAACAATATTTAATTGGGGCTGGCTTACAGGTTCAGAGGTTCAGTCCATTATCATCAAGGTGGGAACATGGCAGCATCCAGACAGGCATGGTGCAGGAGGAGCTGAGAGTTCTACATCTTCATCTGAAGGCTGCTAGCAGAATATTTGCTCCCAGGCAGCTAGGATGCAGGTTTTAAAGCCCACACCCACAGTGACACACCTACTCCAACAGGGCCACACCTTCTAATAGTGCCACTCCCTGGGTCAAGCATATATTAAACCATCTCAATGCCCATTACATGGTACTGGGAATTGAGCCCAGGGCTTCCTGCATTCTTTTTTTGTTTGTTTGTTTTTGGTTTTGTTTTGTTTTTTTCAAGACAGGGTTTCTCTGTGTAGCCCTGGCTGTCCTTGTCCTGGAACTCACTCTGTAGACCAGGCTGGCCTTGAACTCAGAAATCTGCCTGCCTCTGCCTCCCAAGTGCTGGGATTAAAGCCACCTCCACCCGGTGGCTTCCTGCATTCTAATTGACCAATTGACCATACTATCCACTAAGTACCAGCCTTAGTTCTCATTCCTTTTGATTAAAAGCTCTTGTACATCGAAGTTTCTGATGCTTTCTTATGTTACCAAAAACCCTTTTTGGCACAAGACTGGATCTCCCCCCAAACCCTTTCTTCAGTCTCTCGATGTCTACCGGGGCAGAGATTCCCTCTTGGTAAGCAACGCAACTCCTGTCCTTTCTGACTCCTCCCCGACTCCAGCCTGTGAGACGAAGCTTCCTTGTAAGGTGTCCTGCTGCTGGAAGGTTCTTCTAGATGTCCGACCAGAGCTCGCTGTTCTACATGGTCTGCCATAAATCTCAATATCTGACAGGCCTTGGTTTGCTGCCGTGGCATTCAAGGCATGCAGACAGCTTTGAGTGTCCTGCCAGGCATGAGCCGAGGCCTTGGGTAAGCTCACGCCCTGCTTCTGCCTATGGCACGGTGTGTGCCCGTTTTTGGATACAGTTTCTCATTCTGTGTCTCTGAGAAGAGTGAAGCCAGGCCATATCAACTGCAGCTGCAAAAAGTCTGAGCTGGTGGTGGGATACACCTGCAAATTTCAGCACTGGGGGCATGGAGGCAGGAGGATAGCTCCAGGGCTGTCTCTGTGTGTGTGTGTGTGTGTGTGTGTGTGTGTGTGTGTGTGTGTCCAGGATCCAGCGGGGAGGACAGAGGGCAACCTGTGGCAGTTGGTTCTTGCCTCTCACTGTGTGGGCACGGAGGACTGAACTGAAGTCATCCAACTTGGGGCCAAGTGCCTCCACCTGCTGAGTCATCGAACCAGGGTGTCTCATGAATTCTATCTCTTATAATGAGGGTGAGGAACAACCTTGGAGGAAAAAAAGTTTTGCTTAGAAAAATGAAAAGCAGGTAAGGTGGCATATGCCTTTAATCCTAGCTCTCAGGTGGCAGGGGCAGGAGGGTCTCTGTAAGTTCTAGGCCAACCTGGTCTACATTGTAGCAAGTTTCAGGCCACTTGGGGCTACCTAGAGATCCTGCCTTTTTCTTTTTAAAGATTTATTTATTTATTTTATGTATTTGAGCACACTGTAGCTGTGTTCAGACACACCAGAAGAGTGCATCGGATCCCATTACAGATGGTTGTGAGCCACCATGTGGTTGCTGGGAATTGAACTCAGGACCTCTGGAAGAGCAGTCAGTGCTCTTAACCACTGAGCCATCTCTCCAGCCCAGATCTTGTCTTTTAAAACCAAACAAAACAAACATCTCTGCTCCTCAAAGATGTCCCCCTGCCACCTTGCCAGGGCCGAGGTCCACTGGTTATATTAGACTTTTGGAGAGTAGTTGCTTACACTCCAGGTAAGTTAGACAAGGCTGGGAGCTCACAGCGGCTGAGCGGACTACGGTCTTCAAGTCATCTTCAGAGCGCTCCCACAGGTAGTTTCATCAACCCAATCTGGCAGAGGAGGCAGCTGGAATTTACCTAAAGTCACAGATATTTGAGCTTGGGCTTTTGTGTATCCTCAGAGTTCACACTGTGTGTGTGTGTGTGTGTGTGTGTGTGTGTGTGTGTTGGGACCTGAGGCACACAGATTAGATGAAGCCTTCTAACCAGGGAGCCCAAGAAATCTTCTGTCTCTATCTTTCCAGAACTGGGTTTAAAGGTCATGTGGCTCACCCTGGCTGTTGACGTGGGTCCTGGGGATTGAACTGTGGTCCCGCATTTGTGTGGCAAGCACTTTACTGGGAGTGCACCAGCTCCCCAGCCTGAAGTTCACACTCTTTCTAAGGCCCAGCATTCAGGCAGGATAGCCCCTTCTTCCAGTCACTTCCAGGGGGGCTGTTACTTATTATGTCAAGAGGGAGCCAGCTCAGGCCAGCTGGTAAGTGGGTTGTTTATACAATAGGGATTGTTAACCTCTGTGAACGAGGGGTCTCTGTCTCCCCCACAAGCTGATTTGCCAGCACATCATGAGTTTTTCTCTGGGACTGTAAAAACTCTAACAGAGCCTTGACCGTTTGACCCAGATGAGCTCATGAGAACAGGACCCACACCTGTGGCCCCATACTGCTAGCTGCAGACTGCGTAGGATAGACACATCTGCTGGGAAGGGAGGAAGCGAAGGGCGTGCACAGGGAAGGGAAGCAGACTGTAAAACACTCGCTATTTACAGGGCTTTTTAGTCATGGGAGCTTCCAGGAGAAGCACCAAACCTTTTCACTGCGGTCTGTCTTTCAGAAATGGTTGGGGAAGAGCTCGAAAGGTGGCCAAGTATTGGGGGTGCACAACGCAGGCAGGGGTGATGATAGCCAACTCTGAGGAACTGCAGACCAAAGTTGCTACCCAGGGCCACACTCAAGGTCCTTTCTGCCTGTCAAGTAGTACCCCTGCTGTGACAGTAGGGGGTAGGGGGGTGAAGGCTAGGGG
>NW_022196909.1:50385807-50404822 GCF_008632895.1 Mastomys coucha | reverse complement strand
GTGAGGACTAGGGGGGTGGGGGTGAGGGCTAGGGGGATGGGGGGTGGAGGTCGGGCAGATCACCAGAGCTACAGGATCTGTGGAGAGCAGAGAGCCCCAAGAGAGCTCTTAACCTTGAGTTGTCAGCATTTGGGGAGTACAGGTTGGCAACTCCTGGGTCAGTTTGGATGCTGTGCAGAAGCATAAGCCTTGTTTTGTGGGGGTCCAGGGAGGGAGCCTCTCTTTCTCTGTGGAGGGCAAGCCAGGCTCACACTGTGACAGGCCCCCAGAGGTTCTCCAGACCTTTGTTTGCTTCAGTTACAAAAACCAAATCCAGCTTTCTAATGAATATACACGATTTAACATGTGAATATTCTGTGTGTGTGTGTGACTATGTGGGTGCTGCATTCATAGAGGGTCAGAGGACAACTTCTGGGGCTTGGTTCTCCCCCTTCACCATGTGGGGCGCAAGGGTTGAACTCAGCTGTCTGACTTGACAACAGGCAATTCTAGCTAATGAGTGGCCTCAGCTCTTGTTCCCAGATAGGGTCTCACTACGTAGCCCAGGCTGGCTTAGAACTTTGGGCAGTTCTCCGGCCTCTGACTTCCAAGTGCTGAGATCACAGGTGCAGGTCACCATGCCTACCTGGCTCTCCCTGGCTCTCTATGCACAGTGACTCTGCAGGTACCCAGAACACCTATGTAGCCTGTTCCTTGAGACTCCAGGCAAGGACTGCTAAGGTGAAGGATTAACCAACAGCTAAGGAGGTGACATGGTTCACAGGTTAGCCCACAGGCGTGGCAGGGACTGCTGTTCCTTGCTCTTGGCAGATATCTCCCAGCCTCCTCTCCCACCCCCCATATGGACTAGGGTAGATGTAACACACAAGGAGCTCCCAGCCTGCAGCCTCAGTGTCTCATTCCCAGCTATCTTCCGATCTTATCCCTAGATGTGTGACCTCAGCATGCAGTGTATGTAAAAGAGCCATCCCTGCCTTCAGGTCACCCACATACAATAGGAGGTAGAGTGGGGTGCAGTCAGTCACTGCAGGGTTGCTGACTCTCTGGAGATGATCTTCAAGTGGCCCCCCAGATGGGATGAGGGTGCCAGAGCTGTGAGGCTGATATGACATTTAGGATACATTGGTCCCGGGTGCAGGGCAGTACTGCATTCTCCATGGTATGGCCTTGGGCAGAGGTGGGGAGGAATGTGTGCTGGGCATCTTGGTGTCATCTGTCATCGGCTCTGTTAGGCAGAAGCAGATGAGAAGCCTGGTGTCTGGACTCCACCCCTGCACCACCCACCAACCCCTCCTATCTGTTACCCAACCAAGGCTGACTAACTTTTTCTAAGGTGCCAGGTGCTACAATGAGACACTGAGGACAACAATAAGCAAAACAATTATACAGCCTATTGGAGGTCACAGAAGGGGGTAGGGGGATGTTGAAGCCCAGAATGTGCTACCAAAGATGGTGCGGGGCTTGTGAGGAGGCTGGGTGACAAGTAGTGACTTACAGAAGACATCATCTGGACTGGAGGGATGGCTCAGCGGGTAAGAGCACCAACTGCTCTTCTAGAGGTCCTGAGTTCGATTCCCAGCATCCACATGGTGGCTCACAACCATCTGTAATGGGATCTGATGCCCTCTTCTGGTGTGTCTGAAGAGAGCTACTTATATACATAAAATAAATAAATCTTAAAAAAAAAAAAAAGAAGATGGCATCATCCAGGTAACTAGGGACCCAGCATCTAAAGGTATTTTAGTGGTACCAACAGTTGGTAAGCCTTGCCATATTCAGCTGAAGGAATCTAAGAGGTAAAGTGTGCATGTGCAAGGGAGTATGTTTGTGCATATATATGTGCATTGTGTGTGAGAGAGTATGTGTGTATGAGAAAGAGTGAGAGTATTCTAGTGTTCGTGTGCATGTGTGTGTACAAGGGAGTATGTGTATGTATATGTATGTGCATTGTGTGTGTGTGAGTGGGGGGGTGTTGAGAGAGGGTGTGTGTGTGATGACTATATATATATGCGAGAGAGTGAGTGTGCTAGTGTGTATGTTTTTGTGTGCATATGAGAGAGTTTTATGTGTGTGTGTAAAAGGGTCCATGTGTGAGAGAGAGAGTGTGTGTGGGGTCACTGTATTTGTATGAGTGTGTTTGTGTACGAGGGGATGTGACTGTGAATCTTCATATGAATGTTGTATATAAGTGTGTGTATATGTGTAGGCTGGAGAGATGGCTCAGTGGTTAAGAGCATTGACAGCCCTCCTAGAGGCTCTGAGTTCAATTCCTAGCAGCCACTTGGTGGCTCACAACCATCTATAATGGGGTTAAGGTTACTCTTCTGGTGTGTCTGAAGACAGTGACAGTGAGTGTACTCACATAAAATAAATAAATGATTTTTTAGAGGTGTATAATGTGTTGTAGTTAAAATTTAATTTTATTTAATGTACATGTATGAGTGGATTGCCAGCAGGTATATGTGTGCCACACTCATGCAATGCCAGAGGAGGCCAGAGGAGGGCGCTGGATCCCTGAAACTGGAGTTACAGATATTTGTGAGTTACCTTGTAGGTGTTGGGAATTAAACCCAGGTCCTGTGCAAGTATTTTGCTTGTTTGTTTGAGACAGGGTCTCTATGTAGTCCTGGTTGTCCCAGAATTCACTGTATAGATCGGGCTGACCTCAAACTCAGAGAGACCCACTTGCCTCTGGCTCCCAAGTGCTGGGGCTAAAGATATGAGCCACCATGCCCAGTGCAACAAATGCCATCTCCGTGGGCCCCAGGTGTGCTGTCATTGAGTGTCCCCTCCCCACTCAAGTGAAGCTTCACAAACCCTTTGTGTCCTTTGAGGCCCATGTGTAATGGAGATTAAGGAGACATGCTTCATTAGAGTAGCCAACCAGCTCTGACACAATCTCCTCACAGGATTTGACGAGGAGTCACCACTTCCTGGGTACTACCTCCCTTCAGCAAGCCTCTGCTCTCTCTGAATGCTAAATGCTGTTTCCTGTTATTTCGAGAAAAGGAGGCAACATACAGAACTGAGCATGGGGCCAGCGGCTGAGCGCTGGCCTCCTGTGAGCAAGGTCTTGGGAGTGATGCCCAGCCCTTAGAAAAAAGAAAAAGAAAAAGCAAGGTCTATACCAGTATTCAGAATGTTAGAGGCAGTGACTATAGCCACTGTTATTTGTCTTTACGAAGTCAGTCTCGAAATGACTTTGGTGGATACAAGGGAAGACATATATATGGTAACTTTGGATATCATTAAACAGAGGACACTGGTAAATCAGGGAAGAAGGGAACAGAGGCCGTGTGCGTCGCTAATAAGACATGTGTTCTTCGGAAATGAATCTGGAGCCTGTGACCGGACGCTCCTGTGTGTGTGTGTGTGTGTGTGTGTGTGTGTGAGAGAGAGAGAGAGAGAGAGAGAGAGAGAGAGAGAGAGAGAGAGAGAGAGAGAGAGAGAGAGAGAGAGAGAGAGAGAGAGAGAGAGAGAGAGAAGATACAGGCTGGCCTCAAAACCACTCTATAGGCAAGTCTGGTCTTGGCTTGCTGGTCCTGCACCTCCTCAGTGCTGGGATGACAGACATGCTCCATCTATCATGCCCACTTCTTACCAACAGGATACCTTTGTCCAGAGAATTCAGACTCCTCCACTCCTGAAGCCCATTTCTACCCTTTTGGATGCTAGGTCCTGTAGCTTGATGCCTACAGATTCACAGGCCATGCTCTAAGAAAAGCTGACCTCCGCTCACCCTTCATAAGAGCCTGGGAGGGAGAGCGCTTAGCTCGCCAGGCTTTCTGGTTTTTTCCTGACTCTGTTTATGCTGCTTCCTGTTTGTGTTTCCTGACCACACATTAACCACGGTCCCTCCTTTCACTCAAGCTCCGCATCTTACTCTGAGGAGTGTTTGAGCTCAGGAGAAACAGTTCCCGAAGCAGTTTTTGAAGTCTCTTTACAAATGTCCGTATTTATCACAGGATGATGGACTTTGGGCCTCCATCAAGATCAAAATGTCCTTTAGTTTACACTAATTTGAGATCCCTAGGGACCACTGTCTTCTCTGATCTCCCTATGCTCTGGTTACAGTTTTAGCAACGGCTGTGTTAACTCAAAACAATGCCCCTGTTCTTGGAAACAGTTTACAAGCGACCATTGCCCAGGACATGGGCTCAGGGAGACAGTTTACAAGCGACCATTGTCCGGGACATGGGTTCAGGGGACAGAAATGATGTATTCTATGAGAAACAGATTTTTGAACTTCAATAGTCACATCATAAGAGGCTTTTAGGGAACACTTTGGTCACATTGGTGGGGACACCTGGTAGGGGGGTTACAGCCAAGTTGGGAAGTGTGTACTGTGAGTGATCTCAGATACCAGAAGAGATCCGATGGCATGCTGAGCTTGGCCAGTGGTCTGCTAGGTTTAATGGTACATTCTGGAAGACTCACCTCCAGGTGTTAGGCCTGATATAGAGATTGGTAGTTAATGGCTTTTAAGGACACTAGAGAAAGACCAAAGGCCATTTTGGCTGTGGTTTACAGCAGTCCAGCCCACTAGAGAGGCTATGTTCTGGTCAGTCTGTCAGCGCACACTGCCTTCAGGCAGGCTCAACTTCAGAGAACCGTAGGTCACAGCATTTTGGGGGTGTAGGTTCCACAAAGAAGCAAAGTAATTTTTTAAGGTTTATTTTATTCTTTTAATTTATGTGTATGAATGTTTGGCCTGCATGTCTGACTGTGCACTATCTATGTATCTGGTGCCTACAGAAGCTAAATGAGAGCTGCAGATCCCCTGGAATGGAGTTCCAGGTAGTTGTGAGCCACTGTATGGGTGCTGGGAACCAAGCCCAAGTCCTCTGCAGAAGAAGCAGCCAGTGCTCTTAACCATGGAGCCATCTCTCTAGCCATCGAAGCAAAGGCTTTTAAAAAGTTGTTTCTCAGCTGAGCAAGGTGTTTCAGGCTTGTATATACCAGCACAGGAGAAGCTGAGGTAGGAAGACTGAGTTGAAGTTCAGTCTGGGGTACACAATAAGATACCGTTGCTGGGCGGTGGTGGCAAATGCCTTTAATCCCAGCACTTGGGAGGCAGAGGCAGGCAGATTTCTGAGTTTGATGCCAGCCTGGTCTACAGAGTAAGTTTCAGGACAGTCAGGGCTATACAGAAAACCCTGTCTCAAAAAAACAAAAAATAAAAAATAAAAAATAAAAAATAAAAAAGAGGTGTGGTTTCACATGAATTTAGTCCCAGGACTTGGGAGGCAAAGGCAGGTAGGTCTCTGTAAGTGATTTCAAGGGCGGCCAGGGTTATCCAGTGAGACTCTGTCTCAAAAGGAAAAGAAAAAAGGGCATATGAATTCTCACTTGGGTGTGTTTGCTACGGATATCTAGCACAGTAAGTATGTGACTTTGGAAATTTGACATTTCTGTTTGCTTCAGTGTCTTTCTGAAGACTTTGGTGGAGCCATTAGAGTTCAGGTTAGGAACAGAACTTCCTGGCTGGGCATGCTTGAGAGATTTGGCCATTCAGTTCCTCAGAGCAGGTGTTCCAGCCTCCAGCGCTGGGAATCACAGAGCTCTGAACTTCAGTATCGCTTCACTGACTCCCAGAAGTAATTCTAGATGTGACTGCTGTGGCTACTGCAGTAAGAACTGTTGCTAACTTCAGAAGCAGGTCGCGTGTGTGTGTGTGTGTGTGTGTGTGTCAGAGGACAATTTGCAGGAGTCAGTTCTCTCTTTGTGGGTCCCACCCTGTGGGTCCCTCAAATCAAATCCAGGCTTTTACCACCTGGTGTAGAACAGGTGGAGGAAAGACCTGATCTCTAGGCTTTCTGACTGAGGGAGGCTGAGGCCAGCCTGGGAAACAAAACAGAATTACCAGTGTTACATACCCTTAATCCCAGCAGGCAGATAGCTGTGAGCTCCAGGCCAGCCTAGACCACTTAGTGAGACCCTGACCCCTCCCTACCCTCCCCCAAAAGAGACAAAGGTAAGAAGAGGCACAGGAGGCATGCATACCACAGTTTACAGTTGCTCCAGAGGAGACTGGTGGTCAGATAGCATTTGGCCCCTCTATTTGGTTTGGAGTAGGTTTTTTTTTGTTTGTTTGCTTGGTTTTTGAGATAACCTCATGCAACCCAGGCTGGCCTCAGACTCACCATGTAGCTAAGGATGACCTTGAGCTCCTGGGATTAAAGGCATGCACCACCACTGGCCAGCAAAAATGTTATACATACAGGATGGTGAGATGACTTTGTCAGGTGAAGGCTTCTACCCCCAGGCATGAAATCCTGAGTGCCGGGTCTGGGTCTCACATAGAGGAAGAAGAGAACTGATTGCTGCAACCCATCCTTTTCCTTTGGAAATCGTTCCCCTCCCCCAATAAATAAATAGTAAAATTTTATGTAGTCAAATTTATTAGGGCCACAGCTATCGCTTAGTGGCAGATCGCTTGCCTTCTGCGTGTGACGCCCTTGGTTCAATCCCCAGTACAACAAAACAAGCCAGCAAATAAAACCAGTGTCTTAGGGCTGGTGAGATGGCTCAGCCGGTAAGAGCATGGACTGCTCTTCCGAAGGTCCTGAGTTCAAATCCCAGCAACCCCATGGTGGCTCACAACCACCCGTAATGAGATCTGACGCCCTCTTCTGGTGTCTCTGAAGACAGCTACAGTGTATTTACGTATAGTAATAAATAAATCTTTGTGACCGAGCAAGTAGGGACTGAACAAGCAGAGGTCCTAAAAGTCAGTTCCCACTGACCAGAAGGCTCACAACTATCTGTACACCTACAGTGTGTACTCATATACATAAAATAAATAAATAAATCTTTAAAAACAAAAAACCCCAGTGTCTCAGCGCCCCCCTCAAAGCTGACTTCCAACTATGGCTGTGAAATTCTCCTCTCCAGGTTGTGTGGAAATCCACTTCTTACCAAGAAACAACCCTTTTGTATACTACAATAAGCTAATGAAACATTATCTTTTTCCATCAGAGGCCCGACCAAGTTTGATTTGTGGCTCTTTTCCCTCCTCCCCTGGGCTTCAGTTTTCCTGGACCAGATCTTCTTGTCCTTGCTGGGCTGAAACTGGACAAGGGTCAAAACCAACAGGACTCTGATTCTCTGCACTTGGCTCCATGTTGCTGTCTGTTTTTCTTTCCTGGACTCTCTGTGTTTCCAGCTTAGTGTTTTTCCAGCAGTTCAAAGGCATCCTGACCTTCTGGGTGTGAGGAAGACACTGAAGATCCATGCAGGGAATGACTTTAGCTGGGGCAGACCCTGAAGCCCAGGAATCTCTCCTCTGTTTGTAGATGGGGTGAGTCAGGGATTTCCAGGAGAAGGAGGCTTAAAGTTTCTCCCTCTCCCTTTCCCTCCCTCCCTCTCCCCATAGTTCTCAAGTTGGCCTCAAACATGGTATGTAGCTGAGGTGACCTCTAACTCCTGATTTTCCTGCCTCTACTCCTTGGATGCTGGGATTATAGGCACATAAACCATCACCCCTGTTTTATGTGACACCAGGGATTGAACCCAGAGACTTGTTGTATGCTAGATGGGCCATGCTCAGCCCGAGTGTTATAAAAATACACCAAAGCCAGGCATAGTAATGTTTACCTCTAATCTCAGCATGGGAAGACCGAGGCAGGAAGATCAGTAGTTCAAGGTCTTTCTCAGGTACTTAGTAAGTTTAAAGCTAGACTGCAGTCTGAGAGTTTGTCTGTTGGCCGGCTAGGGTTATTTCCAGAAAGGAATAGAACTGCAGAGATAAAGCCACACAATTGGTAAGTGGCGTTGGGGCCTGTAGGACATGAAATTCCGGGCCATGTTGGAATTTCTACAACGGCCCGATCTTCTGACCTCATTCCGGTGACTCTGTGGATGGGCTCAGCTCAGACGTGGGCACTAAGGTTGGTTCTGACTCATGGGTGACCACCCTGGGCTGTAGGGACCCACAGCCAGGGAGGAGCTGTTACTGGATATCTTTATTCTGTTGCCAGCACAGTGCCTGGAACACAGTGGCATTTTGCACATATCTGTTGAGTGACTGAACAGAAGAGTGGGGGAGGATTGTGGGTTAGAGATAAAGGCTGTAGTACAGAGGTTTGAGTGAAGACTGTGATGTGTGATTAAACAATGAGCCCTGAAAGTGCTTTGGCAGGTGCTGGGAGGCACCTCCGCTGCTGATTGTACAGAAGCAGGGAGGGGGGAGAAGGGGTGAGGGGGGATGGGCAGCTGAAGAAAAGGTACAGCTATTTAGCATCTCAGCCTTGGTAAAGTACCGTATTTACTTTAAGCTGCTCAGGACACTGGACACTCTTCTAATATTGTTGCTGTAGTAAAATATCCATACTTACAAAAAGAAACTTAGGGGAGAAAGGGTTTGTTTTAGTTAAACATTTCAGTTTACTGCCCATCATTGTAGGGAAGTCAAGGCAGAGACTTTAAACGCATCACATCACATCTACAGTTAGTAGTAGAAATACACAAATGCATGTATATGCTAACATGTAGTCACATTGTATCTACACTAAACAGTAGAGAAACACAAATGTATCCATGCCAACTTTGCATGCTTCTGCTCAACTCTTTCCCTTCACTCCTGTGTAATACAGAAGGCTCGGCCTAGGGAATGATGTCACCCTCAGTGGGCTGATTCTTCCCACATCACTTAAGTCCCCCAGTAGGCACTCCCTCATTGAGACTCTTTCCCCAGGTGATTCTAGGTCATGTCTGGTTGACAATTACAGCTAACCATCACAGGTTTGTATTCAGAGTAGGGTACCATAGATTCACTTTCTGCTTTTTATCTCTTACCAGATAGATTTCTGAATACTTGGTCTCACTAGCCTGGGCCGAGCTCAGCAGCTATATGTATTTTAGATATGTAAAGAGCTGTTGTAGATATGTAAAAGACTTTATTAGGGCTCTTTTAAAAAATATTCGTTTTGTGTGTCTCTTAAATGTCACTTTAGGGGGCTGGAGAGATGGCTCAGCAGTTAAGAGCACTGATTGTTCTTCTAGAGGTCCTGAGCTCAATTCCTAGCAACTACATGGTGGCTCACAACCATCTGTAGTTGGATCTGATGCCCTTTTCTGTTGTGTCTGAAGACAGCAACAGTATACTCATATAAATAAACTAAATAAATCTTTAAAAATATTTTTTAAAAAAAGTCATTTTAGTCAGGCGGTGGTGGTATTTGCCTTTTATCTGGGAACTTGGAAGGCAGAGGTAGGAAGTCAAGGCCAGCCTGGTCATTAGTTAGTTCTAGGACAGAGAAACTCTGTCACAAAACAACAAAACAACAGGATTTATTTTTATTCAATTTGCATGGGTGTTTTGCCTTGCATGTATGTCTATGCACCACATTCATGCAATGTCCTTGGAAGCCAGAGGATTGCATCAGATCCCCTGGAATTGTGGCTACAGATGTGTGTGAGCCACCATGTGGGTGCTGGGAACTGAACTCAGGACCTCTGGAAGAGCAGCCAGTGCTCCCAACTACTGAGCCACCTCCCCAGCTCCTCATCATAGTTTTAAATTTGTGTGTGCATGTGTGCTCACACACGTAAGCATCTAGTGCCCAGAGAAGGCATCAAATGCTCTGGTACTTAGTTACAAAGATGGCGAACCACCTGATGTGGGTGCTTGGGGACCTAACGTATGTCCTTTACGAGAGCGGCACGTGCTGAGCTATCTCTCCAGCCCCTATAAGGTGTAGGTCATGAAATACAGATCCAGATGGGACCTGACGTCAGAAGAAGTAGGCAAGACAAGAGGTGACACTGAATGGACACTGTTGGCTTGTTATGAGGCAGTACAACTTCCTGTGTGGGAAAACTTCCAGTGGAGTCGAGAACAGGTGCTGTGTGGGACTACAGTTAGGAGATAAAGACTGTGGACAGCAATATCTCCACAGAACCCTAGATCCCTCTAACAGGCATCCCGAGCCTTCCGGCAATATGTGATTCTCTGTTCTAGACTCCCTCTGTAAGAAGGTCACCTATGCTCACATTTCTAGGCAGCTGGGATCTTGTGTAAGTCCTCCCTTATGCCTACCCACCCCATTGTGGAACCTACTCACTCCATTGTGGAACCTACTCACTCCATTGTGGAACCTACTCACTCCATTGTGGAAAGTTCTTTCAATGTCGTATACCTTTTACAAACAAACTAATTGTGAAGGAGGCATTGTTGGGTGACAAAACTTTTCCTGGGGAGGATTCAAAACATACGTCTACTCACCCCAGATCCCAAAGTCCAACGTGGTGGACAATGGGTTTTATTCAGGTTACTTCCAGGGATATAGGTTGGAGTGTTACTTACAGGAGCAGAGATGACTCAACGACATCTGTATCACCAAAATCCACCCCAGCATGGGTGATGAAGGGAATCTGGCCAGCCTGAGAGCCACAAACCCGGCTTGGACAGGTTTTCCCTTCTCCCCTATTCCCTGTTGGATTGCATTCCTAAAGCTAGCCACCAAATCAGGGAATAGACAGAACCTGCTGTTTTCTCCCACAGAGCCTGGCTGTACCATCTCCTGGTAACAAAGTATACATTCCATTCCCCTCCTGGCACAGTTGCACTTGATTGGACTGGATTGTTCAAGCTTTCTCTGAAGCTGAGTTGACTCTCAGTTCAGTGTCAGCTTGTACAAGGTGAGGTGAGAGGAAAAAGGAAGAGGTGAATGGAAGTACTTCCTGGGTCAGGGTCCTGGACTTCCTGCAGCTTTAGCCAATTAGGGCCTGAGTTACTCCACCATGGAAAGGCAAAGTGACACCGAGGGCCTGAGGATCCCAGGTGTCGTCTCCCTCCAGGTAGCTGCAGCCCCACATTTTGGTGAATGATTCAACCCCCACCCGTTGTTTACCTGCAGCAACTCCACCTCCCACCTTGTCAGAAATCTTCTTTTTAAATTTTCATTTATCTTCTGCTTCTCCCCACTCCCTCCAAATATTTCCAACCACAGACATCAACATTTTCCTATCTGCATTTTTCTTTTTTCATACTAGCATCTCTGTCCCTCCCCTCCCCCACATCTTTCCAGGATTCCACTATGTAATTAAGGCTGGCCTTAAACTGAAAAGCAACCCTTCAGCCCTGTGAGCCTCCTGAGTGTTGGGGTCACAGACACATGCCACCATGCCCAGCTTTTCTTGGGGGTGCTTCCTTCTTCCAAGTTCTTACCTACATCCTTGCTCTCCTCTCTTTTGGGACAGCTTATGTTTTAATGTATTTTATTATTATTATGTGTATGTGCACATGCATGCAGGTACTTGAGGAGGCCAGAAGAGAATGTTGGATCTCCTGGAGCTGATGATGTTACAGTCAGTCAGGTGTGCTGGAATTGAATTTGGGTCTTCTGCAAGGGGAACACATATGTTTAACCCCTTGTCTTAGTTAGGGTTTCCACTGCTATGAAGAGACACCATGACCAAGGCAACTCTTTTAAAGGACAACATTTAATTGGGGCTGGCTTACAATTTCAGAGGTTCAGTCCGTTATCATCAAGGCAGGAAGCACGGTAGTGTGCAGACAGGCATGGTGCTGAAGAAGCTGAGAGTTCTACATTCTGGTCCAAAGGCAACTAGAAGAATGTCTTCAGGCTTCTAGGGGGAGTCTTTAAGCCCCACCCCCAAACTGACACGAGGCCACACCCACTCCAACAAGGCCACACCTCCTAATAGGGCCACTCCCTGGGTCAAGCATATTCAAGCCACCACACCCCTGAACTCTCTCTTCAGCCCTTTCAACAGCTGGAGAGATGTCTCAGAGGTGATGCACAATCTTTGGCTGTTCTTCCAGAGGACCCAGGTTCCATTCCCAGTACACACATGGCGGCTCCCAACTGTCTTTAACTCCAGTTCCAGGGGATCTAACACCACCTCCGTCTGGTCTCTACAGGCTCTGTAAGCAAGAGGTACACAGTCACACGCAAAGGAAACACCCATACACATAATTTTTGTAATTAACAATCCGGAATTCTGGTTGGTTGTTTTCAGGGAATTCTGGTTGTTTCAGGGAATTCAGGTTATTTTCAGCAGTATTCACTGCTGGTCAAGAGAGAAGCTGGGCTGGTGTTCCCTCCCATGAGGGTAGTGAGAGAAGCTGGGCTGGTGATACCTCCAATGAGGGTCCATGTATGCCTCTCTACTGTATAAGGAAAGTCTGAATTATCTCTTAGCTTGATCAGTTTTTCTTTTTTTTTCCTCTAGAAGACAAAGTTTATTTTCCTACCCATCTCCCATCTTGCTATCCGAAGGTGTAGCCATGGATGCCTGAAGTCTCCAGGTGTGGTGAGAGGCCCTGTGTCAAATATAAGATCGTGAAGTGGTTGAGGGAGACACCTGACCGTGACCTCTGGCCTCCATACACACGTGCACAGGCACCTGCACACACACAGGTGCCCACAGTCAGGAACACATTCACATGCCCACACACACCACACACATATGTACACACACAAAGGAAGTGGGAGTTGGGGGGAAAGGATGCCAGATCTGCATTTCTCTCCAGCCCCATCCCTCTCCCCACCCCCTGACCTCCCTGAAGGTTCTCACCCTGCCCAGGATTACACAGGGAGCTACCCTCCCAGAACCTAGGCTTTGCAGCCTGTCTATCTATCCATCCATCCATCCATCCATTCATTCATCTATTTATTTTTGCAGGGGGGGGTGTTACATAAACTTCCTCGAAGTCCATCAACCTCTGGCTACTTCACGTTTCCTGTTTCTTTGTTGGGTTTCTGGGGTGTCATTTGCATATAATTCCGGAACCGTGGATTTGAAGAGTCCCCCGAGCTTGCCAGCTGACCTATTTTTTGGAAGCACAATTGTTACTGAAATATTTGGAGGCTTCAGATAGACACAGGCTCCCTGCTGTGGGTGAGCCTGCACTGTGGATCTGTGCCCACACATCACAGGAAGGCCCACAGCGGGGAAAGACTCTCCACACCCCTTCCTCCTCTTTCCCAAAGCCCACATTCCTAACAGAAAGTGCTTTCATGCTTCAAATGTGTCCCAACAGATAACCGGGGCCACCAGGAGAGTTGGATCGGTACCACCACCCTGCCCACGGACTCCAGCAAAGTCCGGTAAACAGGGCTGAGTGCTAACCAGTGTGGCCAGGTCATGGGCTGCCTGCCAAGAGGAAGGAAGAAGCCCCTTTTTCTAACTCACATGAAAGCGGCTCCTTGTTGCCAAGCTTGTGTGCGTGTGCCAGCTGCCTGTGTCAGCGGGAATACTGTCTTTGTGGGTTGCCGTCTCTGTCTCTTTAGAGCCTCACACATAATAGGCAAGTGCTCGACCACTTAGCTACACCCTACAGACCAGTATTGCGTCATGGTCCCTCCTGTAATCCTCACAATCTGAAAAGTAGAGACAGGAGGATTCCCACCAGTCATTCCATTATCATTTTTATTATCTATTGGGTTTGGTTATGGCGTTTTTGAGATAAAAGTCTCTTGTAGCTCTGGCTGACTTCAAACTTCTTCTATCTAGCGAGGGCTGGCCTTGAATGCCTGATCCTGCACAGGCAGACATGGCACTGGAGAGGAGCAGAGAGTCATATATTTGGATCAGCAAGCAGCAGGAAGGAGAGAGAGCCACCGGGTCTGGCCGGAGCTTCAGAAACCTCAAAGCCCACCCTCAAGGACACACTTCCTCCAACAAGGCCACATGCCTTACTCCTTTCAAATAGTGCCGCTCCTTGTGACTCTATGTGAGCATTTTCCCTTTCTTTCTTTCTTTCTTTCTTTCTTTCCTTCCTTCTTTCTTTCTTTCTTTCTTTCTTTCTTTCTTTCTTTCTTTCTTCCTCTCTTCCTCTCTTTCTTTCTTTCTTTCTTTCTTTCTTTTTGTTTTTTCTAGACAGGGTTTCTCTGTGTAGCCTGGCTGTCCTGAAACTCACTCAGTAGACCAGGCTGGCCTCGAACTCAGAAATCCGCCTGCCTCTGCCTCCCAAGTGCTGGGATTAAAGGCGTGCGCCATCACCGCCCAGCTGAAAGTATTGATTTTTAATTAACAGCTTCATAGATGAATATTATGTTTGGCCACTATCCTTGGATCATATTCAACCCCGTAACCTCTCACTTCCTCCCTGCTGCCCCCTTCCTTCTTCCTAGTCCTTCTCTTTCTTTTGTGTCTTGTGTGCCTGCAAATGTGAGTCATAGCTACTGTGTGCCCATGGTTACAATGGCCACGCCATACTCAGAAATCCAAGGCCCACAGCATCCTTTCTGGTCCTCCAGTTCTTACAGTCTTTTTTTTTTTAGAGATTTTATTTATTTTATGTATATGAGTACACTGTAGCTGTCTTCAGACACACCAGAAGAGGGTATCAGATCCCATTACAGATGGCTGTGGGCCACCATGTGGTTGCTGAGATTTGAACTCAGGACCTTTGGAAGAGCAGTTGGTGCTCTTAACCGATGAGCCATCTCTCCAGCCCCCAGTCTTTTTTTTTTTTTAAGATTTATTTATTATTATATGTAAGTACACCATAGCTGTCTTCAGATGCACCAGAAGAGGGTGTCAGATCTCTCAGCCATGGATGTGAGCCACCTTTTGGTTGCTGGGATTTGAACTCAGGACCTTCGGAAGAGCAGTCAGTGCTCTTAACTGCTGAGCCATCTCTCCAGCCCCAGTTTTTATAGTCTTTGCATCTCTTCTTTCGCTACATTTCATTTGGGGAAAACCATCCAACAATCCCTTATTCTCAGTACTCGCTTAGTTGGCCTAGTAATGTGTCTCTGCTCCAACTGTGGCCTACTACTGAAAAAGACTTCTCTGATTAAGGCTGAGCACTCAACTAGCCTGTTTAGAAGAAACACGAATATTCAGAAGGCAGTTTTACTACACAGTAAATTAGCAAAACATCCATAGTAGATTCTCCCAGGGAGCCTGCAACCTCCCCAAACCATAGAGTTTTGTTTTGTTTTTAAGATTTATTTTATTTATTTTATGTGTATGAGTACACTGTAGCTGTACAGATGGCCGTGAGCCATCATATGTGTGGCTGCTGGGAATTGGACTCAGGATCTCTGCTGGCCAGCAGCGTAATTCACTGTAGCTGTCTTTAGACTCACCAGAAGAGGGCATCAGATCTCATTACCGGTGGCTGTGAGCCACCATGTGGTTGCTGGGATCCGAACTCAGGACCTTCGGAAGAGCAGTCAGTGCTTTTACCCGCTGAGCCATCTCTCCAGCCCAACCATAAAGTTTTAACCTGGTTCACAAAACTAGATGTTTATATCTTCTTGTGAAATCCAAGTAGAGAGTGGTTGGTTATTCCCAGTACAGATATACCACCATTGCCTTAGTAACATCTAGCCCAGTGGGTCTGTACTGTGGCATGGAGAGTCCACAGATGGGTAAGTGTCTTGATCTTTCTTCCCAACAGCATGCATAGTGCTTTCTGGTACTGTGAACGCTAGCCAGCAGGAGGAAGCTTCCAGCTTGATTCTGTGTGTGTGTATATATATATCTGTCTGTCCATCTGTCTGTCTCATATTCAGAGTGTCAGGTATCTTCAGCAGAAGAGTCTTTCTAGTTCTGACGGACAACCAAGAGCCGTTGACAGCAGCCTCAGTTGTAATGGCACCTCCTGGGCTCCCTGATCAACAATCCGTAGAAAAGTATTCCACACCCAGAAGGTTTTTTGACTTAAGATCCTATAGCCGTGAGATCACCAGGCCCCGATGTTGGGTATCTCTGCTTACACTTTTTAGCAAGCTTATAAAGTTTCTACGCTGCTTCTTCATACACCCTTCCCGTTCTAACCTCCCACACCCTCATCCTACTCCAGGCTAAAGCTTTCCACCCTGTACCCACCATCTAACGTCTCCCATGTTACCTAACTTGTCTCGTAGAGGAGCTCATGGTATATAACACATCTAGTGTTCCCTCAGGGACAGTCATCACATTGAATGTGGTTTGCCAATGTGTGGACCTTAGAAAGAACTCAGGCTGGCATTATGGAAGGAATGGGTTGAGTCCCTGCTGTGCTCTCTCATGACCCGAGGCGATGAAACAACCCACTCTTTTCCCTATCATTCATCTGCCGACACCCACGGGGAACAGAACAAGCCAGTGCCTGTGGCTGCTCTTCCAAGGGAAGTTTGTGGTTTTGCCACCTCCTCAGTTCGCTGTGGTGTTTCTCAGCAACCTCCTCCATCTCGCTTGGCAGCTCATCTTGATGTACTCTGGCAGCGTGGTCGATTCTGCCTCTCACCACACGCTGCCACTCTCCTGCCACTCTCTCTCCCGGAAATGCTACTTTCTCCGGTCTCTCGTACCTGATCTGGTCTGAAAGTGGAGGTTATAGAGTGTGACTCCTGAGACTGGCCATCTTGTACCCATGGTGCACAAAGCAGTGTGAAGATGTCAAGCAGAGGGTTGGACCCTTGGTGACTCTTTCTGGGAGCTTTATCAGACTTAACTATTTTCATTTGCCTTTCATGACCCAAACTGTTCTTGAACTTACTATGTACCCAAAGTTGGCCTTGAACTCCTGATCCTCCTACTTCCCCCTCCGAATGCTGGGAACTATGCTCCCACATCTTCTGGCTTTGCATTGAGATTTTGTTATCCAAAAGAATTAAGTACGAGGAGCTGGAGAGATGGCGTAGCAGTTAAAAACACTTGTTGCTCTTAAAGAGGACCAGGCTCCTTTTCCAACACTCATTATAGTTCTGAACTTGAAACTAGTTCCAGGAGATCTGATGCTCTTCTCTGGCCCTTGCAGGTATGGTTGGCATATGGTACACATACACACACAGGCAAAACAAAACACTTTTTTTTTTTTGGTTTTTTGGAGACAGGGTTTCTCTGTATAGCCCTGGCTGTCCTGGAATTCACTCTATAGTCTAGGCTGGCCTTGAACTCAGAAATTCTCCTGCCTCTGCCTCCCAAGTGCTGGGATTAAAGGCATGAGCCACCACTGCCCCACTTGATTTTTCGAAAAACCAAAAAAAAATAAAAAATAAAATAAACCTTTAAAAAAAAAACTTCCCAGATCCCAAATGCATACACATGAGACACCCACATTTCTTCCTTCTCTCTCAAGCCCTGTACCTTCTCCCAGGGAAGTCACACAGCCTGTGATTGTAGTATTCTTGTTTTGTCTTTGTAAGTTGGAGGATTTAACTCCTTCATAGCATACTGTGTTAAGAACCCTAGCTCTGTGTACTCTTGTAAACCCTAGCACTTGAGAAGACCAGGCAGGATGAAGGTTTCAAGTCTGAGTCCAGACTAAACCTCACAAAGAGACCGTGTCTCGATAAAACAAATAAAACCAACAAACCCATCAAACAAATGAAAAAAACCCAACCCCATACTCTCTTATCAGTGTCTCTTATTACTGTTCAGTGCCCTCTCTTCAAGATTTTTAGGGTCTGTCCTGCTTAGTTTTTTGTCAACTTGACATGAGATAGCGTCATCTAAGAAGAGGAACCTCAGCTGAGAAACTCAATCAGTTGACCTGTAGGCAAGTCTACAGGGCATTGATTGATGATTGATGTAGAAATGCCCAACGTTTGCGCCTTTGGGAAGGGGGTCCTGAGCTCTGTAAGGAAACAGACTGATGGAAGAGAATAGCAAGTCAGCAAGCAGGGTCCCCACATAGTATCTGTTCCGGTTCCCGTTTCCAGGTTTCTGCCTCAGCTTCCCTCAAAGGGCTGTGACTCAGGGTATATAAGCCAAATAAAACCCTTTCCTTCCCAGGTTGCTTTTATCACAGCGATGGGAAGCAAACTAAGATAGGGACTCTTCATAGCAGAAAGAAAACCTCCGCTGCCAACTTCACATGAGGAGGCCATCAATCAGATTCCTCGCCTGGATCTTAACTGCCCATTTTTATGAACACAGACCTATGATACGGTGGCCTGTGGATTAAAGTGTACATTGTACCCAGTAGAGCATTTCCCCCCCCCCGGGTGTCATGGGTGGTCAGCCTGACCTGGCCATTGTTAGTTTAATTATGAAGTCACTTATGCCTTTGTTCTTGTCCAGACTCTCCATACCCACTGGAAGAATGTCAAGCAGGGGAGAAACTCCTGAATTTTTTATTTTTTTTATTTTTTTTAAGACAGGGTTTTTCTGTGTAGCCCTGGCTGTCCTGGAACTCTGTAGACCAAGCTGGCCTCGAACTCAGAAATCACCTGCCTCTGCCTCCCAGGTGCTGGGATTAAAGGCATGTGCCACCACCGCCCGGCAGACTTGCTTTTCTTATCAGTATATGTATGGACATTATTTTCTGTGTGTATGACTTGAAAAGGCTTGGGAAATCCTTCATATAATTTCTGATTTCATATTCCTATTAATTAGCTTACCTGCTTTAAAATTACATTTATGTATCATGTGCATGTACATGTACATGGGTGTACTTGTGCCGTGACTGACATGCGGAGGTCAGAGGAGAACTTGTTGGAACGGCATGTCTTCTTCCTAAGGATCAAACTCAGGTCCTTCAGCTTGACCACAAGTGCTTTTGGCCATCCAAGATGACTAAGCCAGCTTTCGGGTTCTTGTTTGGAGCTTTTAAATTTTTATTTTAACATATGGGTATTTTTTTACAAGATTTATTTATCTAATGTATATGAATGCTCTATATGCATGCACACCTGCAGGCCAGAAGAGGGCATGGGATCCCATGACAGATGGTTACGAGCCACCATGTGGTTGCTGGGAATTAAACTCAGGACCTCAGGATGAACAGCCAGTTTCTCTTAACTGCTAAATCATCTCTCCAACCCCATGTACAGGTATTTTACCTGTAAGCATATTTATGTATCGTGTGCACAGAGGACAGAAGTTAGCACCAAACCCCCTGGAGCTGGAATTATGAATGGTTGTGAGCTGACTTGTTTGCACTGAGAATTGTACCCAGGTCCTCCAGAAGGGTAGCCAGTGCTCTTGATCACTGAGCCATCTCTCCAGGACCCTGGTTTTAGCTGCTGCTTCTGCTTCTACTTCTGCTTCTGCTTCTGCTTCTGCTTCTGCTTCTGCTTCTGCTTCTGCTTCTGCTTCTGCTTCTGCT
>NW_022196909.1:50379984-50385610 GCF_008632895.1 Mastomys coucha | reverse complement strand
AATGAAATGCAGGCTGGCCTTGAACACACTCTAGCTGAGACTGGCTTGGATTCCTGAGCCTCCTGCCTTCACCTCCAGCTTGCTGGGTTTATAAGCAAAAGCCCTTGACTCTATCCAGTGATTTCTAATAAGCAATACCTCAGGGAATATGACCCAAATCGTTACTTTGCCCTTCCGAATTCCAAAGTGAATGGTTATACATGACATTTTTGCTGTGGTTGATATTTTAGGTCTTGATGAGTTTCATCAGGGAGGGGAGCTTTTTTGCCATTTGATGTGGTGACAGTTTGCATTTAAGAACTCAGGAAAAGCAGGAGGTCATTTTCGACTTCGGCCCATCACATGCACAACCAAGAATTATGTTTCATAGTCGCTGCTAGTTCGAAGTTCTTATTTTTCTTCAATGAATCATTATGAGTGCCATTATCAGATACTGTGGAACAAAGGGGATGGAGAGAAAGAAGACACTCATTGTACAGTACATTTAGGGAACTCATAAATGTCTTTTCTGTTGATTAAAAAAAAATCTATCAGAATCAGGTATGGTACATAGAGACAGGAAGATGAGGACTTCAGGGCCAGCCTTACCTACATAGCAAGTCCTAGGCCAGACTGAACTACAAGAGACTGTCTTTTTGTTTTGTTTTGTTTTTCTTTTTTTTTCTTTTTTTCAAGATGGGGTTTCTCTGTATAGCCCTGGCTGTCCTGGAACTCACTCTGAGTTCCGGGCTGGCCTCGAACTCAGAAATCTGCCTGCCTCTGCCACCCAAGTGCTGGGATTAAAGGCGTGCACCACCACCGCCCAGCGAGACTGTCTTAAAAATAAAAATCAGGGTTTAGAGAGATGGCACAGCGGTTAAAAGCACTGACTGTTCTCCCGAAGGTCCTGAGTTTAATTCCCAGCAACCACATGGTGGCTCACAAACATCCATAATGAGATCTGATGCCCTCTGGTGTGTCTGAAGACAGCTACCGTGTACTTTCATGCAATAAATAAATACATCTTTAAAAGACAAAAAAATAAAAATCAGCCAGTAGTTTGCCATGGAGTCTGATTATCAGCACACCTGCTGCTTTGATGAAATGATCATTTGATAAATCATCCCTATTTTCTTTTTTTCTTTTTGAGATTGGGTGTCCTGCTAAGGATGACCTTGAACATCTGATTGAGCTTCTTCCTGATTACAGGCATGCACTGCCACCCTGCCCAGCATCCATCACCAGAGCTGTTCTGCTCCCACTGAACATCTGCCACTAGGTGGCAGTGTCTCGTAGGTGGGAAAAAGCCAACACCACCAAGGCCAGGAGGGTTGGTGGCTCACCAACAGTGGTGTTAGCAAGTTCAAGACTACCCTTGGCTACAAAACACCCTGCTTCAAAAAAATCTCTTATCTATCTTTTTCCTTTCCTTTCCTTTCCTTTCCTTTCTTTCTTTCTTTTTTCTTTTTCTTTTTTTTTTTTTTTTTTTTTTTTTCTGACAGAGTCTCTGTTAACAGCCCTGGCTGGCCTGGAACTTGCTATGTAGACCATGCTAGCAACTTCAAACTCACAGAAAGCTACCTATGCCTCCCAAGTGCTGGTATTAAAGGTATATGCCACCACCTTCCTGACTTCAAAAAAAAAAAAAAAATTAAAAGGCCTATATATAATGCCAATAAAATAAGAGATTCAGGGTGCCTGGCACCTTTTCTCAGCTCTTGGTAATCAGAAACCAATGTAAAACATTTTTTCCTCTAATCTCAATTATTAACTACAACATACTAAAAATCTTATGTTTTAAATCACAATTTTCCCTATTTGGTTTGTAATTGCAACTTGCAAAGGATACTTTTAAACATGGGTGTAGGGCTGGAGAGATGGCTTGGTGGTTAAGAGCACTGGCGGCTTGCAGAGGTCCTGAGTTCAATTCTCAGCAACCACATGGTAGCTCACAACCATCTGTGCTGGGATCCAATGCCCTCTTCTGTTGTGTCTGAAGACAGCTACAGTGTGTGCTCATGTCACACAGCACTCATCTACTTCAGTTATGTCTGCGTGTCAGGCCCAAGAAACCTGATCATGGACCTGAGGCATACGGCTTCAAAGGGAGCTAGCTAGCCTCCTGAGTATTCAGTGGCTGACATCTCCTAGCTCTAATGTGTTCCAGAGTGGTCTCTGCTAAAGTCTGTGGAGAGATCTGCATGCTTTCTTTATTCAGGCATAAAGGTACCCTAAAAAATATTTCGTTATAGCTCAATCTGAGATTTAACATTGTTTCTTAGCCTCCACAGTGTTTCAATGATCCTAATTGATTTCCTAGCTGTTATTAGCTTGGAATTTTTACAAGGAAGCTGCCTTATCAGACAGAGTGTCCCCAGAATTAGCAATAAAGGTCTGGCATTATTGCCTACTGATTCCCACAAGGAAGCTGCCTTATCAGACAGGGTGTCTCCAGAGTTAGAGATAGAAGTCAAACACTATTGCTATCTGTAAACATAGTTAGAACTCTAAGAGCAGTACCACACAAGACAGAATTGATTTACAAACTAGAGAGTAGTTGAAAAGTTTGCTGTGTTTGTGTTACAAGACAAACCATTCCCAGGAGCTGCTAGAATGGGACCTCCTGGTGCTTACCTGCTTCTGACCAAGAGAGTGTGCTTAGAGCTGCCAAGATAGCCCAGCAGGGAAGAGCACTAGTGCTCTTCAGAAGGAATCTGTTTGGTCTTACTGACTTTGATGTGACCACTACCTGCCTATGTGATCCCTGACATTCGCCCTGTTTCTGTATACTATATAAGCCTGATTTTCACTTTGTGCAAATACACTCAGATACCGCACTCCCATGTGTCATCTCTGTTTGTCACTCACTGAATTCTTTGCCCACCAGGTCAGAACTCTTATCACCTCACGAAACAAGGGGTCCCCGAAGCAACCCAGTCTGTGGCACGCTCATATAAATGAAATAAATAAATATTTAGAAGAAGACAGAGGAGAAGGAGGAGGAGGAGGAGGAGGAGGAGGAGGAGGAGATGATGATGATGGTGATGATTGGAAGCTCATTGAAGCATAGAGGCCAATTGTGCATTTTTTTTAAAAAAAAAAAGTACGTACCTCCATGTCTAACAGTCTCATTTTGGGTGAGTGCCATCCTTCTTAGGGAGCTGGTAGAGATGGGTTCTTTGGGCCACCGACATCTGTGATATATGAACCCGTGATGATGGTGGAACAAAGAATAATAAGAGATTGAGTCTGACCTGAGGCCTATGGAAAATCAGGGAGCCATGACTTAGCTTTGCCCGATGTTGCATTGTAATAATAATATTCTGCTTTGAAGAAGTAAATACTCTGTGAGAAGCCTGTGCAGGTGGCCTCTAAGCAGCCAGCAAGGGAACAGGCTCTGGACAAGTTTGGTGGCTCACAAGAGTGATCTCAGGAGTTGGGAGATAGGGGCAGTATCAAGGCCAGCCGTAGCTACACAGTAAGAGTGAGGCCAGCCTGGGCTACATGGGACCCTATCTCAAACAATCTAAAACCAAAATTCAACCTCATTGACTTCAGCCTGTGATAGCCAAGACCTTGTCACGCTGAGACAAATGTCGCATCCTCAGAACCTTGGGGCAATAAATGAGATGTCCTATTACATCTTGAAGCAAACAAACCAAACATTATGTTAATAATATTCCCCTGCCTCCAACCCCTCACTTTGTCTCTCCCTAACTTTACCAGAGTGTTCCCACTGGTGCAGAATTTGGCCTTGGCTCTGAGAAACGTTCCTTGCTTTTATTGTTTATCTTTCTAATATTCTGATGATATTCTCCCAGCAGCTTTTTGCAAATGGCCATTCTTCCCTCTCTCACAATGTGTCACCATTATAGTTTGCTTATTTCTGTTTCTTCTTGAAATGTGTCCTTAGGTCACCTCAGGAGCCCTTCTGTTCTCTGGGAACCCACGACGTTCAATGGCTTTCTGGAGCTCTACTTGCTGATCCAAGCTTGTGGTATAGTCTTAGCCCCTACCCCAGCCCTTAGGCGGGGACCACACCCCCCCCACGGGCCCGAGGGCAGGTACCACGCACTCTCACAGGGGACCATGCTTGGCCTTGCCTGTGATTACTCATTAAAATACAAGTGAAATATTTAATCTGAGGAGAGGTGACAGATGCGTACCAGTGCGATGAATTAAGTAACAGAGATAATATCCCCTGAGACGCACCTCCCCCATCAAGCAGGTCCAGGCCTGGGGACGAAAGGTTTGGCTAAGACCCACCTGCTGAAGGGACTCTCTTTCAGAAGAGCTATAAAATAAATCCTGCCGCCTTTCATCACCTGTAATGAGGAAAGTCTGAATAACTTCCCTAGGGAGCCACTGAGTCAGAGGCTCGCCTAGCTAACTGGCCACTCCTAGCAAGGAATGGGTGATTTTTCCTGGCCTCAGTAGCCAAACCTCAGCTCTCTGGGTGCCTGTAAGGTAAATCCCCCATATTCAGAGTCCTGCTAACCCTCTAGGTTCTCTCTCACACAAGCAGGGACAGGCAGACTGGTTAGCTGCTTGAGCCTGAGCCAGAAGCAGCAAACTCTGAGGATACTCTCAGTTCCCACACAAGAAAGGGGTTATCTAGCCTCTCTCAGGGAAATACTGAACTCACTGTCCCAGAGACAGCTGGATATGAGGACAGGAGCTTGGAGAGAGGTGGGCTGCAGAGATGGCTAAGGTGTTTAATGGTGCTTTCTGTTCCTGTAGAAGACCAGCGTTGGTCTCTGAGCTGCCTGGATCGGACAGTCTCTTCCGGCTTCCACCAGCCTTGCAGACTCTTGTGTAAGCACACAGCCTCTAAGCCAGCCTTGCATAAACTCATGTGTGAACACCTAGCCTTTAAGCCAGCCTTGCATTCTCTCATGTAAGCACACAGCCTTTAAGAAGTAAGAGTTGTTGGGCAGTGCTGGTGCCTGCCTTTTAGTCTCAGCACTGAGGAGGCAGTTTCCAGAGAAACCCTGACTTGAAAAAACAAACAAACAAAAAAAGTTTTATTTTTTTAAAGTTGTGTGTGTATATGTATACACATGTTGCCCATGGAGGCCAATGGCATCAGTTACCCCTGGAATTTGAAGTTACAGATGGTTATCAGGTGCTCGACATGAATTCTGGGAACCAAACCTTTAGAATTAAAACAAACAACAAACAAAACAAAACAAAACAAAACAAAACAAAACAAAACAGAGGGCTGGTGAGATGGCTCAGCGGGAAAGAGCACTGACTGCTCTTCCAGAGGTCCTGAGTTCAATTCCCAGCAACCACATGGTGGCTCACAACCATCCATAATGGGATCTGATGCCCTCTTCTGGTGCGTCTGAAGACAGCGACAGTGTACTCACATAAAATGAATAAATCTTTTAAAAAACAAAAAACAAACCCAAACAACAACAACAACAACAAAAACCCAATGTATTCTCTTCACCACTGAGCCACTGAATTATCTCTCCAGCTCCAAGGGATGTTTTGAGACAGAGAGGGAGAAGGGAAAGGAGAGAGAAGGGGAGGGGGGTGAGAACCTTGGGAGGACTGCTGAACAGATTTTAAAGTGATCATGTAGACAGGAATGCACTATGACAGCAGGAGATGCCAGGTGGGCAGGCAGATAATGGACTGG
>NW_022196909.1:50377256-50379934 GCF_008632895.1 Mastomys coucha | reverse complement strand
CCCAGCACTTAGGGATGTGTGGAAAACAATGCTTGTGGAACCCAGGGGGGCACTGCTGGGGAGGTTAAGGGATTGAAAAGGAAGCGATTATAGAAATGAAGAGAGCAGAGAGAGAGAGATGGTAAACAGGGATACACACACACACATATACACATATATATACACACACATACACACACAAACATACACACACACACACACACACACGCAGAGAAAGAGAGACAGTAAACAGGGATACACACACACACACACACACACACACACACACACACACAGAGAGAGAGAGAGACAGACAGACAGACAGACAGACAGACCGTGAGCTCCAGTGAACTGCAGTAGTTTGTGATGCCTCATAAGCTTCCAAAAGGACTGTTGTTTTTGCAGTAGGGGAAAGGGATGGGGTGATGTAATTTAGTGGGGGTGAAGGTGGACGCAGGCATGCCAGAGAGGAAAAAGGAATACCCGGAGTATCGCGGACACCATGGGCCACCGAATCGCATGGAGGATCAAGAGGAGTCAGTAGACTGATCACCGCTACGAGCTCTTTCAGGTCCACCAGGCCGCAGATTCCCGCCCCTTTCCCAGCCCACAGTGGCAGAAAGGAAGTGCCCAGCTCTGCAGGGGCCGCACTGCTCCAAGCCCGCTGCAGCCTGCAGCACTCTGGGCGAGAAGCAGGCTAAAGGAGCATGTAAAAGCAAAACAGACAAACAAAACAAGAGTTGTTTCGCTTTTTTAAGAGCAGGAAGGAGAAGAAGCCAAGCAGAGGAGTGCTTAGAACCTGAGGCGGAGGAAGTGGGTGGATTTTAAGACCCAGGAAAGGGCTGGGGAAACGGAATGGTGGCTCTGTGGGTAATGTGTTTACCAAATGAAGCCATGAATAATGAATTCAGACTCCCAGCATCTAGGTGAAAGCTGTACCTACAACCCAGCACCCAGCAACCAGCTGGGTGTTGACTGGAGATGGGCAGATCTTGAGAGCTTGGTGGACTGACAATCTAGCGACAAGAGTAAGCTCTATGTACACCCAGAGACTCTACCCCAAAACACAAGGTGGAGGGCTGATAAGATGGCTCATTAGCTAGAGGCATGTGCTGTCAAACCAGAGGGCCGAGTTCCCTAGGACCTACATGTCTGAAGCAGAGAATCCACCCCTGTGACTTATCCTCTGACCTCCATACACATGCATGCTTACACTGAAAAATCAATAAAAATTAAAACACACACACACACACACAAGTTGGAAAATGAGAGAGAGAGAAACTGGACCTCAGTTTCTGGGGTCCACATGTGCATGTGGGGGCTTGTTTCAACATACACACACTCACACAAGGGCTGGGGAAAGTAATTAGCCTGGAACAAGAGAGACTCTCTGAGGTTTAGGCTGGAGGTTATGATGAGCCTAGTGTGCTTCGGGAGGCATCAAAGAGGCTTGATGTCCTTGCACAGCCAGTGACCCCTCGGTTTTATTCCAATTGCTGTGATAAAATATACTAACAGAAGCAACTTGGAGAAAAGGGTATTTTTAATCTACAGTTCCAGGCTGCAGTCTATCACAGCAGGGAAGTCACAGAGGCAGGAGCTGGAGAGAGGTGGTCATATTATACCCATAAGGAAGATCTTCTGTCTAGGGAATGGTGCGCCCATAGTGGGCAGAGACAGTCCAGGGTCTCCTGCCTAGGGAATGGTGTGCCTATATTGGGCAGAGACAACCAGGATTCTCTAACTAGGGAATGGTGTGCCCATAGTGGGCAGAGAGAGCCCAGGATCTATGCTTAGGGAGTGATGTAGCCCATACTGGGCAGAGACAACACAGGATTTCCTGACTAGGGAATGGTATGGCCCATAGTGGGCAGAGACGGTCCAGGCTCTCTGCCTAGGGAATGTTATAGCCCATAGTGGGCAGAGACAGCCCGGGATCCCCTGACTAGTGAATGGTGTGGCCCGTATTGGGCAGGTCTTCCCTCCTCATAATCAAGATCATCGCCCACAAACACGCCTACCAGGCAGCCTGACCTAAACAGTCTCTCACTTAAGCTGTCCTCCCAGGTGACTCCAGCTTGTGCCCAGCTGTCAGTTAATGCTAACCAGCACAGGATAACCCACCACCCTTGGGAAGGTTAAGCAGGGATCTTGGAGGTTACGGTGGGAAGGGTGCTCTCTGCTCTACTCCAGATGAAGCTTCAGCATAGGCGTCAACAGGAGAGAAACCTGTAAATCCAGCACATGAGGTCTCAGGGGGAGAGAGGGGAGACTGGCTTCCCTCCTGTTGGGATCTGAGAATCCGGCCAGCTTAATATTTTTTTCCACACTACCATACACACACACGCAGAATGTGTCTACAGGATGTGCATGGGCTTGGTGGTCTTTATCTGTAATCCCAGCACTTGGGAAGTAGAGGCAGACTGGTTACATGATGAGTTTGAGGCTAGCCTGGGCTACATGAGACCCTTGTTTTTTTTTAAAAAAAAAAAAAGGAAGAAGACAGAAGTGGGAATCCAATTCTCAGAAGTGCTGCTGAATCCATCCCCAGTTCCTCCTGGTTGTGGTGGGTTCATTTCTAACCATTTCTCCTTTTGCTTCATAGAGGTGGAATTGGGGTGTCATGGAAAGTGTGCTGGTCAGGGTTTTGTTTTTTTGCGTTTTTTTTGGTTTTTTTTGTTTTGCTTTTTTTTTTTTTT
>NW_022196909.1:50340802-50377229 GCF_008632895.1 Mastomys coucha | reverse complement strand
AATCAACTTGACACAAACAGGGGTCATCTTGGAAGAGGGAACTTCAACTGAGAAAATGATCCCACCAGATTGGCCTGTGGGCAAACCCACATTGCAGTTTCCAGCACCATAGTGGAAGGTGTCACCCTGGTCAGGTGGTCTTTAGCTGTATAAGAAAGCAGGCTAGGGGCTGGAGAGATGGCTCAGAAGTTAAGAGCACTGACTGCTCTACCAGAGGTCCTGAGTTCAATTCCCAGCAACTACATGGTGGCTCACAACCATCTGTAATGGGATCGGATGCCTTCTTCTGGCGTGTCTGAAGACAGCTACAGTGTACTCATATGGATAAAATAAATAAATCTTTAAAAAAAGCAAGCAAGCAGGCAGGCAGGCAGGCAGGCAGGCAGGCTAAGCAAACCACCCGGAGCAAGAGAACGAATCAGTAAACAGCGTTCCTCTCTGGTCTCAGCTTCAGTTTCTGCCTCCAGGTTCCATCCAGATCTCCGTGAAGGACTTCAGCTGTTAGATGATAAATCCTTTCCTCCTCAAGCTGCTTTTGGTCATGGCCTTTATTACATAAATAAAAACCTAAACTAAAATAGCAGACCGGTAGAGACAGGTAGAACCTTTGATCTCCCATACTGCCTCATCCTATTATTCATTTAGAGTCCTTGAGGAAAGGGCATGAAATACCGCTGGTATGACTTGTCTTTGATGAGCTCCTAGCGCCCCCTGGTGGCCACATATTTTGTTTTGTTTTGATACTATACAGCCCAAGCTTGAACCCTGTTGTTTGTTCCTCGCGCGCCCGGGGTCTCCCAAGTGCTGGGACAGGTCCATGCTTCCGTATTTTCGTTTCAGGATCCACAGAACTCCATTTTGGATCTCTTCTGAAGGTTTTGCTACAGTCGTGCTGAGGCTGCGGACCTGTGTATGTGACAGTCATCTATTTTCTGTCTGTTGTATAGGGACTATCTTCCAAGCCAAGTATCTGACGTCTTGGAGAGGTCAGCTGTTGCCTGTTGCAGAAGGATCATCCCAGCTGAGCTCATGTATTGCCTATAGAGGGGTGGGGTCAGGAGATCCTCACCTGAGTATCCAGCTGCCTTAATTACTCATGGCCTGGGGGAGGGTCTACAGTCTAAACGCCAGGGAAAACCGGGGGTCAAGGATCCATTTCGCGGCTTGGCTGTGGGGAAACCTTCATCCCTGATGGGTAAAGGTTTTCCAGGTGCGGCTTGTTGGGAGGGAAGCACCCACACCCCTGTAGGTAACTCATGTGTCCTGTAAGGAAGCCCATTGTGAACCTCGGTGGAGTTGTATTTGTCGTTGGGACCTTGGAGGAGGGGTAGACCTTGGGAAAAGCCAGGCTCTTACCAGCCTCTGGTTGCCTCCTGCCAGCCCACGATTTGCCAGTGATTGCTGGTGGTTACTGGTGACACTTGGTTAATTCTGGTTTGGATGCTCGTTTAGAACAGCCGCGGACGTTTTCCCCTGGGGTTCTACTGCAATTAACGTTGGGTCACCCTTTTCTAAGTTTGCAGGGGTGGAGGGGCTCAGACTTTCATCTGTTTTAACGATGTATCTGTTTGTCTCTGTGTGGAATACGCACGTCAGTGCTGGCCGCGCTAGAAGGATTCCTAAGAGGCCATGGGACTCCTGGGGCTGAACAGCCACTGTGCTGTTAAGTGCTAGCAGTCGATCTGATTCTCTCAAAGGGCAGCATGTGCTCTGAAATGCTAAGCCATCCTCAGGCCCCTTTCTTTTGAAAATCAGGATCTCATGTAGCCCAGGATCTAGTTTAGATTAGCTGTTCTCAAATCTTCCTAATGCTATCACTCTTTAATACAGACACTCATGTTGGAGTGATCCTCCCAACCATAAAAGTATTTTCATTGCCACTTCATAACTATAATTCTGCTACTATTAAGAATCTTAGTGTAAGCCGGGTGGTGGTGGCGCACACCTTTAATCCCAGCACTTGGGAGGCAGAGGCAGGTGGATTTCTGAGTTTGAGGCCAGCCTGGTCTACAGAATGATTTCCAGGACAGCCAGGACTACACAGAGAAACCCTGTCTCAAAAAACAAACAAACAAACAAACAAAAAGAATCTTAGTGTAAATATCTGGGGTTATTGACCATCTTAGTCGACCCCTGTGAAAGGAGTCCTTACCCACCATTGACGTAGATGCTCTTAAACTCCAGATCCCCCTGCCTCTGTATCCTGGGATTACAAGCCCTTGAGTGCTGGGATTTCAGGTGTGTGCCGTTGTGTCTGTTTTACAAAATGCTAGAGTATAGAACCCAGGGTTCCACGCGTGGTAGGTACCAACTATGTACTATGCTTCAGCCCCAGCCTCTTCTTTTATTTTAGAGACAGGGTTTCTTTGTGTAGAACAGACTGTCCTCGAACTCAGAGAACCACCACCTGCCTCTGTCTCCGGAGCTCTGGGATTAAAGGCGTGTGTCACTGCCACCCGGCCCCTTCTTTAATTTTGTCATAACCAATTTCATTTATGCCAAGACCAAACTTCCTCACGTTTCCCACTCAGGGATGCAGACAGGAACATGGCTAATGCCTTGAACGCTTTCTGATGTGGGGAGTGCTCGATGCTGACGAGGAAAAGAGGTGATTCTAAAACACTTTAGGACTTCCCGCTGTAGCAAAGGCCATGCTCAGGCTAGCGCAGAGCGTATATGCGCACCTAATGTATTATGGCCGCCAGAGGGCAGAACTGAGTCAAGAAGGAGAGAAGAGCAGGAGATGGCGGCTCAGAAACAAAAGGCTAAAGAAACTGTCCAGAGGGCCGCCAAAGAAGCACATTCCAGCGTGTATTCTCAGTGACTTGGCATTCCAGTGTGGTTTTCTGTCCATTCCAGTACAGTGGTGAGTGTTTGCAATCCTTTCTTTGGTAGGTGTTAGGGTGCATGCCTGTGATTCCAAAAGCTGGCAGGCCAAGGATTGCCTTAGTGAGTTTGGGTCCAGCAGACCCTCTCTCAAAATAAAAAGTGAAGAGGGGTTGGAGAGCTGACTCGGTGGTTGAGAGCATGTACTGCCCTTTCAGAGGAACCGGCTTTGGTTCCCACCTCACAATCACCTGCAACTCCAGCTCTAGGGGCCTTTGATGCCTCTGGCCTCCACAGGCTCCTGCAATCACACGCATAGACATACACACAGACACATATACATAATTAAAAACAATAAAAATAGTTTAAGAGGAAAATTAATGGGACTGGAGAGCCTGGGGTGGTAGCGTACAACCTTGACCCCAGCAATTGGGAGAAAGAAGCAGGCGGGCCTCTTTATAGAAGGGAAGTCTGGTCTATATAGCAAGTTCCTGGCCCACCAAATCTGGATCCATAGTGAAACGCTGTCTCAAAACAAAAGTAAGGTGGGTGGGATGGTGGTTGGGTGTATTGGACTGGAGATAAAGCTCAGTGATAAACCAACCTTTGTTTAGCATGGATCAGGACCCAGGTTCAACTTTCAGCATTGCTACAAGACATTGTTAGGGTCCAGCGAGGGGGCTCAGCAAGTAAAGGCGCTTGCCACCAAACCTGAGGCTCTGAGTACAATCCCTAGAAACCACATGGTGGAAAGAGAGAACTGACTCCTGAACATTGAAGGCAGATCCTCACTGTTCAAGCATAAGAAGTCCCTAGCAGGAAGAGGAAAGACAAGCTATTTAACTGGTTTTCAGTAAGCAGACTGGTGCCCTTTAGCTCTACTTGGCTAGGAATTATGGGTAGGCAGGGGGAAGTTCTCCAGAACTGGCAGTCCCAGCTGTTGGGTGCCTAAGGCTTAGGGCCTATTGCCCCAGGCTTTAGAAACCAGAACCTGTGGCTGCAAAGCCTTGGGCCAGAGGCTTACGGCTCTGTACTGAAACCTGGATGCCTGGCAGTTTTCACAATCCTTTGCTTCCAGGTGCAGCTGCGGGTGCTGCAACTTTGTGACTGTTTCTGGAAACAGAGTTTCTCAGTGTAGCCCTGGCTGTCTTGGGAAACACTTTGTAGACCAGGCTGGCCTCAAACTCAAAGATCCTCCTGCTTCTGCCTCCAAAGTGCTGGGATTAAAGGTGTGTTCCCCTACTGCCTGGCTTGGTGGTGCAACTCCCGAAGCAGGTTCAGATGCTGGGACCTCAGCTGGACAGGAGGGGGGGCTGTAGCTCTGGTGGCTGGTATCACCACCGTCCTTGGGCTGAGTACTGGGACTCAGACCTCAACAGCAGTTAGTATTTATAATCCCTGGGCCTTGGTGCTGGGACCCTGGATCCTTTAAGCTTGTCAGCTCCTGGAACTCTTCCAGTGATGGAGATCCACAGGTTCTCTGGTTCTTCACAGTCTGTCTATCTATATATAGCCTCGGCTCCCTCCTCTCTCCCACTTCCTCTTTCCTTCCATAGCCCCTCAGCCCCTCATTATGCAGCTCATCCCTAGCTGCTGGAGCAGTGGCCACTGCCTCCTCTACTCCTGCAACTGTTGCTGTTACCATGAGGAAGGCATCTCCTCACCAACCCAAGAATTAATTGAGTTGAAAGTTGGATATGGTTAACAAAAGGCAGTTTGGCTGTCGGCTGGTTGACAGTCCATCAGTTAAGGTAAGGAAGACGCTTGGGAAGGATCCAACAGCTGTCACGCAGGGAGTCAAATCACCTCGCCCTAACATCTTACGTAAAGGGAAGATGGTTTATCACTAATACCAACAGTCCTTTAAAAAAAAAAAAATCACATTCCCCCAGCCCCATCTATTTCATTTTGTGTGTGTGGAAGTGAGCGGACAAGTGAGCTCTCACCTTTCACTATGTGACTTCCAGGGACTGAATTCAGATTATGAGACATGGTGGCAAGTACCTTTATCCAAGACATCTGGACGGCCCTTAGGAGCTATTTAAATAGTGCTTAAATTGCCTTAAGATTGCTTAGCTTCGGGGCTGGAGAGATGGCTCAGCGGTTAAGAGCACCATCTGCTCTTCTGAAGGTCCCCAGTTCGAATCCCAACAACCACGCAGTGGCTCACAACCATCTGTAATGAGATCTGACTCCCTCTTCTGGAGTGTCTGAAGACAGCTACAGTGTACTCGTATGCATAAAATAAATAAGTCTTTTAAAAAAAGAAAAGAAAAAGAATGCTTAGCTTCTACTCCAGTGCCCCAAGTGTAAGTAGGTCATTAATCTGTCCTAATTAGTACCTTTCTTTGCTGTTAACTTCTCTCTGCTAAATCTTGAATTGAGTGAAAAAGGGTATCTGTCAAGATGGTCATGTCATGAAGAGGACTGAGGAAAAAAAGATGCCCAGTTTTGTTGTGTTCTTCTATGGGGCTGAGGATGTACCTCAGCTGGCAGAGCCCGTTTGGTTTTCATCCCATCCTGTGGTGACACGTGTCTTTAACCTTAGCTCTCAGACTTGGAGACAGAAAGACCAGAAGTTCAAGTCCATCCTTGGCTCCTTAGCAAGTCTGAGGCCAGCCTTACGTACATGAGACCCTGTCTAAACAAATATTAAATGAAAGATTTCTTGCCCTTCTCAGATCCATTATGGGGAGCCCACCAGAGATGGCCTCTCAGACAGTTTATAACCAAATGAAAATCTTTATTCCAGCCAGCTGGGACCACACTCAGGTATTCAGGGACCTAGGTGTAGCCCTAAAGGATTTTGAAGGCAGAAACCACATCCTGGTTCTCTCACTCAGCAGCTTGGGGCGTGGTGTAGGGGACAGGGGCCCACGGCAGCTTCGAGTAAGCAATTTGACAGAATCTAAGATAAGTAGTTAGCTGGAGGGGGAGGTTTGCGCAAGCAGACAATTTAACAGAAGCTACAATAAATTAGCCAGAACATCCTGACCTTGGGTTCCGGGAATAGTTTGGGAACTTTCCACGGGACTCTCCATCAAGGCGATCAGATTCTAGTTAAACCTGAAATGGCTTCAGCAAGAATACAAGATGGAGGAACCCCTGCCCTAACACACTTTCTTCTTCCTTCATCCTTTGCTCCCTTCCTATTTCCTTCTTTGTTGTTGTGCAGATGCTGAATCCACCACCTAACACAAGTGAAGCCTGTGCTCTACCACTGAACTGTGTCCCCCAGAATCTTTGTGGTGTTTAGCCCTACAAAGACAAGTTGGAAATCAGCAGGATCTCTTTGGAGCTTAGAGGAGAAACATACGTTGTGCACGGGCATGGACAGAGCCACAGCTCTTGGAGACAGAATTTGATTAAAATTGTGAATTGTGCCTATGTGAAAGAGAACATTGAGGCTGGCTGGGAAGGGAGATGAATAGTTTGATCAGGACCCTAGTTCAGATCCCCCAAACCAACAATAGAAACCTGAGCATGGGGGCTGGAAAGGTGGCTCAGTGGTTAAGAGCACTGACTGCTCTTCCAGAGGTCCTGAGTTCATTTTTTACATGGTGGCTCACAACCATCTATAGTGGGATCTGATGCCTTCTTCTGGTGTGTCTGAAGACAGCAACAGTATACTCATATAATTAAATGGATGAATGAATAATGAATGAATAATAAATCTTTTTAAAAATATGTGTATGAGTGTTTTGTCTGCATGTAGTATGTGTATTACCTGTATACCTGATGTCCATAGAGGCCAGAGGAAGGCATTGGATCCCCTAACTGGAGTTACAGGTAGTTCTGAACCACCAGGTGGTTGCTGGGAGTGTAGCCAGGGTCCTCTGAAGAACAACCAGTTCTCTTAACTGCTGAGCCATCTGTCCAGTTCCTCATTTGTTGGTTTTGCCATCCTAAGATGTCTTTAGAGCCGGGCAGTGGTGGCTCACGCCTTTAATCCCAGCACTTGGGAGGCAGAGGGAGGTGGATTTCTGAGTTCGAGGCCAGCCTGGTCTACAGAGTGAGTTCCAGGACAGCCAGGGCTACACAGAGAAACCCTGCCTCAAAAAACAAAACAAACAAACAAAAAAAGTCTTTAGAACAACACCCATTATCTCCCAGGCATTTTGGCTTTACCTTGACTCTCAGCAAGAAGGAGCAAGCTAGATCCTGGTGTGAGGGACTTCAGTCTTTCCCCATGGACCTTCATTTTCCCTGTCTTTATTTAATTATCTATTTTGTCTAATTTTTATGTATGTGAGTATACCGTCACAGTCCTCGGGCATTGGATCCGTTACAGATGGTTGTGAGCCACCGTGTGGTTGCTGGGATTTGAACTCAAGACCTCTGGGAGAGCAGTCAGTGCTCTTAACCACTGAGCCATCTCTCCAACCCCTATTTTTAGTTAAGTCATGCATGTGGGTGCTCTGTGGCATGTATGTCTTGCACTACTCTCATGCAGTGGCCCCAGAGGCCAGAAAAGGCTTTTTTTTTTTTCTCTTATACATCCTGGCTCCTACCATTGCTTCAGTCTTCCATAAAACAGACCTGACCCTGGGAAAGGAACCCCTTCTCTAAGATCAAACTGCAAAGTTATAGAAAAGTAAGACTAGAAGATGAAAATCCGGGTATGGTGGCTCACGCACTTGGGAGCCAAGGCGGAGGAATACCACGAGGTTAAAGAAGCTGGGCCTACAGAATGACACCTTGTCTCAAAAAGAAGAGAGGCTGGAGAGATGGATGCCCCAGCAGTTAAGAGCACCCGTTGCTCCTGTAGGAAACCAGGTTCCATTTCTAGAACCCGTGTGGTGGTTCATAACCACTCCCGATCCAGTTCCAGCAGGTAACATACCAGGCACGCATATGGTGTGCATGTTTGTGCAGGCAAACTCTCGTGCAATAAAAACCTGAAATAATTTAAGGAGAAAAAGTTAAGCCTTTCTTCCTCTCTGATCGCTTTGCACATTCACAGTAGGGAGCCTTCTGAAGGGCTGGGGGCAGGCCTGTGCCCCTCCCATACTCAGGTGAAGCCACCTGGCTGGGACCACTGGCTCATTCAGGCAGACTATCTCTGGGGCAGCTATTTGGTGCTGCTCTCTCTGTGTTTGGACCATATTCTCTTCATTTCATGCATGATTGCCTCATATTGGCTTCTGGTGATGAGTCGAGCTAACTCTCTCTTTCCCTCCCTCTCTCTTCCTCTCTCTTTCTGTCTCTGTCTGTCTCTGTCTCTCTGTGTGTGTGCACATGTACCAAATGAAGACTCAGGAGCCAGATGTTCTGGGGAAAGCCTGCTGGCTCAGAGAGGCAGAGAAAGCACCCAGCTGACCTTCCTACTCCATCGATGTCTTAGAAGGAAAAGCCCCCTCTCCTCCATGCTGTCTCAAATACCCTTCAACTCAAAACCCCTCCTTTCTCTTTCCTAGGTCATCTTATGTTCACTCCCTGTCAGCTGGCTGCTTGCTCCGCCTCTTGACCCACAGTTGACTTTGTTTAGCTCTTATTTACAGGAAGCTCTGTGGTAAAGGTGCTATCCCTGAGCCCCATCACAACCAGCAGTTTTTTTCCAGTTCACAATCTTCGGGGTTCACATTGTGATCAAGTATCCTGCAACAGGAGGGCTAATAAGTAGACATCATTCAGTAGGGCTGCCGCCTGGCTCTGAGCTTCATTTCAGCGAGACATGGAAACACTAGGCATAGTTGCAGTTCAGTTTCCTCGAGGTATCTGTGAAATATTTGCACAGCTGGGCTGGCTGCTGCAAAGGGAGTGATGGATTGGCTGACATGGAGAGGCAGCGAGGCATGTAGGAGGGGCCCATCTGGCCACTCAGAGAAAAGACTTGCCCAAACTCAACACAAGATTCACCAATTCCAGAGCTGGGTGTGGAGGTACATGCCTGAGATCCCAGCCCTTGGAAAGGAGAGACCCATAAGGACCTGTGAGTCTGAGACCTGCCTGCACTTCCCGAGAACTGTTTCAAAACAAGACCCCCCCATCACTCAACAATAGAACTAGTAATTGTTCTCTCTCTCTCTCTCTCTCTCTCTCTCCCATCTTTCTCTCTTTCTTCATTCATTCATTCATTCATTCATTCATTCATTCATTGGGGGAGTGGCCAGGGTACCACTGTGACTTGGAGGTCAGAGGACAACTTTCAGGAGTACCACTGTGTCTGGGAGGGTGGAGGACAACTTTTGGGAGCACCACTGTGTCTGGGAGGGTGGAGGACAACTTTCGGGAGCACCACTGTGTCTGGGAGGGCGGAGGACAACTTTCGGGAGCACCACTGTGTCTGGGAGGGCGGAGGACAACTTTCGGGAGTTGGTTCTGGATTTCTTCCACGTGGACCCTGGGCGGGGGCTCATCTGGCTTGATAGTAAGTGCCTTTACGAGCTGAGCCTCCTAGCAACCCAGAAACGGATCCTAACTACACTTACTCGTGCTTCGCACTGCTTGACTCTGCTCAGTTCCTTAGGTAACCACTCCGCCTAAACTGTTTACTGAGTGCTCTTTCATTTTGTCCCGCGGAGGTTTCAGGTTTGTGGTTTTGATTTTTTGGTTGTCTCTGGATTTAAGAGTGTGCATCAATGCCGGGCAGTGGTGGCACACGCCTTTAATCCCAGCACTTGGGAGGCAGAGGCAGGTGGATTTCTGAGTTCAAGGCCAGCCTGGTCTACAGAGTGAGTTCCAGGACAGCCAGGGCTACACAGAGAAACCCTGTCTCAAAAAAACCAAAAAAAAAAAAAACAAACAAAAAAAAAAAACAAAAAAAACAGTGTCCATCACCAGGTCCACCTGTACTGGTATTTCCCTATGGCACCTTTCTGCCTGATTTTTTGTTTTTTTGTTTTTTGTTTTTTAATTCCAGAGTCACTTGCTTTGAAATAAACATAATACCCTCTTTACCTTTTCTGACTGACTAGCATCATTTTTTAAAAATTTTTTAAAGGTTTATTTTATTTATGTGTATGAGTACACTGTATAGATGGCCATGAGCCATCACGTGTATGACTGTTCTCTGGCCCTGCTCGCTCCAGTGTAATTCACTGTAGCTGTCTTCATATGCACCAGAAGAGGGCGTCCGATCTCATTACAGGTGGTTGTGAGCCACCATGTGGTTGCTGGGATCCGAACTCAGGACCTTAGGTAGAGCAGTCAGTGCTCTTACCCGCTGAGCCATCTCACCAGCCCCTGACTAGCGTCTTTCGAATCATTCTTTTTCTTTTTAATCTTTTTTAAAATTGGATATTTTCTTTACATTTCAAATGTTGTCCCCTTTCCTGGTTATTTCCACCCCCGCAAACCTCCTATCTCCTACCCCTGCTTCTATGAGGGTGTCCCCCCCCCCAACTCCCGCCTCCCCACCCTCGTACTCCCCTACACTGGGGTATCAAGTCTTCACAGGACCGAGGGCCTCTCCTCCCAGTGATGCCCAACTAGACCATCCTCTGCTACATATGTGACTGGAGCCATGGGTCCTTCCATGTGTTGTACTCCTTGGTTGGTGGTTTAGTCCCTGGGAGCTCTGAGGGGATCTGGTTGGTTCACATTGTTGTTCCTCCTATGGGGGTGCAAACCCCTTCAGCTCCTTCAGTCCTTTTTCTAACTCCTCCATTGGGGTCCCCATGCTCAGTCCAAGGGTTGGCTGCGAACACCCTTCTCTGTATCTGTCAGGCACTGGCAGAGCCTCTCAGGAGACAGCTATATCAGGCTCCTGTCAGCAAACACTTGTTGGCATCCACAATATTGCCTGGGTTTGGTTACTGTGTATGGGGAATCGTTCTTTTCTTCTGTCTCTGAGGCTGCATCTGCCTCCGGCCTTCACATTCTTGGGGAGGGGGGAGCGGTTCGTAGCCGCTACTTTCTGCCTACATTGCAATACTGGTCACATCCTTGGGGGGGGGGGGGGGGCGGTTCGCAGCCGCTACTTTCTGCCTACATTGCAATACTGGTCATATCCTTGTGGGGGAGCGGTTCGCAGCCGCTACTTTCTGCCTACATTGCAATACTGGTCACATCCTTGGGGGGGAGCGGTTCGCAGCCGCTACTTTCTGCCTACATTGCAATACTGGTCACGTCTTCAGATGCTCCTTCCATCTCTGCTCTCCTGCTTCTTCTCTCTCTTTCCTGTCTCCTGACTGGAGTTGCTGGCCCCGGGGGTAGGTGTCCAGGAGGTTGTGTATGGCAACTGGGACTCCTGACCTGGGATGACCCTTGGGAATGACCCAGAGAGCTGAAGTTGGCCTTCAGGGAAGTGAAACCCAGATGCAGCTGAATTCCCCATGGGAACTCAAAGGCTCCCCCAGGCCAGTGTCCCAGGCAAGGAGTCATTTGTAATTTTCTTTCCTGAAGATAGTGAAAGAGAAATAGGGAGAGGCAAACCCTTAGCTCCTGATGTATTATTCACCTATTTATTTTGAGATAAGGTCTCACTTTGTAGCCTAAGATGACCTTGGGCTTCTGCTCCTCCTGTTTCTACTTCCCTGGTACTGGGATGACATGAACTCACCACCATGCTTAGTTTGTAGGTTGCTGGGACTTGAACTCAGGTTGCTAGGTGTTTGCTGCAAGCACCTTTACTTACTGAGCCATGTACCAGCCCCAGCTTGACTGTCTTCTGTTTGCTTTTTAAAAAGGTTTATTTATTTTTATCGTATATGTATGATTGTGTTTGCTGGCATGTATGCCTGTGCATTGTATGTATGTATCATATATGTATGATTGTGTTTGCTGGCATGCATGCCTGTGCATTGTATGTATGTATCATATATGTATGATTGTGTTTGCAGGCATGTATGCCTGTGCATTGTATGTATTCATTGCCTTTGGGAAGAAGCCAGAATCCCCTAGAACTAGAGTTTTGGAGAGCTATCGGCTGCCATGTGGGTGCTAGGAATTGAACCCAGGTTCTCTGGAAGAGCAGGAAATGCTCTAGCTAGTGGCCCATCTCTATACCAACTCCTGCCCCCCAGTTTTTCTCTTTTTTTGAGTTCTCATTATGTATCTCTGGCTATCCTGGAACTCTCTGTAACCCAGCTGGCTTCAGACTCACAGGGGTCCACCTCTGTCCCTTGAGGATGGGTATTAAAGATATGAACCTCCCCACCCCATAGCATAGAGGTTTTAAAGTGTTTTCTTTTTCCTCCTCCTCCTCCTCCTCCTCGTCCTCCTCCTCCTCCTCCTCCTTCTGTTTACAAGACATAGTTTCTCTGTATAGCCCTGGCTGGCCTGGAACTCTAGATTAGGCTGGCCTAGAACTTAGACATCCACCCGTCTCTGCCTCCCTAGTTGGGGTTAAAGGTGTGTGCCATCACTGCCTGACTAAGTATTTTTCTTTAACACTGTCTCTCACGGCCATGTCTTGGAAGCTGCAGGATTAACTTCTCTGATTCAGTAGCAGAGCATCTATCTCTGCATGGGTGTTAATTACTGTGGCTTTCAGCACTTTAACAACCTCTAAACACATTCACATCTCTCCAGGCTCAAGTGGAAGGCCCAGTAGCGGTGACCGAAACTGAGAACCAAGGCAGGTATGCCTCCCTCCTGCCAACCTGGAGAATGCATTTGAGGAGTTTGATCCTGAGGGTGATGCCAACATTTAGTCCTCGTGTGTGGTATGAACCTTTCCTCCCTCAAAACCAGGGTACCCCCTGCTCACTGTGTAGCTGAGTTCTAAAAGCCCAGTGAGTCCATTGTCCAATGCTGCAAACCCTCTTTGACTTAGTCAATGATTGCTTCCAGCAGAGGCCGAGCCCAAGAGCTGCCCCCCTCTGGATGCCTCTTCTGAAACACCAGAGTATTTCTCAGCGGCACGGGCAAGGGTCTCTGAACAGGACACTGCATAGCAGGCCTTCCTTTGCAATACGCAGCAGGTTGATCTTAGCCATGGGAAACATATTCTGAGATCCCCAAGCATGAATGAAAATTCCTGAAAAGAAGCCGTGTCTGGCTGTGGACAGAAAGGCTCCTGGAAGGAGTTTCTGTGTCTCCGGGGACTGAAGGGACAGGTTGGGGTTTCAGCGCTGTGCAGAGATTGGAATGTTGCAGTTTCAGAGGCTCAGTACTTTATCTGGGCTAGTTTTAGCTATAGAACAGCCATTCCTTGTCCCCCCACCCCCACTGTATCTGAACTAACTCCCCAGGATAATAAACAGAAACCTCTTGAAAGCTGCTAGCTCAGCGGAACACTAGCTTCCATCAACCCCAGAGCTAAGAACGCCATCAGATAGCATCTCGGCCTAGAAAGTCTCCGTGTGTCTGCCTCTCTGGTGTGCCCACCAATGTGTTCTAAGCTTGCCTTGATTTATGACTTTGTGAATGGAACAAAAAAAAAAAAAAGGAAGAAAGAACAAAAGAAAAGAGAAAAGAACAGGATTGTTCCTGCGTATGGTGGGAGAGAGAGTTTATTATAGAGAAAAGGGGCCACATAGCCAGAGGCAGGGACATCTGAGGGAGCCAGAGTGAGCATGGTACCCTGAGCCAGGCCATGTGAGGAGAGGGGAGAGCCAAGAGGATGGGCAAAGAAGCCAGGTAACCAAAATGGCTTCTACAGGAAATGGATTATATAGGAAAGGGATGCTGGGGGAAGGGCAGCCCAGCCCCTAGGTTAGAATACTTTAGGGTAGGGGGCAGGATATGCCAGCCATGCCCTATAACAGGTAGGGACTGAGGGATGCTGGAAGACCCTGCCAGCCAGGTCTGCTCTGGTATGCTAAGCAGGCACCTCAGCCATGTGTCCTGGGCTGGAGACCCAGCTCTCTGTTCTGTAAAACTATAAAAATGTAACATGGAATTTGGGAGTAACATAAATTTATGTTCCTGGGCCATGGTCAGCCATAAAGTCTCCCGAATAAACTCTTGATGTCTTTCAGATGAAATCTGTAGTCTTTATTGTCAACACAAGGGACGTCTAAAGTCAGACAGTAACAGCCTGTGTGGATGCTATATGTTTCCCTGTCTCATATATATATATATATATATATATATATATATATATACATACACACACATACACACACACACATATATATGTATATGTATATATATGCCTGATTTTCTCTTTTTTTTTGTTTTTGTTTTTATTTTTTTCAAGACAGGGTTTCTGCTGGTGAGATGGCTCTGCGGGTAAGAGCACCCATTGCTCTTCTGAAGATCATGAGTTCACAACCACCCGTAATGAGATCTGATGCCCTCTTCTGGTGCATCTGAAGACAGCTACAGTGTACTTATAATAAATAAATAATAAATTAATCAAGACAGGGTTTCTCTGTGTAGCCCTGGCTGTCCTAGAACTCATTCTGTAGACCAGGCTGGCCTTGAACTCAGAAATCCACCAGCAACTGCCTCCCAAGTGCTGGAATTAAAGGCGTGTACCACCACTGCCCGGCTATATTTTTCTTGATATATATATGTGTGTGTGTGTATATATACACACACACACATATATATCTACACACATATATATGTATGCACACACACACACACACACATATATATATTAATTTTTAATTATGTGTGTGGGTACTGAGTATAGGTGCTTGAGGAGGCCAGGCCACTTAAAGCTTATGTGCCATTTAGTGGGTTCTGGGAACCAAAATCAGGTCCTCTGCAAGAGCAGTATGTAATTGTCTTTGTACCTTTAACTGCTGAACCATCTCTGCAGCCTCTAGTTATTTTATTTATTTTATTTTATTTTATTTTTAAAGATATCCATGCTGGCCTTAAACTCCTTCTGCCGCTGTCTCTCAAGTTTTAGGATTACAGGCACATGCCATCATCTCTTGCTTAACTGGTTAACTAAGTACAATATGAAATTAACAACAGCTAACAACAGAACAATTAAAACGATATCCAGTATAGGAAGCTTTTAGAACTATGACTGTTTCTGAAATTCCCCACTCGGTATTTTGTGGCGTGGCTGATGCAGGAGCGTTTGAAAATGTGGAGACTAACGCTTTAGCTATAGGGCAGCTACTGTACAGAGAATGAGGGCCGGTGCCTGTGGTCCTGGCTCCCTTTGCAGGGCGGGGCCTTTGGTCACGCAGCTGGGGTGGAGCCCTGTGAACAGTCTTCTCCTTTACTTTAGACAAGCCGCATAGCCAGACTGTCTCCTGGGCCGCTTGTGCAAGTTTGTTCCAGAGGCCAGTTCTTCCTGGAACTGGGTGTCAGCTCAGGACAGAGAATGCCAGGAGTGAAAGTTGGCGCTGAAGGGAAGAAGAGCTTTCCAGTCCTGCAGGAGATCTCAGATTGCATGGCTGCGCTGGGCGGGGCTTGCAGTTCAGAAGGATGCCACCAGGGGACGCCCTTTCCACACCTCACATCTAGAGAGCGCGCGCTGCAAAAGGCTTTTCTGTGATTGCAAAGTCATGATTCAGCTTTCCTAACTGACCTATTCAACTCAGTCTTCTGCAGTAGCTTGAGTCTGTCGCACTTCGGAGTTACACATGCCTCTAGTTACGTAACAGAACAGCCCTTGACAATGTGCTAGACAAGAGTGGTAACGTCTCTCACTTTTCAAAGGCCATTGGGACTTCTCATTTGCTGTCGGGGTCACAGTATAAGGGTTGGAGACCCAGCCGAGAGACGAGAGGGGTGCGGGTGCTGACTCATGAGCCCCAGCTTCTAGATGAATTCCACCACTCTCCAGAAGCCACCATCAGTGGCATTAAGAGGTCCGAGGCTAGCCAGGCTGTGATACCAGCACTTGGGAGGCAGAAACAGGTGATTTGTGAGGGACAGCCTGATCTACAAACCAAGATTCAGGGTTACACAGAGAAACCCTGTCTGGAACTCTCCAATCTCCCCCCACCCCAAGAAAAAGATCCAGGGCCACTGGCAAATTGTCCAGGTGTCATAGGGGACAGGGTGGAGCTTCAGCAGCATGGTTCAGGACCTGTCAGGCTGACCTGCCCACCCAGCACCCAGACAAGCAGAGGACATAAGCCGCAGACAGTGAAGTGAGGGCTGAAGAGGCAGCCTGAAGTGAACAGTACCTGAGGCCTAGCCCAGTTTTTGTTTGAATGGCATAAAGAGTGTCATGTAATACCATATACACTGTGCCTCTATGCAAAGCACTGCTCACCGCAGCTTATGTCGAAGGTGCTGGAAAGCCATCCAGTAAGTCTGGGGAGGGTATTTCAGGGTTAGGAAGCTGAGAAATTCCCTGAATAAGGTTCAGAGAATGCTTCGTTTTTCTAGAGAAGTATTGTGCTCAATGCTGGTGCTACCAGACTGTCAATGGCGTGGGCATGGGGGTCGAGGTTGGGAAAGAATACAGGAGATGAGGTGCTGGACGTTCTCTGGTGTCTGTGAGGAGCCAAGAGCCTGGATGGCAGTCAGCAGGTGAATGCTCACCGTGTGGCTTTTGCAAAAGGGAGACAGCTGAACCAGGGGCTGGGTGGAGGACACAGACAGTATGGGTCTCCTCAGCAAGGCAGAGCAAAGAGCAGTTCACATTCTGCCAGGTGTTCACAGTCGATGCAATAGCATGGCTGTGACCTGGAGACCTGATGATCAAGGACCCCCAGGATCTCCATGTGGAGCTGATGTCTCTCACCCAGCTACTCTCTTTTCTCTTTGTAACGATTTTTATATTCTATTTTATGTATGGGAGTGCTTTTCTTGAATGTATATGTGTACCACATGTGTGCCTGTTGCCCAGGGACATCCGAAGAGGGTGTTGGATACTTTGGACCAGGAGTTACTGATGGTTGTGAACCAACCACACGTAAGTACTGAGAACTGAACCCAGGTCCTCTGCAAGAGCAACCAGTGCACATGAACCCTCTGAGCCACTTCTCCAGCCCGGATATTCTCCTTTCATCTAAATGATGACAGATGGAAAGATGGCTCTGTGATTAAGAGCACTGACTACCCTCCAGAGGACCTAAGCTTGGTTCCTAGAACCCATATCAGGGGGCTCACAACTCGTAATGCCAGCTCTAGGGCATCTAAGGCCCTCTTCTGGACTCCATGGACACCCACTATGGTAGTTTGAATATGCTTGGCCCCAGAGGGAGTGGCACTGTTAGGGGGCGTGGCCTTGTTGGAGGAAGTGCGTCACCGTAGAGGTGGGCTTTAGTGGTCTCCTTCCTCAAAAGGAGAGTATTACAGATGGAGAATCCTTTGATTAGTTTTCTTGTTGCTTGCTTAAGGTCCCAAACTGATTTAGAATCCCAGGCTGGTCTTGAGTTCTCAGTGCTGGGATTTACACGTCTGCCTAACTCTGCAGCAGCCCCGGTAGGAATGAGAACACTTATTAAAACCTGCTTGGGTGGGGTGGCTCATGCCTTCAATCCCAGGACTCAGTGGGTAGAGGCAGGTGGATCTCTGTGAGTTCCATGTCATCGGTCGCACCTGGCCCTGTACGTTTTTAGCTGCTGAGCGGTCTCCCGGGCGCCTAGTTTTGTCTTGTTTAAGGGTTAATCTCATATGGTTTCGGAAGGCTTTGAGCTTTACGTCTTTTCCCTACCTTAGCCTCCACCACGGGCATGTTCCACCACGCGCATGCTTAGGCCCAGTGTGTTTTATTTTAAGGTCAGAAAAGGGCATCTGATCTTCTAGAGCCAGAGCTGTGGATGGTTGTGAGCTGTCTCGAGGGTGTTGGGAACTGAACTCAGGTCCTTTAGAAGAGCAGCCTGTGCTCTTAGCTGCTGGGTCACTTCAATCCCTCTGTTTTCAAGAGTAAGTGACCAAGAGCTGTCAGTGTCAAAGGCCCAAGGGAGATGGCGTTGGCACCTAGCTCCGGATCCTTTCGGTTGTAGTTGGTGAGGAATATTTTAAAATTTCCTGTCCACCACCTTCTCCCTATTCCTCTCCAATCCCTGCACATTCAGCAGAGAGCTGATCACAGCAGGGTATTCGATTTCCTGTTTCAGAAAGGCCTTCTGGGACTCGAAGGGAATCAGAAAGGTTCTCCTTTGACTTGACATCTTCTTTGCTTTTGTTTTCTGTTTTATTTTTTTGATACAGAGTCTCGATACCTAGTCCAGGCCTTGACCTCACCGTGATCCTTCTGGCTCTGCCTCCTGAGTGCTGTCTGGTTAAAAAAAAAAAAAGGAACACAGGACAGAATAGCATGTAGGAGAAACTGTTCACAGACTCTTAGGTGCCAATCATTCTGTCAAACCCTTCGCCAAAGGGTTGCATGAAGTCAGGGAGTGTGGCTCGTGCCTGAAATCCCAGAACTCAGGAACTGAGACAGGAGGATTGCTTGAGCTCCAGCCTCCCTCAACCCCCATGGGTTACATAGTGAGACACGGTCCCAAAATGAGAGACTGAAGGAAAACCAAGGTTGCATGAAACGGGTATTAGTTCCCGGCTGTGTCCCTTTCAGGCTTCCCAAATTCCACTGAGCCAGGCAGCCATCTTTTCACTCCACCCGTCCTCAGCTTGTGTGTGGTCCACATCAGCCTCAGGAGTTCTGCCCCATGCCAATCCATTCAGAGCTCGTATGTTCTTACTGCCAAAATCCCAAGGTCTCCTGGTGGCATGGACTCCCCTGCTTGTCTATGTGAGGCTATTTGTGGAGTCAGGAGTCTGTGCCTGGCCATGGCTCATCCAGGCACTCCCTACCTCCCACCCTGCTCCACAGCTAGCCTCCCCTCAGGTACTGCTGGGCTGTAAGCTGGCCCAGGGATGCAGAACTAGGGACAGTTGCACGACCTCTTGGCTTCCCAGACCAAAGGCTCTTCCTCTCTGGCTTCCCTCAAAGGCTCTGGGCTCTCTGCATACCGACTATCACATGATCCTCACAAGACATTCCAGGCTCTATCGCAGAGAAGCCTGTGAGGGACTTCTGAACTCTGCCCTCCTGGACCAAGGGAGTCCAAAGTCCTTTCTCTTAGCTTGGAAGTGAGGTTGGGTAAAGCAAAGAAAAGCATAAATTAGCTTCATTCACTCCGCCTCCCACAAGTCTCTGTTTTCCAGTCAGAAAACTGACATCAGCTGCTGCTGCTGCCACCACTGGTGGTGGCTGGGGTGGTGGCTTTATGGGGTGACCTCAGCTCTGAACTGAAGGTGCACTGTGGAAGATGGTGAGGTCATTTTCTTTCATTGTTTTTGTCTGAACAAATTCTCATGTATGCAGCACAGGCTAGCTATGCAGCTCAGGATAACCCTGGACTGTTAATCTTCCTGACTCTACTCCTCAAGTGCTATGATTATAGATGTGGGCCGACATGCTTAAGTAGGACATAAAATTTTTTTTTTTTTTCGGTGCCAGGGGACCAAACTCTGGGCCTCATGCTAAGCAAGAGTTCTATCAGTTCTTCTCCAGGCTCTGAACTGTAATTTCTTTCTCTTTCTTTCTTTCTTTCTTTCTTTCTTTCTTTCTTTCTTTCTTTCTTTCTTTCTTTCTTTCTTTCTTGATGCAAGGTCTCAATAGGTTCCTCGGGCTGACTTTGAATTCCTGGTCTCAAATATTCCTCCTGCCTCAGTTTCCCAAGAGAATACAAGCATGCATGGTAGCCCTTGGCCTAAGGGCAACTTTAGAAAATATTTTATGTTTAGTCATGTATACATGTGGCTGACTGAGTGTACCTTTGTGCTCTCAGGGTTCAGAGAGAGCCTCAGACCCCTGAAATCTGGAGCGAACCCATTGTGAGCAGCTCTGAGGGGTCTGGGGGAGGGGAAGGTCCCAGGAACTGCACTGGGGTCCTCGGCTAGAGCAGCCCAGGCATGTCTCCAGCCTCACAAAGCACAGGACAGCCAATGTGGACCCATGAGGGAAGGGGAAAAAAAGAAGAGATAAGAAAGAATGTGAAGGTGATATGGAGCAGGAGAGAGAAAAAACTAGTAGTGAAGGGGGGGTGCGGGGGAAACATGCAGGGGTGGGAGGGGGCGCAGAGAGGGAAAAAGAAGAAACGTATGAGGGGCAGAGGTGGCAAGGAGGGGAGCCGAGGGGGAGGAGCGGTGACGCAGTGAGGAAAAAAAGAGAGAAGAAAGGTGTGAGGGGCAGCGGTGGGGGTGGCGGTGGCGGCTACCTAGCCCTGCCTGGAGAAGGCTGGCGTTCCCAGTCCCTGGGGTAAGGCAGAGGCTGGCAGTGGCACTCATCTCGCCCCCTTCTTCTCCCAGCGAGATGCTGACATTAGTCTCTGGCGCTTTCCCCATCTCTGTGATATGTAGAGTGTGGATATGTGTGTTGCTCATTCCTCACAAGCAGCTGGAGACTGAGATAACTCCCTCCCTGGAATGTAGAGAATTTGGGGGTGCTGCAGAGAGAGAGAGCTAGAGGGCCTCTCCGAGCTGTCAGCAGGACCTGGACAGGATCCATTTCTGAAGGAGCTGGGCCAGAGGGCTGGGGGAGGGGTGGATGGCAGTCTTAGAGAAGGGTCCCTGGCATACTGAGACGTGCGCCTGTCTGCAAGGACCGTGCATTAAAAAGATAAGAAGTGGGAGCTGGAGAGATGGCTCAGCAATGAAGACAATTGACTGCTCTGCCAGAGGTCCTGAGTTCAGTTCCCAGCAACCACATGGTGGCTCACAGCCATCTATCCCAGGATCTGATGCCCTCTTCAGGCATGCAGGTGTGTACATGCAGATAGAGCGCTCATACATAAAATAAATAAATCTTTGAAAAAAAACCCCAAAAGTGGAAAATCGGCGCTGAAGCCACAAGCTCCCATCTTGCTGTACAGTTGGAAACCGAGTGCCCCAGGGCCTTCTTGTGATCTCTTGTCCCTCACCTCTCAGCTAAGCTAATGTCCTCCTTATCCTTCAAGGTTAAGATTCAAGGTCAGCCGGCAGTGGTGGCACACGCCTTTAATCCCAGCACTTGGGAGGCAGAGGTAGGCAGATTTCTGAGTTTGAGGCCAGCCTGGTCTACAGAGTGAGTTCCAGGACAGCCAGGGCTACACAGAGAAACCCTGTCTTGACCCAACCCTCCCCCCGAAAAAAAAGGTTCAAGGACAGCAGCACCCAGCCCAAGGACCTGTCTCTGTCCCCTGAGCAGCCCTATTGGGGTGTCTGATGGCCGGGAGCCCACCTGGCACAGCCTCTCTATTCAGTCTGTCAACCCCTCTGGCAAGAGCTCATAGACACCTCGGGTCTGTGATCCACAGCTGTTGATCAGACTGTCGCCTTGTAACTTGAAACTATGAATGCTGGTCATAGGAAACATTTGTCAATTGAGGGGGGTGGGAAAGATGTTTGTCCACTGTTGTGGTGTGAATCAGGCATGTTCTAATGAGCTTATGGGTTTGGTCCCCAGTATAGCAGGAAGTGAAGCCTTTGGGGGTGCCTCTGTCATTCAGGTTCTGACCTCACAACTAGGATTAATCTACTTATTTGCTTATTTATTATGATTGATTGTTTTTATTTTCTGAGACAAGGTTTCTCTGGGAAGCCCTGGCTGTCCTGGAACTTGCCTTGTAGACAAAGCTGGCCTCGAACTCAGAGATCCAGCTCCCTCTGCCTCCCGAGTGCTGGGGTGAAAGCCGTGTGCCACCATGACTGGTGTTATGATTTTTGTTTTAAGACATGATCTTACATACAGAAGGCTGTACCGTACCATACCTGAGGATGACCCTGCCTCTAGCTCCCAAGGGCTAGAAAATAGGTGTATTGCCATTTTGTCTGGCTACTGTGGTTTGGCTTTTGATGTTGTTTTTAAACAGCAACTCGATATGTAACCCATGCTGGTCTGGAACTCACCATGCAAACCAGGATGACCTTTGACTCAGGACCACCTGCCTCGGCCACCTGGGTGGTGGGATCATAGGTATGCCCCACAATTGACTTTTTTTTTCTGTACTAGGACCTCACACGTGTTTGGAAGGCTGCCTGCCAATGAAGCCGAGCCCCAGCATTAATCATTTCCCAGAGCTCCTTTTGCTTTTTCTACTTTATTTATGTTATAAACAGCTAACTCTTATTTATGTTACACATGCCTTTGCACACATTCCACAGTGCGTGGTGAGGGTCAGAGGACAACTTTTGGGAGTTAGCGCTTTCTTCCCACTGTGTAGTTCCCAGGGATTGAACTAAGGCTGTAAGGCTTGGTGGCAAGCCCCTTTAGCCCCCGAGCCATCTCTCTGGCTCATGCTTTTCCTACTTCAGGAAGAACATTGAGAAATTCCCAGTGCTAAGTTCAGTCTCTAGACGAAGTTCGTCCTTCACACACACAGGGCATGAAGAAGAATCAGGAGAACCCTGCCTTCTAAGGATTAAGGCGTCCAGGGTGCACATGGGTGAGGACACCCTCGTGGCAGACTGAGTCCCCTCGTTTAGCCTCATGCTTAGTGCCCTTAGAGATAGCACTGCAGTCAGGCAAACCTGAGGAAAAATGCTCCTCAGAGCACATACCTCAGAGGAGTGTCTCACGATCACCGAGTTCAGTCTAAAGACACAGCCCTGGTAACCCACAGTCTGAAGCGGTTGGCCGACCGATGTCTCCTCATGTCCCGCAGGCTTGACTCCCTGGAAGCAGTGTGCAATCCTGGCAGCAAGACATGATAAGCAAGCAGGACCACTGTATTGATACGTTAGCCACTGGGTTAGCCAAACTCAAGAGCTAACCTCCAGGCTCCTCGTCTAATATATCAAATCTATAACAGGCCAGACAAGGGCTCCTCATCTAACATGTCAAATCTATAACAGGAAAGGTTGGTCACCTCGTCTCTGCCGTTGGCCAAGTGGTCACCCAATCTGAGCATATGAGGTCATGACAGGACCTACAACATGGACACTAGATGCTGCAGAGGCGTTTTAAAAAAATGTACTTTGGAGGCTAGAGAGATGGCTCAGCAGTTAAGAGCCCTGACTGCTCTTCCAGAGGTCCTGAGTTCATTTCCCAGCATCCACATGGTGGCTCACAACCATCTGTAATGGAATCCGATGCCCTCTTCTGGTGTGTGTGTGAAGACAGCTACAGTGTACTTACATAAGTAAATGAATGCATTTCCAGGATCTATTTTGAGTGCATTAGAACAGTGTGGATTTATGGATGACAGAGGTCCTAGTTGTTTTATTCCCAGCTATGAAGAGGCTAGGGCAGTTGACCAGAAAGTTCTATGTGCAATCAGGTAAGGGAGTCAATTTTCCCAATGTGATCTTAATCCAAGACATTATTTTTTTAGATTTATTTATTTATTTAATGCATGTGATGACACTGTATTTGTCTTCAGACACACCAGATCGGATCTGCTTGTGAACCACCACATGGTTGCTGGGAATTGAACTCAGGACCTCTGGAAGAGCAGTTGGTGCTCTTAACCACTGAGCCATCTCTCTAGCCCAATCCAAGGCTTTTTCATTTATTTGTTTGTTTTAAGATTTATTTAGCCAGGCAGTGGTGGTGCATGCCTTTAATCCCAGCACTTGGGAGGCAGAGACAGGCAGATTTCTGAGTTTGAGGCCAGCCTGGTCTACAGAGTGAGTTCCAGGACAGCCAGGGCTACACAGAGAAACCCTGTCTCATAAAACCAAAAAAAAAAAAAAAAAAAAAAAAAAGATTTATTTATTTATTGTATGTCAGTACACTATTGCACTTTTCAGACACACCAGAAGGGGGCATCAGATCCCATTACAGATGGTTGTGAGCCACCATGTGGTAGGTGGGAATTGAACTCAGGACCTCTGGGAGAGCAGTCAGTGCTTTTAACTGCTGAGCCATCTCTCCAGCTCCCTGTTTGTTTGTTTTTTGAGAGAGAGTTTTTCCCTATAGCCCTGGCACTCACTCTGTAGACTGAGCTGGCTTTGAATCTTCCTGCCTCTGCCTCCTGAGTGGTGGTATTCAAGGCATGCACCACTATTGCCTGGCAATCCAAGGCTTTTTCAGAGGCTCTTTTTGACCCACTTGACGAGGAACCACAGGGCTGTCGTTATACGGAGTGTCATTACAGAGCTGAGCAGGAGTCCCAGATGATCTTTAAGGTGCACTGGATCAATTCAACCCAAGGCTGGCGGGAAAGTGGTTAGCCCAGGCTGCTAGCATGCCCATAACGAGATGGTACTGATCATTTCAACACAGCCCTGCTCCTGTCAATGGAATTAAATTAAAGAGAGAAATTCCTGAGGCCTCATATAAGAGCTGTAAAAGGGTGGCTCTTTATTTATGTAACCCCAAAGGGTATGATAGGGTTAAAAATCTAAGGGTCACGTGGGTCATGCTTCAGATCTTTTTATCACCTGTATTAGGTTAATCTTTACTGTAAAAGCATCTTTACTCTCCAGGTATAATAGTCACCTCTGAGGTTTACTCTCTCCGTCTGCTAACCTAGGCCTCGTCCTGGAAGCTTCTAGCCTCCATACAATCTTATCTAGGCCTAGAATATTTTTAGCCTCTGAGACTAAGCTCACCTTTTCTTGTTCCTTCTGAGCACTAGCTGACTGGTTCATCTCAGTTGCTCTGGCTCCAATTCCTCTCCAAGCTGACGGATTCAATCTGGCCTCTTTCTCTTTCTCAGCTTTTCCTGAATTGCTCTGCTTGGCCCCATACTGGCTTTGGTAAGATGTTCTAATCTTCTGGCTTCCTCTCTGGCCTGTTCTGTTTTGATGTGTGTCTAACTCATTCTTTCTCTCTACAACCTGTCTCTGTAAAACATTCCTAGTAAAATTGCCTCCTCCTCTTCTCTTCTCTTCTCTTCTCTTCTCTTCTCTTCTCTTCTCTTCTCTTCTCTTCTCTTCTCTTCTCTTCTCTTCTCTTCTCTCCCTCTCCTCTCCTCTCCTCTCCTCTCCTCTCCTCTCCTCTCCTCTCCTCTCCTCTCCTCTTCTGTGGTGTTCTTGTGAGGGTTGGGCATACCCTATCTCTGACCCATTCTGTCAAATCTTTCTCTGATTCATCACTTTGTCTGCCACTCAGTTAGACTTCCCTTTAAAACATGGCATAAACTAGCTTTACTTTGTAGTGGGAGTTCTGTCTGCACTGCTTTGTGTTTACACACACACACACACACACACACACACACACTAGCTCATTTTAACACTGGTTTATTGGCTCTGTGGCTAGCAAGCCCTTACCTCCCCTCCTAGCTCAACACCGCTAAACTGCCCTGTTACCTTCTGTGAAACCCATTGGACTTGCTGCCCAAGACGCTTTTGGGCCACTTTCCCTTGCCACCTACATTTTGAAAGATCTCCCCTGTAGCTCTGAGTCTGTTCTGTCTCTTTCCCCCAAGTATCTCCAGTCTCCCTTCTCTAGCCTTTGGGAACCTGGAAGTCCTCCCGCTTTCTTGCCACCTGGCCATTGGCCATGGGCATCTTTATTGATAGATCAAAAACCAACTGGGAGTGAGGACCTTCGGCATCAGTAAATGCAGATTCCAGATCTGCATCAGAACCATATCCCTACATTACCTTGATTGTTTGGGATTGAAGGTGTGTACTAAGGGCATGTCTGTATTCTAGCCAGGGAGATTAAAGGTGTGTGCTAAATTTTAGCCACCCACCTAGAAACATTTTTTTTTTCTTTCAGCAAATAACATGACCTCAGGGTTCACAGTGTGATCAAATATCTGGTAACACTTCAGCCCACAGTATATATGAACGTAGTCATCTCCTTCTTTAATTGATATGACCAGGGGTTGGAAAAACTGTGCCAGACAAAGACTGTGCATGAAGATCAGGACTGAAGTACATTAATGTGATTGATAGGTGGAGAAACCTGGTCACCGGGATCACAGAGTCTGGCAAGACGGCTTCTCCCAAGAGCATGACAAAAGATAAAGATGCAGATAACAGCACAGATCCCAAAGGAGACAGGAATTTCAGAACACGAGCCCAGAGCTGTAAGTCAGATGTTGCAGTTTGCCTCCTGTTATGTGACCACAATTCTAGAAGATACTAAAATGTATCCACACTGCGCTAAGAGAGCTACTGTTGATTCAGACAGCATGCGACCGCCAATCCAGTGTCTTCCTGACCGCTCTTTCCTTTCTTCTCCCCCTGACAGATTTATTAGATTTTTGCAGATAAAGAAATAACAACACAGCTTACATATTATATAGCCCGATGAAAGGATGATTTGATATAGTTTGAAATGGAGGGAAAAAGGAATGTTTTCAGTTCACGATTCTCTTTTCTCCTTGAAGATGTGTATAGTCTAAAATTTAGAAGTGAGAGCCGGGTGGGTGTGTGAGTGCAGGAGGGCGAAGGCTGGGATTCATATTGCCATGGCACGAACATGGAAGTCGGATGTCTTTCCCTGATCTCTTCAGGTCACAGCACAGTAAAGCCTTTACCCACTGAGCCATCTCACCAGCCTGTGATTTTCTTTAAAATATATAATTAAAGCATAATCAAATATTATGGACATAATTAAAGTCCTTACATGGCCCTACCATTTTTGTCCTTGGTAAATGTGTTGTTTCTTTTCTTTGTGCAGATTTCTTTTCTTGTTGGGCTTGATAGTCTGTGATGTAAGAATAACAGAATTGCCGCGTAAGAATTGGGTGGCGCACGCCTTTAATTGCAGCACTTGGGAGGCAGAGGCAGGCGGATTTCTGAGTTTGAGGCCAGCCTGGTCTACAGAGTGAGTTCCAAGATAGCCAGAGCTATACAGAGAAACCCTGTCTCGAAAAACAAAAACAAAAACAAAAACAAAAACAAAAACAAAAAAATAGAAGTGAGATATTGTCTTACTCTGCAGATGGTAATAATTAGTGATAATTCGGTGATAGAATAGAACAGAATGTAGCAAAAGGGCATCTAAGGCATAAAGAGAATATAAAGTTATTTTTTTCCTAGTTTCAACTCTGACAGAATTTTGTTTTCTGTGTGGTAGATCTGTGAGTTCAGCTTTCTGGGCATTGGAGTGGCCAATTGCCCTGATCTTGACCTTGCCATCCTGCCCTCTCCAGTAGCTCAGATATCAATCTAGTACCACCATGCCCAACTGGACTAACTCATGTATGAATTCATAACTTAACAGTTGTAAAAATGACCTCCCTCTTTGCTTCCCTGTCATTTTATCATAGAAACAAAAAGTTGACTAAAACACACCCTTAAGGATTCTGTTGTCATGTGCCTGTAACTCCTGAACTAGGGAAGCTGAAGCAGGTGGAGAATCATGAGTTCCAGGCCATTCCGGGCTGCAGAGGAAGACAATATCTCAAGTAAATTTTGTTGTTAAAGATACAATATATCAGCCGGGCAGTGGTGGTGCACGCCTTTAATCCCAGTACTTGGGAGGCAGAGACAGATGAATTTCTGAGTTCAAGGCCAGCCTGGTCTACAGAGTGAGTTCTAGGATAGCCAGGGCTACACAGAGAAACCCTGTCTTGAAAAACAAAACAAAAAACAAACAAACAAGAGGAGATACAATATATCTAAGGATATATTGTAGACTGGCCTCCAAATCTGTCTTTCTGCCTCCCCTTTTGGCCTGCTGGATACAGGTGCTTGATACTTGTATAAAGCCACAGAGAGCTTTACAGCATGACTTCACAGCAGGTGGATGAAGGTTTTTACCCAGGAAACTGGTAAATATTAACCACCTGTCTGTGACCTTGCTGGCCTCTTAGCTCACTGTAAAGTGTAGTGTTTGAATACCGTGGGATGCTGTTCACTTACAGTTACGGGCATTTAGCCAAGTGTGGCCGTACACCCTTGCTATCCCAGCACTCGGAAGGTGGAGAGTGAGGATTAGGTGACCAAGGTCATTCTCAGTTACATAGCAATTTGGAGGACAGTATTTAACTACATCGTGGGGACTGGAAAGATGGCTCAGTAGTTAGGAGCACTTTCTGCTATACAGAGAGCACCATGTGTTGTGTGGACAGGTTCTGGGAGGCCAAGTGAGGGCTTTTGACCCCTTGGTATTGGAGATACAGGCAATTGTGAGCTACCCTATGTGGGTGCTGGGAACCAAGTTCCAGGTCCTATGTAAGAGCATCAAGCACTCTTAACTACTGAGTCATCTTTCTAGCCCTCTATGTGATTTTTTTTTAACCTCCTTGATAGAGACTCAAGAAATAATTTTGTTTTACTGTCTCTTTGTATTGAATTCTTTGAGACAGGGGACTCGCTATGTAGTCCTTCCTGGTCTTAGCTTCCTGTGTAGAACGACAGGCCGGTGATCTTCTGCCACGCCTCCCCCATGCTAGGTCTACAGGTGTGTGTGACCACATCCAGGGAAGCTCTAGACATCCTGAAAGGAAGAGGCTCTGTTAGTAAACTGGATTGCTTGGTGGCTGGGTTTCATGTCCAGCACTGCATAAATGAGATTAGAAGAAAACTTCTTATGTCTGCTCTGCTTCCACCAACTTCCTAAAAACAACCTTGTAGAAAAAAGACATTTTCTTTTCTCTGTTCTTTGGACACTATCCAAGGAGACCTCCGTGTTCCAGGCAAATGTGGCTACTGAGGACCCACAAAATCACTTCTGGTGAAGTCAATTTCTGGTAGACACCTGTTGCTTATTCAGAGCTTGCGCAGTATCAGAGGACTAAGGTGAGTATTTTATTCCAGCCTTAAAATTACCCTTATTGTCTGAAGCCTGGTGGTCGGCAAAGGATGAATTAGCAACACAAGATCCCACAAAAAAGAAAATGGGGAACTTCCTAGTCTGATTAGAAAACCAGTGATGGTAATTTTCAAACATACAAAAGCCCTAGGGAGTGCCGAATGAGCCTTTCTGTCACCATCTCAAGACTTTAATCACTGCCCGAACTTGGTCACAATCTCTCTATCTGCCCCTACCTTTTTTTTTCCCCTGAAGTTTTTGTTTTGTTTTGAGATCAGCTGGCCTCGATCTAAAGGAAATCCTCCTGCTTCACCTTCCCAAGTCCTGAGACTATAGGCGTTAGACTGTCCACTTGGCTTGTTAGAGATCTTTTCAGACAAATTCTAGACCCTATAAAATGTCACCCCTGTGGTCTTTGGCATGACCTTCGGTCCTTACTGAGTCCTTGAAGGCTGAAAGCATGGAGCCTAAACACAGTTCGCTGTAAGACATTCGATAAAGGTTCAAAACAACACAGTCAAGCTGATGAGATGGCCCAGTAGGTAAAAGAGCTTGTTGCCAAGCCTGACAACCTGGAGTCAATCCATGGAACCCAACAGCAGGAGAGAAAGAAAGTTGCCCTTTGACCTCCACAAGTAAGCTATGTATACAGGTGTACCCCACACACAAATAAATAAATGTAACTTTAAAAATAAATCAAAATATTATAAATAAAAACCAACTGATATATTCTAACTAGGGTTGGCTGTTCATACTCGTAATTCTCAGTACTTGAGAAGCTGAGGCAGGAGGATTACCACATGTTAGAGGCCAATCTAGGCTATGTATAGCAAATTCCAGGTAGGCCTGGGCTAAAGAGTAAGAGCCTGTCAATTAATCATTTAATCAATCACTAAACGCTCATCAATAGTGATAATACAGTAAAACAGCCAAATAGCCGGTGTTTGCCGAACATACTCCACAATGCTGAAAGGACTATGTATTTTCCAGTGATCCCTCTGTGCCCCACTATTGCCCCTAGCTGAGGTTTTTGTCAAGAATTAGTGTGGGAAAGTAGAAAGGTTGGTGTTTGTGATGGTTTGTATATGGTTGGCTCAGGGAGCGGCACTATTAGAAGGTGTGGTTCTGTTGGAGTAGGTGTGTAACTGTGGGTATGGACATTTAGACCCTTCTCCTGGCTGCCTGAAACTGAGTATTCTACTAGCAGCCTTCAGATGAAGATGTAGAACTCTCAGCTCCTCCTGCACCATGCCTGCCTGGATGCTGCCGTGTTCCTGCCATGATGATAAGGGACTGAACTTCTGAGCCTGTAAGCCAGCCCCAATTAAATGTTGTCCTTTATAAGAGTTGCCTTGGTCATGGTGTCTGCTCACAGCAGTAACACCCTAATGAAGGGAGTATTCAAGGTTGTAGCTTTTGGCAAAAATAAGAGTATAACTTATTCCTGTTGTTCATTAGGAAAGGTCCAGGAACCACAAAGTACTACAGGCATCTTGTAGGAAAAAAAAAAAAAAAAATCCTGGGACACAGAGAGGCGGGTACTCCCCGGCCTGGCTCCTGAGCTGAACAGTGTTCAGTTGAAAGGGTGTCTCCTTGAAGTTGTCAGTCAAAGCGAGCAAAGCCAGGCCCAGAAAGATGACCTACTGTGTAAGTTCATCCACAGGGAACCTCTGGAAAATGCAAAGTAGTCTCTAGGGACAGGAAGCAGGTCAGTGGTTACTTGGGAATGGAGGGCAGGAGGCGGGCAGACACACACACTGTCGGGGTGAGTTTTCGTGGCTCCACACAGGACATGGAGAGTCAGAGGCCTCAGGTTCTTCCTTGTCTTCTTTCTTTCTTTCTTTCTGCTCTTCTTTGAGGCGGGCTTCAGGTAGCCTGGCTTGGACTTGAACTTGCCATGCAGCGCAGGATGATCTGGGGTTATAGGCACACACCACCATGCTTTTCAGTCCCACAGTTCATTATACAATGATTATCTCTCGATAAGGTTGGTTTTGTTGGTTTTGTGGAGCACGCACATGTAACCCCAGCGTCGGGGAGGGAGGCAGACGCAGGAGGATTGCCTCAAGTTCCAGGTTAGGCAGGGATGTATATGGCAAGATCCTGTCTCTAAAAGGACAGGAAAACACATCCAAAGGATGACCCAGGAGCTAGAAAGACAGCGGTATGGTCCCTGCGGCCTTAGGCCCAGCTCATGAAAACAAAGCATTTTCAGCTGGTAGCAACAGATCTGAAGGCTGACAACCACAGCTCAGAGGTTAAGAACGCTCCAGCAAGTGCTACTTGGGAGGCAGAGGCAGGCGGATTTCTGAGTTCGAGGCCAGCCTGGTCTACAGAGTGAGTTCCAGGACAGCCAGGGCTACACAGAGAAACCCTGTCTCCAAAAAAACAAACAAACAAACAAACAAACAAACAAAAGGAAAGCTCCAGCAAACTGTCCAGGACTGCCATTGGCTGAAGCCTTTATTTCTTGATGCGTGGTCTCACTGTGTCACCCCTGGCTGTCCTGGAGCTCACTATGTAGACCAGGCTAGCCTCAAGCTCACATGGGCCCTCGTGACTCTTACCTCCTAAAGGAACTTTATTTGGATTTAAGGACTTTTCATTTTCTTTGCATCATTTACAGAACAACTTCCCCTACTGGGGTCTGGAGAGGGTGGTGACTTCCCATGTTGAGATGTGTGACAGGAGCTACCATTGTCCCTGGGAGCTCTTCTCCCCTTTCTTCTCCTCTTCCTTCTTTGTTGAAGTGGCCCAAGCTGGCTTTACACTCACTACGTAGCCAAGGCTGCCCTTAAACTCCTAATCCATCTGCCTCTACCTCCTAAGTGTCAGGACTTGAGGGACACTTGATCACACCCTGCTTCAGTGTACACAGTGTGTGTGTGTGTGTGTGTGTGTGTGTGTGTGTGTTTGGGAGCTCAGGCGTGGGCATGCTGCAGCTCTGCCCACACCCCCTGAAGAATCTGAGCCCTCAGATCTCCCAAATCTGCACCAGGCAGGCAGCAGGTTTGCCCAAGACCTCTGTATTGTCTGTCGAAGGACCTCACAGCTTCTACACTTTCATGCTCAGGATGGAGGCGGGGCTGTATCAGATATGGTGACGAGCAACTGTGCAAGGCTTTCTGGGGTCCCCTTCAGGACAGCCGCAGGGCACACAAGGTAAACACAGTCGGGCATACGTGCAGTTTGGGACCAAAACAACACACACGCATAAGCAACAGCAGAAAGCATGTAAGCTTTTAAGGTCAAAGACTTTGGCAGCAGGTCAAGTTCACTGCGCTTGGATGCAGTTTCTGCTTGGGTGAGTTTTTGCAAAGCCTGGTAACTCTCAAGCAGATTGGCCCTGACAGCTACAGAAACTACCCAGCCCCCTCCTGCTAGGCTGCCAAGGCTCCTCTCTACCCTCAGGGGATTAACTGTTAGTGTGCAGTAAGTGACAATGACCTCCAGAGATATGTCTATGGTGGTTCTTTCCCCCCCTTGAAGAGGAGAAGACAAAATGGAAAAATTGGGAGTTTAAGGCATTTTTAAATTCATTGTAAGTTCAAGCCAGTCCCACCCACGTAAGACTTAAGAAAACGCCAAGTAGCTAGGTAGCTCATCACAGTGATCCCAGCATCCAGGAGAGTCAGGTAAGAGGATTGTCTTAAGTTCCAGGCCAGCCTGGGACACAGAGTCAGCCCCTATGTCTTGAAAAACCCAAAGCCAAAGGGGAAAAAAGGTATACTCAAAACAGAAACATATATGGGATTCCTGACACGGTGCCTCTTACTCTTTCTCTCCACATAGTTATCTGACCATGCACAGTCCCAGATCTGTTGTTTCAGACTCCCGAGCCCACTGTATCATACCCTACCTCCATGGAACATCCAGGCAGACAAGTGTTCTGAGGAAAGCTGCTTCAACCTTAGAAAGCTTTTCAGGAATATGCTCTTGGAGACAAGAAAGCCTCCCCCGGGCCCTCAGTGCAGAGACATGTCAGTTGGCCCTGGGCCTCACTGCACAGATATGTCAGCTGCCCCTGGCCCTCAGTGTAGAGACATGTCAGCTGGCCCTGGCCATCACTGCAGAGGCATGTCAGCTGGCCCTGGCCATCACTGCAGAGGCATGTCCGCTGGCCCCTGGGCCCTCACTGCAGAGACATGTCAGCTGGCCCTGGGCCTCACTGCAGAGACATGTCAGCTGGCCCTGGGCCTCACTGCAGACATGTCAACTGCCCCTGGGCCTCACTGCAGAGACATGCCAGCTGCCCCTGGGCCCTCACTGCAGAGACATGTCAGCTGCCTCTGGGCCTCACTGCAGAGACATGTCAGCTGTCCCTGGCCATCACTGCAGAGACATGTCAGTTGCCCCTGGCCATCACTGCAGAGACATGTCAGCTGCCCCTGGCCCTCACTGTGTAGACATGTCAGCTGCCCCTGGCCCTCACTGTGCAGACATGTCAGTTCTCCTGGCCTTGACTGCAGAGCACTTCTGAGAGGGCTTGTCCTTCTAGAAATGGCTGTGAGGATGTGATGTTTGCCATCTGTACAGCTATAGTGTACTCATACACATAAAAATAAATAAATAATCTTTAAAAAAAAAAAACCCTGGTGTTATGGTACATGCCATTAATTCTGGCTTTCAGGAGGCAGAGGCACATAGATCTCCCTGAGTTCTAAGCCAGCCTGGTTTGTGTAGTGAGTTCCTGGACAGCTAGCTAGGGCTATGTAGAGAGAGCCTGTTTCTCAGAGAGATAGAGATATAGATAGATAGATAGATAGATAGATAGATAGATAGATAGATAGATAGGTAGGTAGAATCACTGTATAGCCCCAGCTGCCTGGCTGTCCCTGAACTCACTATGTAGACATGTGTAGCCTCTAAGTCATAGACCGTCTGTTCTTCCTTCCCATGATTAAAGGGGTATACTACGGTGCCTGGCCTAGACAGTCCTGCACTACGGAGCCAGGACCTTCAGGCCAGACAAGTATTCTACCAAGTGGGATACATCCCCAGCCCCTCATTTTAGTTCTAGAGTCTACCCTTGAATTCGCCTTGGCATTCCTTCCTTCTCCGCTCTGCCCTAGGGTGTCCCAGTTTTTTGAACTTGGTCTTGAGGTCTGTGGTGTGTGTGTGTGTGTGTGAGTGTGTGTGTGTATGTAGGGGTGGGTGGGCAGGGGTGTACATGCCGCCACCAGGTCTCTGGCCTTCACCAGGGATCTCAGCAGTTTTGCCCTAGAGTCACCTAGGGCCAAGGTTTACATTAGTCCTGCAGGAGGAGGGCTCTAGGAAAGCAGGGATGTTTCAACAGACACTTTTGGAAGAAGAATCATTTTCAGGAACCTGACTGAAACCATTCTTTTTAAATCAGGCATGCAAAATCAGCTAGCTATGAGTTCTGGATACCTTTGTGACAAAGCCCCAAACAGAACAGCAGTTGACACAAACCAAAGGCAACCTGGATAGCATTGTTTTTCTGAAACGGAGTTGTAGCTACAACACGAACAATGCTAGGTTCTTTTGATCACAGCATGGTGTTGCACAGTGTGCCCAGTGATGACTCAATTCTTCCCTGGTTCAGGTCTATCCAAATTGCCAAGAAATGTTAGTACTGGCCTTGTGACTTTCATTCAGTATGAACGCAACACACGAGTCAGGTGCTCCTGTGCAGGTGATGTCATTTACACACAAGCCGAACGTGTTTTCCATAATCTTCAAGCTTTCTGAGAAAATGAAAAATTTTCACAAAGATCCATAGAAGCACTGAGCGTGGTTGGGAATCATTGAGCTTGACTTCCAGTGTGGCCTTAAGCTAATCATTTACCACTTTAACAAAATTGTTATTTTGGGCTGGAGAGATGTCTCAGCGGTTAAGAGCACCTGCTGCTCTTCCAGAGGTCCTGAGTTCAATTCCCAGCAACCAACATGGTGACTCACAACCACACATAATGAGATCCGACGTCCTCTTCTGGCACGTCTGAAGACAGCTACAGTGTACTTATTTATAATAAAAATAAATCTTTGGGCCGGAGTGAGCAGGGCTGACAGGAGTGAGCAGAGGTCCTAAAGGTCAATTCCCAACCATCAGATGAAGGGTCACCACTCTCTGTGTATGTATAAAATAAATAAATCTTTAAAAAAAAAGATTTATTTATTATTATATGTAAGTACACAGTAGCTGTCTTCAGATACTTTGTGTGTGTATGTGTTTTGAGACAGGGTTTCTCTGTATAGACCTGGCTGTCCTGAAACTCTCTCTGTAGACCAGGCTAGCCTCGAACTCAGAAATCCACCTGTTTCTGTCTCCCGAGTGCTGGGATTAAAGGCATGCACCACCACTGCCCAGCTTGTCTTCAGACACCTTTTCTTCTCTCTCAGGCCCTCCAAGCTCCAGCCCTGCTACCTCTGGCCCAAAGATTTATTTATTTATTACATGTAAGTACACTGTGGCTGTCTCCAGACACCCCAGAAAAGGGCACCAGATCTCATTATGGGTGGTTGTGAGCCACCATGTGGTTGCTGGGATTTGAACTCAGGACCTCTGGAAAAGCAGTCAGTGCTCTTAAGCCATCTCTCCACCCCCATTTATTAACATTATTATTAGTGATAATAATAATAATATAGTGATACTATTTTGGGTTTTTGAGACAGGGTTTCACTATGTAGCCTTGACTATCCTAGAGCTCATTGCTAGACCAGGCTGGCCTAAAACTCATAGACATCCTTTGCCTCTGTCTTCCAAGTGTTGGAACTGAAAGTCATGTACCACCACAATCAGCTAAATTTATTTTTATTTTATGCTTATGAGTGCTGTTTGATTTGCATGTATGTAAGTGCACCATGGAGTGCCTGTGGAGGCCAGAAGAGGGCGTCAGATTCCCTGGAGCTGGAGTTATAGATGATTGTGAGCCTGTAGACGCTGGAAACTGAACCCAGGTGCCCTACAAGAGCAGCCAGTGAGCCCTAACCACTGAGCGATCCGTTCCTCCAGCCTCTCACTGGCCATTTTCAGATCTCTGTCCACAAACAAGAAAGGCAGAGATAGGTGTGGTGCTACTGTTCTTCCTGAGAGATGAAGAAAAGAGTCAACGGCAGCATTTTTTTCTAAAAACATTTATTTATATCTATGTGTCTGTGTATGTGCGAATGCTCATGGAGGCCTGAAGAGGGTGTTGGCTCTCCTGGAACGGAATTACACGTGTTTGTGAGTTGCCTAACATGGGTACTAAGACCCAAACTCAAAGTGTTCTGGAAGAGCAACATTTGCTCCGAAATGCTGTGCCATCTCTCCAGCCCCTTCTCCAGCCTTGGAGACAGGACCTCATGTCTCCAGAATGGTCTCAGAGCTAACTGTGAGACTGGGACAGTAGCTCGGTAGATAAGCACTTGTCCGGATATATGAGCACCAGTGTTCAGATATCCAGAACCCACATAAAAACCAGATGGGGGTGATGGCCATCCTGTAATCCCAGCCTAGGAGGGCAGACATACTGGATCTTTAGAACAAGCTGACCCTAGAACTCACTAGGTAGCCTAGGCAGGCCTTGATCTGTTGATCCTGGCTTCCGAGCAGCTAGGATCCCAAGGACTGCACCATCAGTGTCTGTCTGTCTGTCTGAGTTCTCTCTAGGCTCTCTTTAGTGATGTGATTAGAGGTCGGCACCACCAATCTCCATGTCTTTCTGTCTGTCTGTCTGATTTTCTTGGTTCTCTCCAGGTTCTCTTTAATGATGGGAGACCTACACCACCAGTGTCTGTCTATCTGTCTGAGTCCTCTCTAGGTTCTATTTAGTGATGAGATTACAGGCCTGTACCACCAGTGTCTGTCTGTCTGTCATCTGTCTCAGCTCTCCTGGTTCTCTCTAGGTGATGAGATGCCTGCACTACTATGCCTGGTAAAAGTAAGCATATTTTACAATTTTCTCCATCACAACAGGGAATAGTGGTATACAGGGGAGGCAGAGGCACACAGATGCAGCCTGGTCTATTTTGTGAGTTCCTGGACAGCCAAGGCTACATAGAGGGACCCCGTCTCAGACAAAACAAAAGAAAACAAAACAACAAAAAACTCCCCATCACAGAACTGCTGTGTGGATCAAACTGAGAAAGTTTGGAAGACCCTGAGGCGGGTAGCTGACCCTAATGGGAAAATGACAGCTGAAGAGAAAATGATGTTTTTGTTTTGGAGAACAAATGTAAACAGCCTGGCACCCCCCCCCCCCC
>NW_022196909.1:50300051-50340766 GCF_008632895.1 Mastomys coucha | reverse complement strand
ATCCTTTCTGACCCATCCTTCGGTATTTATGGCATGAGGCCCCTCCCCCACCCTCCTGCCCTGCCAGCTTCTCCACACCCCCACCCCCTCTCTCACTTTGTTCTGCCTGTGTTCCGCCTTAGTCACCTGCGCGGCAGCGCCCCCCAGTGGTTTTCTTGTTCATTGTGGTCCCTGAGGAAATCCATGGTAGACAGATGAAATAAATCTGTGTCAATAAGGGTTACCAAGTGCCCAGAACTCAGAGGCTCAAGAGTGCTAACAGGAAGCCATGTGCTAGATCCCCACCCCAATTTTTGGAAAGTTGAGATGGAAGAATCCAGAAGCTCTGGGTGGGAGGTGTCAACTTGCCTTGCATTTAGGGCAAGTTCCAACGTCTCTGGACCTGGTTGGTTGTTTTTACGAAGAGCCCTGCCCCCTCTCCCCCAAAGGCTCGAGGAGAAACACACAACAGAGACTCACAAAAGAAATGACCTACCACGTGTATACTTTTCATCGGCTGCCACTATTTTTTTTTAAAGAAAGTTTTATGGCTTTTTTTTTAAGCTTATTTATTTTATTTATATGAGTACACTATAACTGTCTACAGACATACCAGAAGAGAGCATTGGATCCTATTACAGATGGTTGTGAAGCCACCATATGGTTGCTGGGAATTGAACTCAGGACCTCTGGAAGTGCTCTTCCCCACTGAGCCATCTCTCCTGCCACGCCCCCCCCCTCCCCCGCTTCCTCGCTGCCACTATTTACCCGTTGCATTCCCGGCTGGTGTGGGAGACAAGTCGTCAGAGCTGTATGAGCAGGACAAAGCTGGGACTCACCATTTCCTTCCCTCCACCATTGCTCTGAATTTTGCATCTCTGAGGAAATTGTCAGGCTTTAGAGGAAAAAGAAGACCCCAACCCCAAGCCTGTCATTTTCCAGCTCAAAAGCCCAAGGCCCTTCTTCCTCATCTTCAGAACAGGCCCAAGCTAGTCACAAGAAAGTCTAACCTGTCTTGCTGGCGTTCCTTCCTGGAACACCACCTGCAAATGTTAACCTCACCTAGATCTACTTGAAGTTTGCCCTTCCGTGAGACTTTGCTCAGTCTCCTCCCACCCCCACTGAGGAGGGCGTTTCTGAGCTCTGCGCTGGCTCACACAGCCCCTTCCAGCTCTATCAACTACAAGGAGACTGCTCTCTGTGACTGCAGATTCTGTTTGTAGGGGAAGCGCTGGAAGACAGCACAGTCCTCCCAGACCTCTCTGAGCTCTATCAGAGAGTCCTGCCTCGTGCAAAGTCTTAATAACTCTCTGTGAAATGGATTAGGAGGCGGGACTCAGAGATCCTCAGTGACACATTAGAAAGCCACAAGGGAAGCCGATGCTAGCAGAGCTACCACCCACACAAACTCCTGGGCCCCTCATCCTAGTGGGAGGGAACTGGACCGTGGAGACTCAGCCAAAGGAAGGCAGATGGGATGGGAGTCAACATTTCAGTCCTTTAAGAGGGCGGAGCCTGGCTTCAGCTGCCCCCACCCCATCCCCTAGCCCCCTTCAGTCAACGTCCTGTGAAAGCTTTGGGGCTCGGAGTTTTCAAACCACAGAGTGGAGAGTGTCCTTTAAAGATGCTTTTTTGCTTCAGGTGCCTCGGTGAGGCATTGCTACTGCTGGGGGCGGGGGAAACTCACAGTTTTATACTGTAGAGATAGCCAGTTTTAAAAACGGAGATTCTTCTCAAGGGAACAAAATCAAAGTCCCAGGAAAGGGGTGCATTATTTAGGACTCAGAAGGAGGTCCCCAAAGGACCACCCTCAGTCAATTCCAAACCCCTCTGCGTCCAACTTTAGTCCACATAGCCCACCTTGTCCTCTATCAGGCAGGATGAACTTAGCTTTAGCGATGCTGCTTTCGACCGGACCTCCTCCTCAGCGGCTTTTGTCAGGGGTTCTCTTTGTCTGGGGTCTCTTTGTTTGGGAGACCCCTTTGGTCCTGTTCCATAGTTCTCAGCCTCCCCTCCCTTTCTCTGGGTTAGGCTGTCCCCTCCCTCTCTGCGGGGGCTGAGAGGCTCAGCGAGGGGAGCAGAGCTGGGTTGCCATGGTCACCTTGAAGCCAGCCGCAGCTGGCCAGGGCAGCTGCTCTTGGGCCCCCGAGGCTGGAGCTTGGACAAAGCCGGGAGGCTTCTTCCGCCTCAGACCTGGATTTCCAAAGGCTTGTGCCTAGGGAGACTGAAACTCAGGAGAACCCGGAGGTGAGCGGAAGTTAGATAGAGCTCACCTGGGAGAGCTGGAGCAGGCCTCGGGGCTGAGTCGCCTTTGTAGGGAGGGACCAGGTAGGCCTGCCTGGAAGTGTGGTGGGAGGAGAGAAGGATGGAGGCCCAGTGTGGAAACAGGTTGACCAGAATGAGGGCGGGGCCTTGGTGGCCTTCAGCCTGGAGACAGGTTTTATTCTCTCTTTGTCCCTTCTATCTGTCTTGAAGTTGTCTTTCCTTCCTAAGTCTGCCCACCCCATCCCCTGTCTTTTTCTTTCTTTCTTTCTTCCTTTCTTTCTTTCTCCCTTCCTTCTTTCCTTCCTTCCTGTCTTTCTTTCTATGCCTCCATGCCTCAGTCTGTACCTTCCTGCCTCCATATCAGTTTCATTCCAACCTCCTTTCTCTGTTTTTTGTTTTTGTTTGTCTTGTTTTTTCTGTTCCAGTTGCCTTCTCAGCCTGTGCTTTTTTCTGGTTTTGGATCTGCTCCCCTCCCTCCAATCCTTTCCTCCCCTTCCCAAACTCCTCTCTCCTCCAGAGTCCCTTTATCTCCCATCCTTTACTTGGGCACCATCTCCCTTGACTCTCCTCGCCTCTCTGCGCTCCAGACTTGTGCCCCCTCCCACGTTCTGTCTCTATGTGACCCTCAGTCTCCCTCCCGGAGACTCTTGGTATCCTGGACCTCCAGTCCTTCACCAGATTATGCACAGCTAATCGGTCTCATTTTTTTCTCTTTTCTTTTCTTTCTTTTTTCCTGTCTCAGATTTAAGCCATCTCTTCCTTTGCCATCATACCCCCGGCTTCATTTTCCTATTTGATCTCGGCGGCTTTAAAGTGTGACCTGTAGCCAGGGTCTTTCTAGCTCCTTACCTCCCCCCCCCCCCCCCCCCCCCCAGAGGCTTCCCCCTCTCCCCAGCTGCTGACCCAACCTGCTCTCCTAGAGGCAGCTGCATCTCAGGGCAGGGACTGTAGTTAGTGTGTGTGTTGGGGGTGGTGAGAGTGGGCCCATCTGGTCCACTCTTCTCTCACTGGTTCTGTCCTGCTTCCCTGCAGTGGCCGGGTAGTCTGCAGGCCTCAGGCAGAGCTCTTATTTCTCCTACGTGCCTCTCTTCACATTCCCCCTCCCCCAGCTGTTTTTGCCTCTTCTTCCTGGGCTTGCAGAAAAATGTCCAGCATGGGAGTGTGTGCATGAGGGAGAAGTAGAGAGAACTTCCAGGTTCTAGGGTACAATGGGGGGCCCCTGGTGAGGAGCAGAGGGCTGGGGAGCCACAGATGACTGGCTTCTTGGCTCAGCTATGTAGGCCCCTGGATAGCTGGGATTTCCCTCTCTGGCCCCTGGGAATCTGGGCTCCAAGCAGCACATTCCAGCCGGCTCCAGCTCCTTTTCTGCTGTCACTTGACTCCGCTGGGCCCTAGCCCTGTGTCCCTCCTACTCCTCCAGCCCTGGTCTGGGGCGAGGTGGGCATCACCGACTAGGAATTTTTCCTGGGAGAATGAGAAAGGGGCCAAGGCTTCTAGACTCTGGCTTCTTCCACACCTCCCATGGACCCTTCACTGGGCAATGTGAGTCTGGGGCGTGGAATGTCCCACAGGGTGTGAGGAGCTGAATCTTTGCTAGTCCTGTCAAGGGCTTCCCCAGAGCGGCCCTCCTGGGAGGAGGGGCTGCCGCCAGCGCAGGTGAGGTTACTGGGAAACCTTAGCCCCACCCCCAGCCAGCTCCACACTCCGCCCAGCCTCTGCAAGACCCAGATTTCCTATCGCTGTCTGCAGAGGGGTAGGTGATTGGGGGGAGGGGGTCCCTTAAGGTCTCGGTGGAAAGGTCAGAGGCAGTTCTCCCAGTGACCATGGGAGCTATTAGGCCCTTCAGCAGCTGGAACGTCCCTGGGTTTGTAAACTGGAGACCCAGCCTGCCTTGGCTTCTCCCTAGGGGCAGCTTATCTTCCTGGTAGGTTTTTGTGTACTTGTCTTGGTTTGGACTTCGTGTTTTCCTTGGGACTCTTTGGAAATGCTTTTGGGTGTGAGTTTTGAATCAGTTGGGATGTGTTGCAACCGGGTGGTGAGACCGGAGACTTTACTGTGACCTGACATTATCCCGGGACTTGGCAGGTATGAGGGGGTTTGGAGAGAGGCAGGACTGACAGGTGGTGCTGAATGGGGACGGAACACCTCTCACATAAGCTCTGTTGTTCCTCCCTGCCTCCAGCTCTCCTGTCCATGGCTCAGCAGCTCTCTGTTCATTGTCTCCTTGTATCCCTGGGTCTTGCGTTCTTGTGCTTTGAGCAGTGTCTTATTTTTTCAGGGCGCCTATCTTCCTCCTCCACCCCCACCTCATCTTGGCTCCATTTTGCCCTTCTCCTTGCCAGAAGCCAGACTCTGCGGCTTCCACCAGGGACCGAGCTGGCTGGGACTGAGGGAGGCTTGCCCGAGAAGGACTCCCGGAGCTAGCCTGGATGGAGCAGGGATCCCAGGGGGACCCGGAGCTTGGGGGTTTGGATCTCAGGGCCCCCAAGAAGCCAGGAGGGAGCTGCTGAGCTGGGGAGAGGTTCTGGAAGGGAACAGGAAAAAAGTTGAGACTAAAAGAGTGTGACTGGCTCTCAGACTCGGGGCGCGCGGGGCCGGGGGACTAATCTAGGTTGGGATCCGGAGGAGAGGTGTGTGCCAAAGGGTGACAAATGGGGTGGGGTGTGAACCAAGAGGGTCTGGCTAGACAGGTGAGCCCGACTCCCTTCCCCCAACCGGGCTGCAGCTCTCGCTCCGGTGCTGGGCCTGTGGGAACCCGCTCCTTCCTGCGTGCCCTGGGGCCGCTTCTCCGCGCTCCTCTCCCTCTCTCCAGGAACCGAGCCCAGAAAAAGGGGAGGAGGGAAGGCGCTAATTCCCCCCTCTCCCGGGCCACCGCACGGGGTCCCTAGGGGGGGCTATAGCCCGGCCCCTGCTGGTGCCGCTGTACCCCAGCATCGGGGTGGCGGGGGATGGGCGTGCGGATCACCTAGGGGAGGCTACGCGCTGGGGGGCCACATGCAGGGCGGGCACCGCACTAGGAGAGGAGCGAGGGGCGGCGCCGGGCGTGGGAGCGCGGGCGCCGGGGCGGGAGTACCGGCGGGGGACGGGCGCGGGGAGGCGGCGCCTGGGCGCGATCCGGCCCCGCGCTGGCTCCTCTCCCCGGAACAGGCCCCCGACAGCTGCTCGCGGGAGCCGCCTCCCGACACCCGAGCCCCGCCGGCGCCTGTGCTCCCCTCCCGCTCCCCGCCGCCGAGGAGGCCCCAAACCGGGGCCGGACGCCCGGGTCGGCCCCGGAGAGCCATGAGAGGTAGGGACCGAGGCGGGGACGCGCAAGAGGCAAGGGGCGCGGGTTAGGGAACCCCAGTTATGCTCGCCGCCCCGGGATTTTGACTCCCCATCCAAAGCAGAGGGCCCTGACTTTCAGAGAAAGTATTCCGAAAAGAGAGGAAGGACCTCTCTTTTCTTGGGTGAGGGGAGAAACGAGCCCCAAGAGGACAGGTGCGCATATGTAGCCCACTGAGTCATCCTCTCGGTGCCTCCCCCATCACCCCTCCCCACCGGCCTCCGGTGCCATGCTTACAGACTTGTTTAAGCTGCCCAGGCCAGAGGGAGCCAGCCTGACGCCCAACCTACCGGACCAGCCACGCTCCGGGGTTGCCGGGTTGTGCCAAGAGACGAGGTCACCGCCCAATGAGCAAAGCTCCCAGGCTTCCTTTCTGGCCGGGCATTCTTTTTCAGCACCCCTTCTCTCAGCCACCGCCCGGCTGGCCTACAACTGACTGGCTGAGAAGGATGGAGGTGTGTCTAGACCCGTGTGGCACTGTAGGGACAGGTCACAGACAGTAGAATGCTTGAGAAAGTGGAGAAATGGCCCTTGTTTTTAAAGTCCCACCTGTTCCTGCCTGCCCTTTTGGCTTCCCTCCGGCTCAGTCACCCTGGATGTTTGGGGATCCTGTACCTCAGGGCCTGCGTGTGTCTCACATCGTCGTCGTCTGATTACAGGAGCGTGTGTCTGCCGTTTAGTATTTACATTTAAATGGTGAGAGCTGACTTCATAGATTACCTCAGGGTGTGTGGCACACACCTGTAATCAGCCTCTGGTGATCAAGAACTGAAGGTCAGCCTTCCTTGGCATCGGAGTTGAACTTGAGACCTTGTCTCAAAAAAATCAACCAACTATTTTGCTGTAGGATTACATGTCTTTAGTCCCAGCACTCGAGTATTTACTTATTTGTCTTTGTTTTTTCGAGACAGGGTTTCTCTGTGTATCCCTGGCTGTCATGGAACTCATTCTGTAGACCAGGCTGGCCTCGAACTCAGAAATCCGCCTGTCTCTGCCTCCCAAGTGCTGGGATTAAAGGCGTGCGCCACCACCCGGCCGATGATCTCTCGAGTTCCAGTCTAGCCAGGGCTACATAGTGAGACAACAGACCCCAAGCAACTAACCAATCTCCCGCCCCCCCAAAAAAAAGCAACACAAAAGCAATCAAATGCACACACAGAAGATGCCAAGATCTGTATGGAGTGGTGTCACTTTGGCAGCACATAATACTAAAATTGGAACGATACAGAGAAGATTAGCATAGCCCCTGCGCAAGGATAACATGCAAATTCATGAAGCATTCCATATTTTTTAAATGATGGAAGATGGAATTTAATGTAGGAGTTGTCTTTAAAGTCCTTTCTTACTTGAGGTCCAGGTAATACTTAATAAAATTTAATTTTTAATTAATTTTGCAGGGTCCAGGAACAACAACAAAATCAAATCCGGGAAACTATAGAATCTCTTATGTAGACTATTCATCTCTCTGACTTTTTGCAGGAAAGGGAGGGGGGGGGTGCTCAAGGTGCTGAAATGAGTTGAAACAGCCTTTCCAGGATGTGAATGTCTGGGTGCAAAACTGAACTCCATTCTTTGGATCTAAACAGGATAGTGGCATACAAGAAAAAAAAATCTGTACGGAGTGGATAGAAATTGTGTGTGAGCTGATCTTGGTGGGACGTAGGCCAGTAGGATGTGCTGAAGAGGCAGGAGGGTCAGAAGGGAAAAGAAAAGGAAAGGAAAGGAAAATGTAGTGAGAGGCGTGAGCAGGGTACCCTTCAGTGCTCACAGTGGGTTTAAGTCTCACTCCACCCCTGTGTGCTGTATGTATCTAAAGCTGGGATTGGGAGATGGGTTTAAGAGAGGAGAAGGAAGGGCCTGGGGCAGAGTGTCCTGATCCTTGGTTTGTAACTGGTTGAAAAAGGGCCAGGTGGGGTGCCATTGAGATGGATCTCCTGAGCCTGTCTGATTGATTGTGGGATCCAAGACCTAGGGGACAATGGGAAAGGGATTGCCCCAGACCTTGTGAGCATGTCTCTGCAGCTCCTGCACTTGGCCCTGTGCCCCGTTCTCAGCCTGCTCTATTTACCTCTGGCTTTGTGTTCTGCTCTGCCCCCCCCACCCCCCACTCCCCCTTCCACGCCTCCTGTCCCTGCCTGGCTTTGTATGTCAGCCCCAGGCTCCTCTCAGCACTGTCTGTCTCTGATGAGTCATCTGGGATAGGCATGAAGGTTACACAGGGGAACAAGGGCCCTGCTGTTCCTACAGTGGTGGGGGTAGAGAGTAGCACCCAGGAATTCCCTGCCAGACTTCCCAGTCCCGGCGGCTTGCTCCCCTGTACCACGGGGCTGTATCGCCCAGGGACTGGTCCTGATGCCTCTCGGTCCTCTCCATTCTCTCCTTTGATAGCCAGGTGCCCTCTGGCAACCCAGTCAGCCCCCTCAGCTGCCACTTCAGTGATGGGGGGTCTCAGCTGCCTCTTACATTCCTGCCCTAGAGCATTGTGGGAGCAGCTGGCAGGGGACAAAGGGCTTGGGGAGTCTACCCTCAACTCCTCCTACCTCCTGGGGTGACCTGGCTTCCTTCCCCCATAGCTTAAGCCTGCCCTCATCTCCAAGGCAACTCAGCCTTCTCAGCCTGCAGCTCTTCTGCTACCTTCAGTAAGTTGGAACTTGAGGTAAGATGGATGGAGTGTTAGAGGCAGGGCAAGGAGAGCTGGGCAGACCTGGTGGTAGCAGGGGTGCAAGAGGGGCAGTGTCCCTCAGGATTGTAGGACCTTTAGAATTCAGTATAGGCCTCAGGCACTGCAAGGTGTCAGGAGGGGCTTTCTGTCCCCAGGACAGAAGCCAGCAGACCCCTGCATTTATATGGAGACTTCAGCTGGGGTGGTTTTGGGGAGGGTAAACTGTCTCTACCCCAGAATAAAAGCACCCCAATCTTCAGGGGGACAGCTACCTGGGGAATCTGACCCAGTGGGTCCAGGTGGGGCTCCGACTCTCAGCCAAGTTCTGAGACGATGTCCCGCCTCTGGTCCAGCCACCACAGTGGCCATATGGAAGCACAGAGGACAGAGATCGGAGACTGATGGAGTCTTGTCCTTAGGTTGTAGGCTTTGACGTCTGAGGGGCTCGGGCTTAGCTGATGCTTAATTCTCTTGTGTTTTTCTCAGTAAACCAACTAAACTTTAAACACCTTTATGTTTTGAAAACCAGAGTGGTTTTTTTTTTTTAAAGATTTATTAACTTATTTTATGTATGTGAGTTCACTGTCATTATTCTCAGTCACACCAGAAGAGGGCGTCAGATCTTATTACAGGTGGTTGTGAGCCACCATGTGGTTGCTGGGATTTGAACTCAGGGAAGAGCAGTTGGTGCTCTTAACCACTGAGCCATCTCTCCAGCCCCCACAGAGTGGTTTTTTATGTTGGTTTCTATGTCACATGGCTGTACATAAATGCATGGTACTGCTCCACGTGTTTTATAGAATTAACACAGCTAACCTGTCTCTCTCTTTTTTTGTGTGCCCTCCCTGTTCGTGTCTGTTGCCCAGTCTCCCTAGACATGACCATGAAAGTGTGAGCAGACAGTGGGTTTGTTTATCCTTTGCTCTCACGGGGTGGAATAGTTCTCATACTTCTTGGTTTTCTCATTCAGTAGTGATATAACCAACACATGCTAAGTCAGACGCATACACTTTTAAAAATGTAAAGCAATTTTTTTATTTGTATATTTTTTATTTTATGTTTATGAGTGTTCTGCCTGCATGTATGTCTGTGTAGTGTGTGTGTCTATGATGTGTGTGTGCCTGGTATCTGTGGAGCTTAGAAGAAGTCATTATATTCCCTAGAACTGGAGTTATGGGTGATTGTGAACCACGGTGTGGACGCTAGGAACTGAACCTGGGTCCTCTGTAAGAGCTCTTAACTGTGGAACCAACTCTCCAGCCCTCATTTTTCTCTTTAGTTCTTTTTCCTTTCTTTCTTTTTTTTTTTATACTTTTGTTGGCTTCAGGTTTTGGGGTACCATGTATCCCAAACTGTCTTAAACTTAAGAATGGGGCTGTGGCTGGCCTTGAACACCTAATCCTTCACCTCTGAAGTGTTAGAAATACTAGTGTATGCCACCATACCCCACCTTTCTTTCTAATTTATGCATTATTATTATTATTATTAATTTTATATGTATGAGCATTTTGGCTTACATGTATGTCTGTGCCACACAAGCACGCATGGTGCCCTTGGAGGCCAGAAGAGAGCATGGAATCCTCTAGGACCTGAGTTATAGATGGTTGTGAACAGCCATGTTAGTCCTAGGAATCTAACTTGGGTCCTCTGAAAGAGCAGCCAGTACTCTTTACTGCTGAGCCATCTCCCCAGTGTGTGTGTGTGTGTGTGTGTGTGTGTGTGTAGGTCAGAGGATGGCTTTCGAGGGCCAGTTCTTGCCAGTAGTGGTGGCACGGGTCTTTAATCCCAGGACTCAGGAGGCAGAAGTAGCTGGATCTCTGTGAGTTCAAGGCCAGCCTGGTCTATACAGTTCCAGGACAGCTAGGGCTATGTAGAGAGAGACATGTCTCAAAAACAAACAAACAAATAAAAAAGAGTTGATTTTCACCTTCAACCCTGATTCTTTCCTTCCACCCATGAGTCCCACTCAGCTTGTCAACCTGAGAGGCAAGTGTCTTGTACCCACTGGGTCGTCTCTCTGGCCCTGTACTCTTTTTCTTTTCATAGCTACATAGAAGCTTTCCACCCCACCCCCGTGGTGGCTTCCCTTTTGTCCTTCTTCCCTTGAAGATATAACTTTTACAAACACTTTGTTGGAGCTGGAGAGCTGGCTCAGTGGTTAAGAGCACTTACTGCTCTTCCAGAGGACCCTGTACCCACTTGGCTCACAACCATCAGTAACTCAAGTTCTAGGAGTTCTGGCTCCCTCTTCTGGCATCCTCAGGTACTGCATGCATGTGATGCACAAACACGCAGGAAAAACCTTAATATGAATAAAAATTAAAAGAAAACAAATCTCGATGGTTACTTTTTATTTTTATATGCATTGGTATTTTCCTTGTGTGTATGCATGTGTGAGGGTGTTGGATCTCCTGGAACTGGAGTTCCAGACAGTTGTGCGCTGCTATGTGGGTGCGGAGAATTGAACTGGGGTAATCTAGAAGAACAGCTAATGCTCTTAACCTCTGACTCATCTCTCCACCCTCAGTTAAAAAAAAAAAAATCTTAAAAAAAAAATACTTTGTCAAGTTCAGCATTTGGGAAAATTGAGGATATTGAGCTGCCAAAGTTCAAGACCAGCCTAAGCTATATAGTAACTTTGAGGTCAGCTTAGGCTTCCCAGTAAGGGCTGTCTTAAAAAAAAAAAAGAAAAAGAAAAAGAAAAAGAAATTCCTATGTCAGTCTGATTTGTATTTTTCTGATTCTAAGGAACTTGACCATTTTTTAAAATATGTATTTTTAAACAAGTTGGCTTTGTTCTTCTGTGGCGTGCATATTCATATTCTTAGGCCATTTCTATATTGAATTGTTTATATTATTGTTTCTTTTGCTCATTTATATGCGCTCTTATTTTATTATAACTACTAGGCCCTCTGCCTGTCCTGTGTGTTGTCTACGTTCTCTTGAAGCCATTGTTTTGTTTTTATTTATTTTTGTTTCTATTTTATTGGTTGAAGGGGGGATGGAGGGCCTTTAGGGGTGTGATTTAACAAACGGATCTCTATCTGGTTTCTCTGTGCGTTAAATAGGGATCGTAACATCTACCTTACAAAGTGGCCTACGATAAAGTTACACTGTCTTGTTTGAGGACTCAGCCGGTGGCTGGTATGTGGGAGGCAGTTTAAAATAGAGCCATTCTCCAAACACTGACTTCTTATTTTTATCTTTGGCCATTTTACTGTTCTTATCCCCAAAGCAGCCCTCCTGTCTGTCTCTTGCTGTTGGCTGTACCTTGACCCCTTGGTGAGCTGACCGTACTGTTTGCCCCCTGCAGAGATGCTGTCCCCTCCTCCATAGGCCAGAGGGATCAGGAGCGATGGGGACAGGGACCCTCTCATCTCTACTGCTGCTGCTACTCTTGGTGACAATTGGAGATGCTGACATGAAGGGACATTTTGACCCTGGTGAGGAGACTGAATCTTGGGTCCCTGAGGAATAGAGATTGGGAGTCAGAAAGTTGGGGGGACTCTGACCCATCCTGTGCCTGTGCCCTTCAGCCAAGTGCCGCTATGCCCTGGGCATGCAGGACCGCACCATTCCAGACAGCGATATCTCTGTGTCCAGCTCCTGGTCAGACTCTACCGCTGCCCGACATAGCAGGTACATGACACTGGGGGTCACCTCGAGGGAGCTCTTTTATGTACCCTTCTATGCCCTTCCAGCCCCCCCTTTTGAGAAGGCCCAGGCCAGTGAGACGTATGCAACATGGTGGGAACAGGTTTTAAATAGACCCAACGTCCAGGCTGGCAATGGGGCTCAGTTAGGGTACTCATCAAGTATGAAGCTCTGTATTCAGTTCCCAGTACCCCAGAAGTGGGTGGGATGGCTATAACCCTATCACTCAGGAGTTAGAGGCAGGAAGAATAGAACTTCAAGGTTATACAGTGAGGCCAGCCTGAGCTACAAGGTTACACAGTGAGGCCAGCCTGAGTTACAAAGTTATACAGTGAGGCCAGCCTGAGTTACAGAGTTACTAAACATGAAGCCAGCCTGAGCTGTAAAGTTACACAGTGAGACCAGCCTGAGCTACAATGATACTCAGTGAGGCCAGCCTGAACTACAAGCGACATCCAGGATCCAGTGCCTCCCTGACCTCCTCTGTTTCCCCAGGCTGGAAAGCAGTGATGGAGATGGGGCTTGGTGCCCTGCAGGGCCTGTGTTCCCCAAAGAAGAGGAGTACCTGCAGGTGGACCTTCGTAGGCTACACCTGGTGGCTCTGGTCGGCACCCAGGGCCGCCATGCTGGGGGTCTGGGCAAAGAGTTCTCCCGAAGCTACCGGTTGCGTTACTCCCGAGATGGCCGCCGCTGGATGGACTGGAAGGACCGCTGGGGTCAGGAGGTGAGGCTGGAAGGGGGCACTTGGGAATGGAAGCCATCTTGTCACGCTCCATACAGCATCTGTCACTGCCTAAGCTCCAGCATCTCTATGTCTCAACCTGGCTGCTTCTTATCTTCCTGTGGAGTTCTCAGACTTACCCTTGACCACTCCAGAGGACTCTTTACCCCAAATCTGTTCCTTTTTCTTGTTCTCAACTTGGGGAAACTTACTTCCCCATCCCCATGTTTAGCAGCTCAGACCACAAACTAAGATGTATCGGGGGCTCACTCTCTCAGATCCTCTCTGTACCCACCTTTGCGGTGTTTCTTCCCCTTTCACTCCTGCTTTAAGCCACGTGCTCTTTCACCCAGCTGAGATGAAGTCTAAACCATTCAGCATGTTCTCCTCCGTAGCAAACCTTTTCCTCCAGGCTATAGACAGCACACATTAGCTGAAGTAATCAGGTTGACATACCCAGCTGTCAGCCCAGCACTGGCTTTGGCTATCTCAGAAAAAAAACAAAAACCCCAATTGCTGAGTGTAATGCATTTCAATTGGTCTGGTTCCAACACCAGCAGATCTTTCACCCTCCTCTGGTCTCTGCAGACCCTGGATTTGAGTGTACAGATGTACACGCATGTACATACAGTGGCCATACTGCTTTTATTGGTGTTTGTGGAACAAACCAAGGTCCCTCCCCACCGTCAGGGCCTGTATACTTGCTGTTCTTTAGACCTGACAAGCCCTTCCCTCAGACACCCGCAGGCCCCCTCTTCCTCTATCCAGTTCTCCTTGGAGATACCACCTCCTGCAGATCTTCCTCTGGACACCCACCTCACTATGCCTCCCGCCCCACACACTGCCTCTTGTTCCCTCACAGCTGTCCTGTGGCGGTGGGAGGGGCTGACTTCCTCACTGAGATCATGTCTGGTCCAGAGTGGGCACTCGGTCAGCTGTTGAATGAACAGAGGGAGTGGGATGAAGCAGGTGGGGGTGCTGAGACAGGAACCTGGGTGCTGAGAGTCCGGGTCAGGGTCTGGTACATGGAACCAGACAGGAGTGGGAGGGGTATGGGAGCTGAGATACAACTGAGGTCAGACCACCAGAGCTTTGAGAGGCACCAGTGGTCCCTGCTACAGAACCCTCTTAAAAATCCCCAGCTGCACTCCACGGTACTGTGTGCTCAGTGTCACCTTTGCCAGCCTCTCGGTGGCCCCAGTAGGCTGAGCCAGGGAGCAGCTGAAAGCTAGGAGGTTAGCTCTGACCTAGAGCCCTACCTACCCATCCACATTTTTTCCCTGGCCCACAGGTGATTTCGGGTAACGAGGATCCTGGGGGAGTGGTGCTGAAGGACCTCGGGCCCCCCATGGTGGCCCGGCTGGTCCGCTTCTACCCCAGGGCTGACCGGGTCATGAGTGTCTGTCTTCGGGTGGAGCTCTATGGCTGCCTCTGGCGGGGTGAGTAGGTTAGCCCCTCAAGAATCCTTTCCAGTCCTGGGAGCACAGGCTAGCAGGTGTGAGGAAGGGTGTTAGAGAGCCTTTGCTGTCAGCAAGGTGGCAGGGAGAGGGGAGAGGGGACTAGACAGTGTAGCCTTCTCCACACGTGTCAGAAAGGGCTGAAGTCACGCAGGCCTGACGGCTGTAACTCCCCTCTTTCCACCCTCCCAGATGGACTCCTGTCATATACAGCCCCCGTGGGGCAGACGATGCAATTATCTGAGATGATGGTGCATCTCAATGATTCCACTTACGATGGATATACTGCTGGAGGGTAAGAGGGACGGCCCTGCAGAACATGGAGCTTGGGATGGGAGAAGGCTAGTAGTGCATGTGTGCATGTGTGTGTGCACGCACATGTATGCATGTCTGAGTATGTGCATGAATGTGCATATGTATGTATGTGCAATATGTGTGTGCCTGTATGTATGTGTGTGCACACTCATATGTATGTGTATGTATATATCTACACATGTATTGTGTAAGTGTATGTATGTGAGTGCATACACATGTATGTACATGTGCATCTGGTGCATATATGCATGTATGTGTATGTGCATCTGGTGCATATATGCATGTATGTGTATGCATGTGTGTGATCACACACATGTATGTGTATGTACATGTGCATGCACATGCCTGCATGTATATGTATGCACGTATGTGTATGTACAGGTCTACATGTGTATGTGCATGTGTGTTAGTGCATATGCATGTATGTGTATGTGCATGTGTGTGTATTCATGTGCATGTGTCTGTGCGTGTTTGAATGTGACATGAGATAGAGCAAAGGGTAGCCTGGGCCGTGAAGTGGAAGGACTGTGGAGAGTGCCAGTTAGGTAGGACCTGAAAGGACAGGCCAGGACCAAAGAATGGTGAGCTGACTTCTAGCCCAGAGGCTACTTCGTGTGAACCAGAAAGAGGTACCCCATGGTCAGACAAGGACCACCTTATAGGAAAACCTTCAGGATATCCAGAACTCCACTAATCCTAGAACATGGAAGGCAAAGGCAGTTGCATCAGGGATGTCGGTCAATCTTTGCTACACAGTGAGTTCTAGTCCAGCCTGGACTCCCTTAGACACTATCTAAAAACAAGAAGAGACTCCACCCCAACTGAGAATATCTGTTGGGACAGTTACAATAAGCACACTGCGGACTGAACGGTGCCTTAACGGTTGTGGTTCCATGTGGTGTGCGACCCACAGATACCTTGAGATAGTGTGGGGTATGTGTGTAAAGAGGAGAGCGCTGCATGGCACTGGGGTAGGCTGGCAAGGAAGAGTTGGTAAGAATCCAGCTTCTAGGCCTTTGCTGTGTGTGTCCGTGCAGAAAACATGCATGGTCCCTACCACCCTCCCTCAATGTTCCTTTCCCATTTCCTCCCTTCAGGCTGCAGTATGGCGGTCTGGGCCAGCTGGCAGATGGCGTGGTGGGGCTGGACGATTTCAGGCAGAGCCAGGAGCTGCGGGTCTGGCCAGGCTATGACTATGTGGGATGGAGCAACCAGAGCTTCCCCACTGGCTACGTGGAGATGGAGTTTGAGTTTGACCGGCTGAGGACGTTCCAGACCATGCAGGTGAGTGAGCTCCGCCCTCCGGGAGTGGTCGGGACTGTTGGGTTCTTCTGGCCTAGACTCCCGTGTCTTCCTCTTCCCCTCAGGTCCATTGTAACAACATGCACACTCTGGGAGCCCGCCTACCAGGCGGGGTGGAATGCCGGTTTAAAAGGGGCCCCGCCATGGCCTGGGAAGGAGAGCCTGTACGCCATGCTCTGGGAGGCAGCCTTGGAGACCCCAGAGCGAGGGCCATCTCAGTGCCCCTGGGTGGCCACGTGGGCCGCTTCCTGCAGTGCCGGTTCCTCTTTGCGGGTCCCTGGTTACTCTTCAGCGAGATCTCTTTCATCTCAGGTAAGCCTCTTGAGTGTGACAGCCCCTAGCCTTGCTTAGGTTTGTCTGTCATGTGACAGTTAATCCGGTGGTGCCCTGGTATTCCTTCAAACTAAGGCAGAGTAATCAGACCCCCAGTCCTTTGTAGAGTCTTTTGTTTTGTTTTGTTTGGTGTTTTATAGACTCTTTTTTTTGTGTGTGTGTTTTTGAGACAAGGTGTCACACTATGGCTCTGGCTGGCCCGTGACTCACAGACATACGCCTGCCTCTGCCTTCCGAGTGCTGGGATTAAAAGCATGCACCACCACATCCAGCCAGATTATTCTTAAATATAAAGTTTAAAAATGATTCTATCTGGGTCTCGTTACATAACCCAGATCAGCCTAAAATTCAATGATTTCCTGTGCCTCGGCCTCCTAAACATTAGGACTATAGGTGTGTAGGGTCCCTTTTCACCAAATCTCTCTGTGGTTCCTGTGTTAGTCCCCCCCGCGCTCCCCACCCCACCACACCCCCGTTCCTGATTCATCCTGAGTGAAGGAAGTCTAGTTAAGCTTGAAAGACTTCTATTCTGCCTAGATGAGGAGAAGCCTCTTTTCTAAGCCCACTGATCACCAAGGCCCCGCCCTGATTTCTCCACTTCCGGTTAGGCAGGGACTCCGCAGATGGGATTGCTCTGGGTAGCTAGTTAGTAACCACCAGCCGCCTCGGTGCCCTAGGTCTCACACAGATGTATCCCCTTGGGTCCCCGCTCTCGCTACCTCTTCCTTCTCCCCAGATGTGGTGAATGACTCTTCCGACACCTTTCCACCAGCCCCGTGGTGGCCGCCTGGCCCGCCTCCCACCAACTTCAGCAGCTTGGGTGAGCAGTTCCCCTCAGCTCCCCTGGGCCTCCTCCTCTGGTGGGGTAGGACTCCCGCTGTGGTGCTGACCATTCTCTTCTGTCAGAGCTGGAGCCCCGGGGTCAACAGCCGGTGGCCAAGGCGGAGGGGAGCCCAACTGCCATCCTCATTGGCTGCCTGGTGGCCATCATCCTGTTGCTGCTTCTCATCATCGCGCTGATGCTCTGGAGGCTGCACTGGCGCCGGCTGCTCAGCAAGGTGGGTGGGGCTGTGTGTATATGTGTGTACGTGCACACACGTGGGTGACACAAGTGTGAGTGTGTGCATGTGAGTGTGTGTGCACATATATACGCCTGCACGCAGGCGACTCGTGTGTGAGTATATGCATGTGCACGTGAGAGTGTATGTGTGTGCGTGTGCATGCACGTGCATGAGTATGTGTATGACTGTATACAAGTGTGAGAGAGTGCATATATGTGAGTGTGTTGTGTCTATGTGTGAGTGACTGCTCGGCAAGGTGGGCAGGGCAGTGTGTATGTGTGTGTGAGTGTGGGTGCACATGCATATGCATGTGAGTGTGTGCACATGTATTTGTGTGTGTATAAGACTGTATAGGAGTGTGAGAGGGTGTGAGTGACTGAGCAGCAAGGTAGGCAGGACAGTGTGTATGTGTATGTGCATGTGTGTGTGAATGTGAGTATGCATGTGTGTTGTATGTATGTGTGTGTATGTGTGTGAGTGCTGTATATATGAGTGTGTATATATGCATGTGCGTGCATGTATGAGTGTGCATGTGTGTATGTAAGTGTTGTATATTTTTGTGTGAGCATTTGTGTGTATACATATGTGTATATGCATGTGTGTGAATGTGTGTTTTGTATGTATGAGCATATGTGTTTGAGTGTATGAGTGTGTATGTGCATGTGAATGTGCATGAGTGTTATATGTATGAGTGTATGTGTTTGAGTGTGTGTGTGCACGCTCGTGCAGAATCAGGGGCTGGTAAGATCCATAGGGCGTGGACTAATCTCAGAAACAGACCATTGTCAAGAGTGAGCATGTGTATGACAGTAATACTGTGTGAGTCAGTTCCCACCACTGTGGGTCTCCTCGGGTGAGAGGACATGGCAGTTTCCAGAGCTAGGGAAGAGCAAGAGCCAGAGAGTCCTACCTGTACCTTGAAGGAGTCAGGGCCTTCCAGTGCAGGCTGTATGTAGCAGGTGACCCAGCAGCCCTCTCTCAGGAAGGAGCCGGAGGACAGATCCTTCCCTCACATTCTGTCCCTCAGCCAGTTCTGTCTTCCTCCCCTGCGGTTCTTCTGTAACCAAGCCCAACCTGCCTATTGGGAGCAAACGCTGGAGAGGAGTTGAGCGAAGGGGGCAAGCGTAGGGTCGCCCGTTCTCCGTATGTCCTGGACTTCCGCGTGTCTGTTGTGGCTGATCATTAGGGTCTGGTCAGGTTTAGGTTGGGTCCTATGGGGTGACCTCAGGGAAGCGGGGCCGTAGGAGCTACAGCTGTAAGAGTGACTCAGGAAGCTGTGCTTAGTGGTGGCTCAGACCATATTGTCTAATCCTGAGCTAGGCCGAGCGCCGCGTGTTGGAGGAGGAGCTGACAGTTCACCTCTCTGTCCCTGGGGACACCATCCTCATCAACAACCGCCCAGGACCCCGAGAGCCACCCCCTTACCAGGAGCCCCGGCCTCGGGGGACTCCACCCCACTCTGCACCCTGCGTCCCCAATGGCTCTGGTAAGCCTGCTTTGTTCTAGTGCCACCACGTCCATCTTCCACCTGTGTCCTTACCGTAGCCCTCCTCCCGTACTGTCTATACCAGTTCTGAATCACTTTTCTCATTTCTGTCCATCTCTATATAGTCTCCCCCAAGGCTTTTCTGTGTGTTACCCAGAATGCCAGTGGGCCCATGCTGTCACTGTGTGGTAGATTTCTGTTGTGCCCCTCTCCTTGTCTCTCTACCCTCCACGTTTATTCTTTCCATCTGCCATCCATCCATCTTTCTCTGTCCATCCAGCCACTCACTTAATCACCCCCCACCCTACCATCCATCTAGATTCATAAACACATTTGTCTATCTAGCAGTCAGACATCAGTTCCGGCCCCCATCCGTCATCCGCCCATCCATTCAGCTCTCCATTACTCTGGAGGGGCCTTGCTTTATTCTATTTCTGTCTCTAGGACTTCCATTCCCGTATGCCCCGTCTTGCCTTATTCCAGGTCTCCCTGTCCGTCTAGCCTTGAGTCTCATCCCTTCCCCGTGTCTCCCCCCTCCTTCTCCCGACAGCGTTGCTGCTCTCCAATCCGGCCTACCGCCTCCTTCTGGCCACTTACGCCCGTCCCCCTCGAGGCCCGGGCCCCCCCACACCCGCCTGGGCCAAACCCACCAACACCCAGGGTAAGCCCCTCTACTGCTGGGCTTTGCGGGGGCTCCCCTCCCCCATAACTCTACTGGGCAGGGCAAAGCCTGCATACCTTGCGCTCTCTGCTTCCCCCGCTGTGGCTCTTCTGATCTACTGAGCTCCCCAGCCACCCCTGGAGCCAAGGGGAAGGCTGCTGGTCTTAGCTCTGTCCTTAGCTCTGTCCCCTCCTCTCACGCTGCTCTCCAGAGCTAGAGAGGATGGCCGCTCTGGTGCTGGCTCTTCTGTAACTCTTCCTTTATTCTCCCCTCTCTCTAGAGCTGCGAGGAGAAGGGCCTCACCCTGGGCGCTTGCCCTCTCCCCCTCTGTGTCCTCTCTCCGCAGTCCCAGAGGTGAAGGCTCATGCTGCCCCTCCTGTCCTACCTCCTTCCTCTGTGTTGCTTTCTCCTTGTGGCCCCTCCCCCAGGGCCCGGAGGTGACAACCTCTGCCTCCCTCCTGTCTATAAACATTCTTGTCTTGGGGGCCTGTAAAGACCTGTCAGCCTCTCTCTTCTCTGTGTACCCTGTCTCAGCCTGTCTTCGAGCTTGGTGTGTTTGGGATTGGGAGGGACTGGCATGGAGGGGCTGGGTTGACAGCAGGGCCTGCTGGTCAGTGGGACAAGGGTTTACATGGAAGAGACTCTTGGCATGGACCTCCTACAGATGCTGGGTGGACGAGTCCTTCTTTCAGCCTAGACATACCTAGTGTTTGGGGTTGTGCCAGGAGACCTCAGAGGGTAAAATTTCCTGGTATTTTCTGCTCAACTATCTGCGTTACCTCGCAAGCCTTTGGGTGCCTAGCACTGTTCTTGAGCTTGTCTTCTCTGGTTTGAGGCTGGCATCTGGGACACAGGGGACATAGGGATTTCTGGAAGATGTGGTACTCAGGGCTCATCCTATCTTCTCTCCCTTTACCCCTCCAGCTTGCAGTGGGGACTATATGGAGCCTGAGAAGCCAGGCGCCCCGCTTCTACCCCCACCTCCCCAGAACAGCGTCCCCCATTACGCCGAGGCTGACATTGTCACCCTACAGGGCGTCACTGGGGGAAACACCTATGCTGTGCCCGCACTGCCCCCAGGGGCAGTCGGGGATGGGCCACCCAGAGTGGATTTCCCTCGGTCACGTCTCCGCTTCAAGGAGAAGCTTGGCGAGGGCCAGTTTGGGGAGGTAAGGAGGATGCATGCCCAGCTTTGATGGTGTCTGGCCAGAGTAGAGCTTTGTTGCCGTGGCTGCGTGCATCCTTGGCCGGCAGCTTGCCATTTGTGCTGATACCCAGTTTGACACTGTGACCTTGGAAGTCCTTGTGGCCTAGCGGTGACCTTCATTCTCCAGGTACACCTGTGTGAAGTAGAGGACCCTCAAGAGCTGGTCAGTAGTGATTTCCCTATCAGTGTGCAGAAGGGACACCCCTTGCTGGTAGCAGTGAAGATCCTCCGGCCAGATGCCACCAAAAATGCCAGGTGAGACTCGGGGCAGCAATATTGATAACATACGCCGGGTGAATGGGAGAGATCACTCCTAGATTGAGAGCTATTGCCAATTAACAGCTACCGAGAAAAGGAGAATTAATCGTGTCTGCTGAGCAGCCTCCTGATGGTTATCCAGTCCTAAGTGGTCAGCCTTAAAAGGGATCAGGCAGAGCTCGGTTATGGATTGATTCACGCATAGACATGTCATGGTAATAACTAAAGAAGGAGAGACCGTGAGGATTTGAAAGAGACCGAGCCACCTTGAGAGGACATGAGAGGGGTTGGAAAGAGGAGAGGGGAAATGATGTAATTATACTTTAATTAAATAAAAAATAATTTAAAAAAAATGCCAAGTAAGGAAGGACCAGAGATGATGACTAGAAAAGGGGGGAGGGGAATCCTTGAAGATGTGGGAGGAGCCTTGAAGATGTAGGAGGAGCCTTGAAGATGTAGGAGGAGCCTTAAAGATGGGGGCAGCCTTGAAGATCTGGGTAGGAAGTCTTCAAGATGGGGGAGCCTTGAAGATGGGGGGAGCCTTGAAGATGGGGGAGCCTTGAAGATGTGGGAACCTAGAAGATGGGGGGAGACCTTGAAGATCTGGGTAGGAAGTCTTGAAGATGGGGGAGCCTTGAAGATCAAGGAACAGAGCCTAGTGTCTGGGGGGAGGGCCGTGGAGGAGGGAAGAAGAATATACCGCCATGGCGCCTTCTCCAGCCTTCTCCTGCTTCTCCAGGAATGATTTCCTGAAGGAGGTAAAAATCATGTCACGGCTGAAGGACCCGAACATCATCCGGCTCCTGGGTGTGTGTGTGCAGGATGACCCCCTCTGCATGATTACAGACTACATGGAGAACGGCGACCTGAACCAGTTCCTCAGTGCCCACCAGCTGGAGAACAAGGCCACTCAGGGGCTCCCTGGGGACAGAGAGTCTGACCAGGGGCCCACAATCAGGTACCCACTCGCTGAGGCAAGGCCTTCCTAAGAGCACCCCAAGTGGGTCTGCTGACCCTCACTCAGGCTAGGAAGGAAGGAGGGGATCGTGGGATGGGGGCAGGCAGGTAAAGGTTCCAGCGGGACCGAGGATGAACGGGTGTCCATAGTCACTCCCATCTCCCAGACAGGACTGTGTAAAGCGGGATGGATCTGGACTGCCTGTGACCTTTGTTTCTCTCCCTGTACTCAGCTACCCTATGCTGTTACACGTGGGGGCCCAGATCGCCTCTGGCATGCGCTATCTGGCCACGCTTAACTTCGTGCATCGGGACCTGGCTACCCGGAACTGTTTGGTTGGGGAGAACTTCACCATCAAAATTGCCGACTTCGGCATGAGCCGGAATCTCTATGCTGGGGATTATTACCGTGTACAGGGCCGGGCAGTGCTGCCCATCAGGTGGATGGCCTGGGAGTGCATTCTCATGGTGAGCTGCCAAAAGAGGCAGGCTGGGAAAGGGGAGGCCCTGGCTGCCGCTCCGCTGGGTCTGCGGCTCCTCAGCCTCTTGCCTTTCTGGGGCTACACTCTCCGTATTTGGAAGTTGAGGGTCCCTCTGGGTCAAGAAACTGGGAAGGAGGACTGGAGAGACGGCTCAGCGGGTAAGAGCACACTGACTGCTCTTCCAGAGGTCTTCAGTTCAAATCCCAGCAACCACATGGTGGCTCACAACCATCCGTGATGAGATCTGATGCCCTCTTCTGGGGTGTCTGAAGACAGCTACAGTGTACTTAGATATAATAATAAATAAATCTTAAAAAAAAAAAAAAAGAAAGAAAGAAAAGAAACTAGGAAGGAACAGTAGTGGGGGGGAGGGGTCCAGGAGCCAAGGGTGTGGGTACTGGGATGGAGGGATAAGGGTTGGAAGCTGGAACTAGAGGGGTTAGGTTAGGATGGAGGCTCAGTACCAGTGTGAGGAAGGCAGGTGGAGGAGGAGGAGGAGAGGGCCAGAGCATGGGGCATTAGGAGGCAGGAACAGAGGAGCAGACGAAAGGGTGTCAGGCAGAAGGGGACAGCCAGGGCGAGGATGGGTGAACCCCAAATCTACCCTGACTGAGATTTTTCTCTGCTTTTCTTGCCTTTTTGCATGCCAGGGGAAGTTCACAACAGCCAGTGATGTATGGGCCTTCGGAGTGACCCTGTGGGAGGTGCTGATGCTCTGCAGGTCCCAGCCCTTTGGGCAGCTCACAGACGAGCAGGTCATCGAGAATGCCGGCGAGTTCTTCAGGGACCAGGGCCGGCAGGTCAGAGCGGAGGGAAGGGATGTGGCCCAGAGGGGCCAGAGCATGTGGTTCCAGGAACGAAAGGCCATCTATCCCTGCCTAACATTCACATTTCCCTTGCAGGTATACCTGTCCAGGCCACCCGCCTGCCCGCAGACCTTGTATGAGCTGATGCTCCGATGTTGGAGCCGAGAGCCCGAGCAGCGGCCACCCTTCGCCCAGCTTCATCGGTTCTTGGCGGATGACGCACTTAACACAGTGTGAACTCAGGACCCGGCAGCCCTTTCCCATTAGGAGCCATCCAGGGGAAGCTGAACACTAAAACCAGAGAAGCCTATGGCACCCCACCCCACCATCTCCTCACTTGCCCCTTCCCAAGAGGCAGTGTCTCTGCGGCGGGCTGGGCCTGCCCAGGGAGCGGAAGCCTTTGTTACCGGATACACACTCCCTTCTTCCTTTCACCTGCCAAGCGCCACCCACCCAGCTGGCCCTGTGGTTGGGATCCTGCTAGACTTCTAGCTATCCTCTGGGGAAGAACTGGGGCAAATGCCGGGCACACACTGGACAAGGCCCACTGGACAACACTGGTTGCTGGGAGGTGACGGTGCCCCCAGCTTTCTTCTTGTCACACACTGGACGCCGCCAGCTGAGAATTGGGGGCTGGGGGGGATGAGGGGGACAAGGAAGGCCAACCCCTACAGTGGTCCTCAGCCCTGGCTTCCTTCTGTTCTGCCCCCTGACACACTGGACCTGGGGGTAATCCCTGCCGTGATCCTCAATCACCCACCCCTCCTTCCTACCTGCCGAGCTGCAGCTAGAGCTTCGTAAAGCCGCTCTGTTTCTGTGGAGTAAATATTAGAATGGGCAACAGAGGGAGCAATAGCCTGAGGCTGGGGGTGGGGATTTCTATTGTAGCTACCACATTGGTTTTTCTATAATCACGTGGGGTTTGTACATTTTTTGGGGGGGGGGGAGAGACACAGATTTTTACACTAATATATGGACCTAGCTTGAGGCGATTTAATCCCCTGCACTAGGCAGGTAACAATAAAAGTCGAGTTTTTGTTTTTGTTTTCCACAGCTGTGGGTGCATTTCCTGGGGTTTGGGTAATGTCTGCCTCCTGCCTGTGGTCCAGCGTGAATCTATCATCACATAATCCAAACCTGTTGCCAGTTGGGCCATGAGAGCCACTTGGGTGCTCTACAGGGGAATGTAAATAATGGTGTCCTTCAGTGGCAGGTCAGAGGTGCCATGGAAGCTGTTGGGAATTCTGTTCTCATGCATCACAAAGGGTAGTGCTAGTAATTAAAAATGAAGGTGAAGCCAGGCAGTGGTGATGCACGCCTTTAATCTCAGCCCTTGGGAGGCAGAGGCAGGCGGATTTCTGAGTTTAAGGCCAGCCTGGTCTACAGAGTGAGTTCCAGGACAGCCAGGGCTATAACAGAGAAATCCTGTCTAGAAAAACAAAAATAAAGATGAAGGTGTGGGTTTTTTTTTTCCTCGTCCGAATTCTAGGATGGAGGGCTGGGAGACCCAGGTGATCTCTGGGATTAGGTTTTCAAAGGATGAGACACTTGAGTGAAAGCCACAAGGAGCCTGGGTAGTTTCGGGCCTGCAGGGACACGCTGCAGCTAGTGTGAAGGCCTCAAAGAAGTTCACTTTGGGTAGGAAAAAAAAAAAAAAAAAAGGAAGCAGAAGCAATCCTGTGGGGGGGCTTGAGGGAAACAGCTCCACTTTCCCTCCATCTTTGTAGCTGTCCTGTGTAAGCCCTAAGGGCCCTGGAGTCTTGGCTGATGATACTCATGACGTGAGCCAAATAGATAATGAGGAGGACAGTAAAGATAATTCAATCTTGGATTGAATTAATGGGCTCTCAGGGGGCCAAGCCACAAATCTAGCAGTCTTGCTAAAGCTACATAGGTCAGAGTGCCTTCAGATTAAAGCCGACATTGATGGGTTAGAGTTCAGAGGTCAGACGTTAGAATAACAATAAGCAGTGGAAGCCCTGCAGGAGGCCACAGTTCCCACAGCTCTGCCCAGACTTGCTCTAAGCACATTGAGCTAGGTAACTCCAGGTTCTTGTGAGGTTCGGTGTGAGCAGGTCCAAATCCACCCCTCTCTCACGGTGGTGGCAGGAGCAGGAGCGGGGAGCACCAGTGTCATCCTGGATCCTCCTTGCCACAGAGTCCAGCCCAGCAATGAAGCTCACAGCTCTGCCTGCCATGTCTCCATTCCTTTTATTATTATTACGTATTTTATGCAAAGAGGGCATTGGATCGAGAGCTCCCTGATATGCAGTTTCCCCAGCCAGCTGCTCTGGGGACCCCTATAGGCAGGTGGCTATTCCCACCCGGAGATCTGAACCTTGGTCCTCACACCTGCATAGCAAATGCTTCAGTCACGAAGCCATCAAGGGGACCTTTTGGTTGTTTTGTATCAGAGCTTCTTATGAGCTGTTTAAGCTACTTTGTAATTTGCATTTTTCTCTCTGCTGATGGATCATGTGCAGTTCAAGGCTAGTATACGTATGGGCCCCTCTTTTCTCAGGGGTGCCTAGTGTTCCACATTGTTGGAATGATTCATGTTTAATCTAATTAACTTCTGACACAGACCTGTGAGCTCTTCCCTTTGACTTCAGGAAACATCTTTGATGGGTAAATCTGCATTTATTCTACAGGTGAGAGTTTCAGGATGATACAATATCAAGACAGGGTTTCCCTGTAAAACAGCTGTGGCTGTGTTGGAAATTGCTTTTGCAAACCAGGCAGGCCACAAGCTCACAGAGATCCCCCCGTCTCTGCTTCATGAGTCTTTGTAGTAAGCTTGGCTCACCCCAGAGAACACAGATCGACAACAGGTCGTTGCAATAACATGAGGCTTATTGATCTACGTACATGGGTTGCCCACCCTCACAGGGGGAGTCAACCTCGAACTCAAGAGAGCATATATCTTTTATACTTTACAGAGGGCAGATTTCTGCAACAAGGCTAGCTGCTTTACTCTGGTTGGTGGAACACAGGACAAAGGATCTCATCAGGCATTGGTTGGCTTGCTCAGGGGGCCGTTCTTGGCTTTGTCAGCCAACTTCCCTATTCAGCTCTGCACCTGGCCTTGAAAAGTCCCTGGGAAGGGGCTGAGTAACTAGGTGGTAGGGGGATTGTCATCAGCAAGGTCAGGGTGACAGTTTGTGGTCTTTTTTGAAATTCACCACAGGGAGAGGTTGGGAGGTTCTTTCGAGAATTGTTAAACTTGTTTTCGTGGACCTTAGTGTCATTGCGACCACCAGTTATTTCTGTTTTGGCCTTACTTAGCTTAGCCAGAGTGGCCTGGTCATTCTGTCTCGACATTCTGACCACCAGAACTTTGTTTTTACAGCATGCCCTTGGCTGTCTCTGGAACACAACTCCTCAGTGTCTGAAGCTGCTGCTTGCTACCGTAAAACTTTGTTTCCACACTGCTTGCTGCTTACAGGAGCTGGAATATGGCTCTCTCATTTTACTTTATTTCTACATTCCCAGAGCTTTGTTTTTCACGTTATTACTTCCTCTTCAGGGTAAAGGCGTGTGCCAACATACCCCTCGTGGAGGATACAGTTCTAATGGTAGCTTTGTGGAATCAAAAGACAATCGAGTTAAAATGGTTTGTAGAAACTGAGGTAGTAGGATCAGGAGTTTACGGCCTGCCTGGATTTTCAGTTTGTGTTTTGAGACAGGGTCTCTTTCCGCAGTCCTGCAACTCTCTATGTAGGACAGCCTGGCCTTGAATTTACAGAAATCTGCTTGCCTCTGCCTCCTGAGTGCTGGGATTAAGGGTCTCCTCCACCACCACTCCTAATCCTCCTGCCTCTGCCTGACTCCAGGCAGGATTACAGGCCCAGCTTTTTTGTTTGTTTGTTTTTCAAGACAGGGTTTCTCTGTGTAGCCCTGGCTGTCCTGGAACTCACTCTATAGACCAGGCTGGCCTCGAACTCATAAATCTGCCTGCCTCTGCCTCCCAAGTGCTGGAATTAAAGGCCATATTCAGCTTTTTTTTTTTTCCTCTTTCCCGGTGAGATTTGACTGTTTCCTTAATTTCAGTTGTTTTTGTTCTTTTAGCTTCTTTTTTTCTTAAAGAAGATTTAAAAAAAAGATTTATTTATTATTATATGTAAGGACACTTAGCTGTCTTCAGACACACCAGAAGAGGGCATCAGATCTCATTATGGATGGTTGTGAGCCAGCATGTGGTTGCTGGGATTTGAACTCAGGACCTTCAGAAGAACAGTCAGTACTCTTACCCGCTGAGCCATCTCTCCAGCCCCAAAGAAGATTATTTTTAAGTTATGTATACGCACGTATGTGTCCAGGTGCTACAGAGGCCAGAAGAGGACATTGGATCTCTCTCCCCAGAGCTGGAGTTACAGGCATATTATTATTATTATTATTATTATTATTATTATTATTATTATTATTAAAAGATTTATTTATTTCATTTATATAAGTACACTGTAGCTATCTTCAGACACACCAGAAGAGGGTATCAGATCCCATTACAGATGGTTATGAGCCACCATGTAGTTGTTGGGCGTTGAACTCGGGACCTCTGGAAGAGCAAGCAGCCAGTGATCTTAACTGCTGAGCCATCTCTCCAGCCCCCACATTTTATTATTTTTACTGTTAGATTTCTGAAGCAGCTTAAAGGGACAGGAGGCAGAAAAGAAAATGGAGAATGACTTCAACTGACTGGACAGTTTATTTCAGACACAGAGGTAAAGGAGTGTCTGCCAAAAGGAATGCAATACTTGGGTTTATGTGGGAGGTTTGAGGAATGGGAAGGCTATGTGCAAGCCTTCAATTTCTCCCTCTTGGAGAAAAGCCATTTTATCTTTAGAAATTGTCTGGCCTCTGCTGAGAGTTTGGTAGCAGCAGTGAGGGGTAGGGGGCTGGAGATCCAATATAGGGCTTTGGTCAGAATTACGGTTCAAGGTTTATTCTAACATTTACAAGCAAGACAACACCAGACTACTTTAATTTTTAAAAGATGACTTTTGTGGGCTGGAGAGATGGCTCGGCAGTTAGGAGCACTGACTGCTCTTCTGAAGGTCCTGAGTTCAATTCCCAGAAACCACATGGTGGCTCATAATGAGATCTGATGCCCTCTTCTGGTGCATCTGAAAACAGCTACAGTGTACTTATAATAAGTAAATAAATCTTTTTTTTTTTTTTTCGAGACAGGGTCTCTCTGTTTAGCCCTGGCTGTGGCTGTCCTGGAACTCACTCTGTAGACCAGGCTGGCCTCGAACTCAGAAATCTGCTTGCCTCTGCCTCCCAAGCGCTGGGATTAAAGGCGTGTGCCACCACGGCCCGGCAGTAAATAAATCTTAAAAAAAAAAAAAAAGTAACTCCTGTTATTATGGTGTGTGAGTGCAAGAGGGCGAAGGCTGGGATTCGCATTGTCATGGCATGAACATGGAAGTCAGATGTCTTTCCACTCTTTCAGGTCACAGCACAGCAAAGCCTTTACCCACTGAGCCATCTCACCAGCCTGTGATTTTCTTTAAAATACAATAACTAAAGGATAATCAAGTCATTTCATGGCCCTACCATTTTTGCCCTTGGTAAATGTGTTGTTTCTCATCTCAGTACTGGGATTTTCTTGTGCAGATTTCTTTTCTTGTTGGGCTTGATAGTCTGTGATGTAAGAATAACAGAATTGCCCTGTAAGAATTGGAGAACCTGCCGGGCAGGGGTGGTGCACGCCTTTAATCCCAGCACTTTGGAGGCAGAGGCAGGTGGATTTCTGAGTTCGAGGCCAGCCTGGTCTACAGAGTGAGTAGGACAGCCAGGGCTACACAGAGAAACCCTGTCTCAAAAAACCAAAGAAAAAAAAATTGTAGTATAATCTTTTAACTCCTGGAGAGTTGGAAGGGCTTAGGAGGAAGAGATTAAGATTGAGTGAGTGGGTGGGAGGATGGTGGAGATATGGCTCAGTATAAGTACAGTGGCTGTCCTTCCAAAGAGCCCGAGTTCAATTCCTAGCACCCACATAACAGCTCACAGCTGTAAGTAATTCCAGTTCCAGGGGATTTGAATCTCACATAGACATTTTGATTGATTTGAGCTGCTTTAGTACGCCTCTGATAGGAAGCGGGGAAGCTTCCGCAGATTGGGTGCCTCCTCCGGTCTAGGCCTGACAGAGATTCGCCTTAGCCTTCTGGGTGGAGGGGGAGGAGCGGAACAAAATGGTCTGGCTTCGGGTATTCCTAGGGAATCCCAATGAAAACCCACCTTCTCTCGGCCCGCCTTCTAGCGGTGCCTTCCGGGAATTGTAGTCAGAACCTCCTCACAGTGCTCCAATGTAGGGTAGGAGAGGACTACAATTCCCAAAATGCCACGCGTCAGGCGAGTGCATCGCCTATTCTAACCCCTTTTACTCTTGACACTTTTCCTGCTCTCCCTTCTGTTTGGACTGCTTTTTTGGCTGGGTCCTGTCTGTGAAGTTTTTCGTGGTTCTCCCACCTTTTAGAATTCTCACCCTTTATTTCCAGGAGCCAATGCGAGGCATTAGCTCTGATTAGGCGACGGCTGGTGACCCGGGGTGCGCGAGGGGGATCCGAGTGGTGAGGGGGTATGAGTTGAGCGAGAGGTGGAGTGAAAGGAAAGCCGGGGAGAAGTGAGTCGCTCGGAGGCGGGGGTCTCTGTGAGAGGGGTAAGGCTGGCTGGGGGGAAAGGGATAGAAAGGGATTTAGGTTGAGAAACGTGGAGGCAGTTTGTAACCGTGTCCCCAGATGAGAGCTAAGGACTTGACAGATTTGGACTAATCTGACCAGGAGGGTGGACAAGAGAGAAGCCTAGGCTCAAATAAGCATCTTCGTCACTGCTTAGGTGAACTTGAGACGTCATTGATATGCAAAACACTTTTGCAAGTTGTGAAACAATAAGTAATTCAGTCCACACCTGTGAGGATCTGGATTTCATCCTCAGGACCATACAAAAAAATGAGAATAATTCCACCCCCTGGAGGCTGAACAAAGACTTCAGGGCAGACGTGGGATGAAAAGCCTGGTGGCCACTTGAGAGCACTTGGGAGGTGAAGGCAGATGGATCAGGGGTTCAGATCCATCCTGAGCTGCATGATGAAGAAGCAGGACACGAGGGGTTTGGGAGGAATAGGTGATACGTGGCACCACACAGGAAAGTACAGAAAGTGATAGATCTGGAATCAGTGATATAGGCCTGGGTCATGTGGGAGTTCTGACATTTGTCCCTCTCAGGTGATGGAGATCACCCCTGCGAGGGGTGGACTGAACCGAGCACACCTACAATGCAGGAATCTACAGGAATTCTTAGGAGGCCTGAGCCCTGGGGTGCTGGACCGATTGTATGGGCACCCTGCCACTTGTCTGGCTGTCTTCAGGTGAGGAGTCTTCAAAGCAAGGGGGGGGGGTGTTTGGAGAATGTAATGGGGGCCCATAGTTATTGTGGGGAGAGGCTTAGCCTAGTGTGAGTACCAGGGTGTTAGGCATTACTCCAAAGTGTGTCCATCCAAAACAGAAAGAGGTTCTGGGGGCAGTGGGGCTAGTGAAGGTGTGGGAGAGGGCATGAGACATTTGAGAGGCAGATTTTCAGGGTATTTGATCACATTGTGAACTCGAAGATTATGAGCCAGATAAACCTTATATTATGGCTCAGCCCAAAGCAAACACCTTTGAGCCAAGGGTAAAGTCAACCATAGGTCAATAGATGGAGCAACCAAGTAAACAGAATTTAGCGACACTGAGTTGAAGGATATTTAAGACAGCGTGGAGAAGGAGAGCGACGGGATGTCATCAGAGGAGGAAGGTCAGCTCCGGGCTTTGCCTCTGTTTTTTAAGACAACAGATGGATGAGGGCAGAGATGCAGGTGTGAGGTAGCTTCTGATAGATAACATTTGGCCTCTGAACCTTACAGGGAGCTCCCTTCTTTGGCTAAGAACTGGGTGATGAGGATGCTCTTTCTGGAGCAGCCTCTACCACAGGCTGCAGTGGCCCTGTGGGTGAAGAAGGAGTTCAGCAAGTGAGTCCTGTGCGCAGCTGGTGCGGGCTTCCCAACAGCAACATTTCTCAAACGGCTTTTGTTTGGAACACTTCCAGGGTGCACACACAGTGGAGCTAGGGGATCAGATCTAGGCCTTTCAACAGACCCTGCCCTACACAAGGAAAACCTTCCAGGATACACTTGCAGTGATTGTGGAGAGTTGTATCTCTTTAGCTATATACTAACTAGAACAAAACAAAACAAACAAACGAAAAGACAATGAAACAAAGGATAAAAGCAGCCCCGCCCCCCCCCCCAGGTTGGGAGGTAAGAGACAGGAGACCAGAAATTCAAGAGTTACATTGTAAGTTTGATACATTATAAGTTTAAGGCTGGCCCAGGACCCTTTCTGAAAGAAAACAAATGGGAGAGGGGAGGGAAGGAATTGACTTAGAAAACAAAACAGCCAGGCTGGCCGTGGTGATCCCAGCACTTGGGAGGCAGAGACAGGTGGATCTCTGAGTTCGAGGTCAGCCTGGTCTACAGAGTGAGTTCCAGGACAGCCAGGGCTACACAGAGAAACCCTGTTTTGAAAAACCAAAAAAAAACCAAACCAAAACAAAACAAAACAAACAAAAAAGAAAACAAAGCAGAGAAACAAACAATAGTCACAACCCAACTAGGTTCTCCTTAGCATTGCAGTACAGATATCTGAGGTGAGAAACACTGCTTCATTCTGCAACACTGTTCCAAGGACTGTGTGTTCTGAAGGGGTAGAGATGGAGCTCCCTGGAGGTCTCCTTTCTATTTGTGAGACCCCACCCAACTTTGCTTCTGTCCAGGGCTCAGGAGGAAAGCACCGGGCTGCTGAGCGGCCTCCGTATCTGGCATACCCAGCTGCTCCCCGGTGGACTCCAGGGCCTCATCTTGAACCCTGTCTTCCGCCAGAACCTCCGAATTGCTCTTCTGGGTGGGTACGTCATTTTCCTCCCTCCCTGAGCTAGGCCAGGGGAACTGGTTATTACACTGGTGGGGAAGAAGCTCTTGAGAGGCCTCCCCAGAACCTCTCCCCACCCTCAGCTCTTTGAAAGCTCCTTCAAGAATACATTGGACCAGGTGTGGATGTAGGGTACAGAAAATGTCCTCTTCTCATGGTCCATGGGGTGAGGGTAAAGGGTAAAGAGGGAAGCAGGAAACAGACAGAGCTCCTTACTTCGGTCCATCCTGGCCACAGGGGCAAGGCCTGGTCTGATGACACAAGTCAGCTGGGACCAGACAAGCACGCCCGGGATGTCCCCTCATTGGACAAGTACGCTGAGGAGCGCTGGGAGGTGAGGAGCAGGCCTCGGCAGGCCTCTGTGGGCCTCCCCTGTGCTCCGGTTCCCCCTGGGAGCTGAGGAGCGAGTCTCTGCTGTGCTCACATATCCGGTAGCTCTGGAGACCCCAGACTCCTGACCCTTTTTGTCTCTAGGTGGTCTTGCACTTCATGGTGGGCTCCCCCAGTGCAGCTGTCAGTCAGGACCTGGCTCAGCTCCTCAGCCAGGCCGGGCTTATGAAAAGGTGAGGAGGGCAGAGCACAGCCGCTCTGCTCGGTCATCTCCTTGGGTCTCAAATAAAGTGGGTGCCTGGGGTTAGGAGGGAGTGGAAAGAGTTGGCTGAGCTGAGAGGAGAAGCCTAAGTGGGTGTAAGCAGACTCGGTGTAGCCCTCGTGAGCTGCCACCATCAGTCCACTCTGTCTCTAGCACTGAACCTGGAGAGCCACCCTGTATCACTTCGGCTGGCTTCCAGTTCCTGCTACTGGATACGCCTGCCCAGCTCTGGTACTTCATGCTGCAGTATCTGCAGACAGCCCAGGTAAGAGCCAGGGCCTAGGACGGATGGCGTGCGTGCTCAGGTCCCACCGAGCCCCTTGACTCCCTCTTCCTGTCTCACCTCCTGTCACTCTGCCGATTCCTTCTCAGAGTCGGGGCATGGATCTAGTGGAGATTCTCTCATTCCTTTTCCAGCTCAGTTTCTCTACTCTTGGTAAGGTAAGGAGGGAGCTCGAGGGCAGGGATGTAGGGATGGTTATAGAGGAAAACGGTAATGACCACAGAACCACCTGAGAAGGCAAAGGAAGGAGGGCACGGGCTGGGTAGTGACCAGTGCATGTGTCGCAGTCCCTAGCTGGCCGTCTCTTCACCAGGACTACTCTGTGGAGGGCATGAGCGATTCTTTGTTGAACTTCCTGCAACACCTGCGTGAGTTTGGGCTTGTATTCCAGAGGAAGGTATGTACACCCAGCCACCTGGCCTCTGGGAGAGTGGGGTGTTGGAGTGCAGCCGAAAGACCTAGCCAGGACTAAGTGTTTGGGTCATTGCGGGGGTGGGGGGGGTCGTTGGGGGAAGATGATTAAAGGCTGATGGTTTCACAGGAGGGGGTCAGACGTCTAACAGGAGGGTAGTTACCAGAAAGACGACCCCATCTTGCCCTGTGTTCTTCCAGAGGAGGTCCCGGCGTTACTACCCCACACGCCTGGCCATCAACCTCTCATCTGGTGTCTCTGGGGCTGGGGGCACTGTGCACCAGCCCGGCTTCATTGTTGTGGAAACCAATTACCGACTGTATGCCTATACTGGTGAGTCTGGTCGGGGGTGGGTGGGTAGGGAGTGGGGAGGAGAAAGACACAGGAGGAAATCCAGTTCTGGCCATGTTTACTGTGTGGTTCATGTAGCTCCCCGGCATTTATTCCTACACTTGAGGGTGGGGCTGGAGGAGAGCAGGGCTGGGCAGCCTCCTCACTCCTCCTCCTTCATCCCTGGGTCAGAGTCGGAGCTGCAGATCGCTCTCATTGCCCTTTTCTCTGAGATGCTCTATCGATTCCCCAACATGGTGGTGGCACAAGTGACCCGGGAGAGTGTGCAGCAGGCCATCGCCAGCGGCATCACAGCTCAGCAGGTATCCCTGCATGGACTGGAGGTCGGGAGAAGGGCTGTGCTTGTCCTGGGGGGCAAGGTATTCCTGTCTCTGAGGCACAGCCTCAGGTCTGTCAGGGGAGCTGGCGAGTCACCTGGGTAACCTGGAAGGTCATGAAGGGAGGCGGTCTAGCTCTGAATCTGTTTCGCTCCCCTCTTTGCAAGCCTTACTCTGCTCCCAGTGAACAGCAGTCCACCTACCTCATAGGGGTGCTGGAAGACTAGATGTTAAGACTCTTGGCTCAGAGCCTGCAGAGCAGTAAGTGCTCAAAATATAGTAGCTACTGCTATCTTAAAGAAAAACAAAGGGAGACTGTGGAGAGAACAGATGCCCCATAGAGGGGGTCTGCAGGGTGACCAGTGGGAGGTGCACCCGGAGGTGACAGCGGAACAGGCATGGGACACAGGAGATGCCGTTTCAGTGACATTAGGTGGCCACTCAGGTGACTTTCTACATTCTTGTGTTTTCCTAGATAATCCATTTCCTAAGGACAAGGGCCCATCCAGTGATGCTCAAACAGGTATGGATGGGCACCAAGACTCTAAAGGCTGGCAGCCTGGGCACCTAGCAGCGAGAGGATGGATGAGAAAGCAGAGACTGCTTTGGGCATTTGCCCTGGTCCTATAGCCTCACCCTTGTCCTGCAGAATCCTGTGCTGCCCCCAACCATCACAGACCAGATTCGGCTGTGGGAGCTGGAAAGGGACAGGCTGCGGTTCACTGAAGGTGAGTGGCTTCTGCCGGCCTAATCTCAGTCATCGGCTAAGGAGGTAAGGCCGGCAGTTTCACCATGGTAAACGCAAAAGGTTTTGTGCATTTCGTATTTGTTTCCCCACAGGGAAGGAGAGGAAAACTGATCTTTTATTTTAATATATTAGTAGCAGGAACTATGTCCCAAATCAGTGCAGTTTGGATTAAGCTAGGTGGGGGGATAAGAGGCAGGGCAATCCAGTCTTCTCTCTAGGTGGGTTTGCATGGTTTTTCTTGTGGATTCTGCCGTCTTTTCGAGTGTCTGGATGCCACAGGTGTTAAAGTCGACTATCTGTAGAGAATTAGTCCTAGAACTGTGGCCTGCAGCCCGTGCCTGCTTGCTGCTCGGAGGGGCAGAGACCACGGCAGCCCCTCACCTCCTGCCTGTCCCACCCGACCCCAGGCGTCCTGTATAACCAGTTCCTGTCGCAAGTGGACTTTGAACTGCTGCTGGCCCACGCGCGGGAGCTGGGCGTGCTCGTATTCGAGAACTCTGCCAAGCGGCTGATGGTGGTGACGCCGGCGGGGCACAGCGACGTCAAGCGCTTCTGGAAGCGGCAGAAGCACAGCTCCTGAGCCGGCCGGGTTCGGCCCCGGGGAGGCGAGCGGGCGAGCAGCTTTCCAACTCAGATGTATTTTGTTTACATACCGGGACATTTCTTGTTTAATAAAATTATGGGGAAAAAAAGCTATGAGGCTCCTGACACCGACCGACTGGCGTCTCCCCAACCCACGCGGTTATACCCGCTTCTGCACAGAGAGCCGGAGGCTCGAGAGTCTGCTACGCATGCGCCTGCATAGCCCCGCCCGCGCATGCGCGCGCACCTATCCGCTCTGAGTTCCCCGCGGCGTTCGAGATAAGAGTCGCATGGGCCGGTTTGAGGGGCTGGGGGTGGTTTCTGGTTTCCGAACCCCAACCTTCGTGTCCGCGTCAGTGCCCGGTGACGGGCAGAGCTCCCGCCTTCTCCGGACGCCCTGGATTCAGTGATTCCAGAGTGCTGTCCGCGCCGTGCGCTCCGCCCCTAGGCGGAAGGACGTAGAGTGAGAGGGTCCTGCCGATGGGAGGGAAGGGTCGTGACCTGCATCCCATGGCCTCCTAGTGAGCAGACCTCCATCCCTTCCCAGACACTCCCGATGCCTCATTTTCCTCTGGCCTCTTTCCGGCCACCGCTCTGGGGGCTGAGGCCCTCATGGGGTCTCTCCAGGCCCCAGGCACTTTGTACACAGCCGGAGCCCCACGGCTCCCCTGTCTCTCGGAGGAACCGTGAAGCCAAACAGAAGCGCCTGCGGGAGAAGCAGGCGGCCCTGGAGGCTGGGCTAGCTGAGAAGAGCAAGGTCAGGGGTCAGTCCTGGGTCTCCCAAGACTTGGGATGGGGCCGAAAGAGACTGGTGCTGGGATCCACATGACTGGTATACTGGGAATTGCAACCTCCCTCCCACACACCCTGTCTCCTCCCTGCAGACACCTGCAGTGCCCACTAAGGCCTGGAGTCACAAGGACGTAGTATTGTATGAAATCCCCACCGGGGCAGGTGAAAAGAAAGGTAAAGTGTAGGAAATGTTTTGCGGTGTTGTTGCGCTTTGGTCTGCTAACATGCAGTGGAGTAGTGCGGTCTCTCTTCTGCTTCCACAGACGTTTCTGGGCCCCTGCCTCCTGCTTACAGTCCCCAATATGTCGAAGCGGCCTGGTACCAGTGGTGGGTGCGAGAGGGCTTCTTCAAACCAGAGTATCAGGTCAGTGTGCGGCAGAGGACTTCTACGAGGTCCCTAGGACAGAGTGAGTGACCCTTGAACTTGGTGGGCACAGGCTAGCTTCATAGCTGACATTTCTTTTTTTTTTTTGGTTTTTTGAGACAGGGTGTCTCTGTGTAGCCCTGGCTGTCCTGGAACTTACTCTATAGGCCAGGCCGGCCTCGAACTCAGAAATCCACCTGCCTCTCACAACTGACGTTTCTTTTGGCCCCTGGCTTTCTTTTTGCTTTCCCCATGTTGGATTTCAATAGTAGTAGTGCTAGTAGTAGTAGTAATAGTAATAGTGATGATAATAATAATAATAATAATAATAATAAAGTAGTAGTAGTGGTGGTAGTTTAGAGACATGTTTTCTCGGCGAAGTCCTGGCTGTCCTGGAACTCTGTAGACAAGGCTGGCCTCAAACTCAAGAGATCCACCTGCCCCTGTCTTCCACATGAGTGCCACTACACCTTGGCCTTCTTGAAGTTTTTTTTGCCCCAGGGCACTAGAGGGTGCTGTTCCCCTAGGCAACATCCAGTTCTCCCTCTCCTCTGACTTCCTCATCCCTTCCAGGCAAGGCTGCCCCAGGCTACGGGAGAAACATTTTCCATGTGCATTCCACCTCCCAATGTCACTGGCTCCCTGCACATCGGCCATGCCCTCACAGTGGCGATCCAGGATGCACTTGTGCGCTGGTGAGAGGCCATGGGGCCACTGCAGTTCCTGAAGGGAAGGTTGGAAGTGCTGGGATGAGGATAAGTGAGCTCAGAGATCCCCATGGTGTTTCTGTGGCAGGCACCGGATGCGAGGGGATCAAGTGCTGTGGATCCCGGGGTCAGATCATGCAGGAATCGCCACTCAGGTAGGTCTTGGGCTGCCTCGCCTCTGCCAGGTTCAAAGTGCAGTCTTTGTGTGAAGCCGCTGACTAGCTTTCATTGACACCTGATCCCACTTCAGGCTGTGGTGGAGAAGCAGCTGTGGAAGGAGCAGAGAGTGCGGAGACACGAGCTAAGCCGGGAAGACTTCCTCAGGGCCGTGTGGCAGTGGAAACATGAGTACGATGGCAGTGTGGCCGTGGGACTGGCCGGGTCTTTGCTTGTCAGTACTATTTATGACCTGTAGCATTCGGTTCTTCCTGCCTTGTGCCTGTCTGCCTCAGAGCAGAGGGACTGACGGATGGGGTGTCTGAGCCAAGAGTGCGTGTGTGCGTGCATTTGTGTGTCAGGATGTACACATTTGTCTGTATACTATGCTTGTGTTAGAATGCACACTTGTGTGTGTCCTATGTTCATGTTAGAATGCACACATTTGTGTGTATTATGCTCATGATAGAATATACACATTTGTATGTATGATGCTCATGTTAGAATGTTCACATTTGTATGTATGATGCTCATGTTATAGAATGCATGCTGTGTGTGTGTGTGTGTGCTCTGCTCATGTTAGAATGTACACATTTGTGTATGTGTACGATGCTCATGTTATGCACACATTTGTATGTACTATGCTCATGTTAGAATGCACACAGTTGAGTCTACACTTATGTTAGAATGCATACATGTGTATGTGAATGGATATATACAAATGTGTGTGTGTGTTTTTTAAAAGGTTTATTTTATTTATTCTATGTGTATGAGTACACTGTAGCTGTACAGATGGCCGTGAGCCATCATGTGTGTGGCTGCTGGGAATTGAACTCAGGACCTCTGCGAGCCCCGTTTGCTCCAGCACTGCTCGCTCCCCATAGGCCCCTTTCATCCCAGCATAGCTGTGAATAGTAAACTTAAAATATTTTGAGGACTTTTTGTGGATTCTTTTCTTTTTTTAAAAGACTTATTTATTATTATACGTAAGTACACTATAGCTGACTTCAGACACACCAGAAGAGGGTGTCAGATCTCATACAGGTGGTTGTGAACCACCATGTGGTTGCTAGGATTTGAGCTCAGGACCTTCAGAAGAGCAGTCAGTGTTCTTACCCACTGAGCCATTCCGCCAGTCCGATTATCTTCTTTACTACATAGTTCTCAAATATAAACTTTGTACATGGTGATGACACTTTATGGTGCTATGGAAAATGAATGCATGTATGCGTGTGCATGTGTGCTCACAACCCATGGGCTACAGCTTAGGCACCACTGGTTGTAGCCCAAGACAGTCATCCATCCTGTGTCTCAGAGAAGCCAAAGGTTCAGATACCCCTGCGGAGACCTTTCTGTATCTTTTAAAGCCATAAGAAGCCCCACCTCAGGTGTGTGTGGCTCTATGTTCATCAGCGGGGTCAGTGCCACCAGCACTTTATTTCCTCTGGTGCCTGGCATTGGAGAGCACCCATGGTTAGTGCTGGGAGGTGCGCTGGTCATATCTACTGATAGGAATCTCTGGTGCAGGAAAGGAGGGGAGATCTATGAGCAGCTGTGTGCTCTGGGCGCCTCTCTGGACTGGGATCGAGAGTGCTTCACCATGGATGCTGTGAGTTCACGTCACAGTCCCGGTGGGTTTGGGGAGGGTGCTAGAGACCAGTGTGGGGAGTGTTGGGGGAGGGATGAGAGAGTCCCTGGGTTCAGCTGAGGGAGGACGTCCGATGTGGACACTGAGATCATTCCAGGGCTCCTCAGCAGCCGTGACGGAAGCTTTTGTGCGACTCTATGAATCGGGATTGTTGTACAGGAACCGCCAGCTCGTCAACTGGTCATGTACTCTGAGGTCGGCCATCTCAGACATCGAGGTGAGGAAGAAGGAGAAAGACAGGCTGAGGTCCTTGCCACTGCCGCTGGTGTCTGTGTTTGACTTTCTCAAGCTCTAATCACTCTTCTCCTTCACGTGCCAGTCAGAGGGTGGCATGCTGACCTGTAAGAGTCACAGAGTTCTTGCAGTGCTCAGCAGAGTTGAGCAGCCATGGCTTGTGAGCTCAGTGACTTTACTGTGGAAGATGGCTCCTCGGCCCTCAGGGTGGGAGGGCAGGAAAGCAGGGTGGATAGCTGTAGGAATGCTGGGTGTGAGCACCACGGAGATATTGTTCTCTTTTCTGCCTCCTCAACCCTCCAGGTGGAAAGCCGGCCCCTGCCTGGCCGCACGGTGCTGCAGCTGCCCGGCTGCCCGACCCCTGTGTCTTTTGGGCTCCTTGCCTCCGTGGCTTTCCCTGTGGATGGAGAGCCTGGTGAGTGAGGTTCAGAGTCGCCCTCTTCCCGTTGCTTCCCATTTTCTCCAGTGCGTGATGGGTTTGCACTGTTGTGGGTACTTATTCTTGGGGTGGGCCGGAGGGGGGGAGAAAAGGCACTCAGCCCTCTTTTTTGGGAACTTAGTGTGACTCTATAAGGTCTCCCACTAAGAGGTGAAAGATCAGTTCTGAGCTACTGACGGTGTACCTGTGGTCACAGCATTTGGGGGCAGAGGTGGGAGGGTTCCAAGTTCAAGGCTTAGCAAGTTCCAAGCCAGGCATGGCTACATGAGGCCCTGTCTTAGTAAAACAATGCAGAAGATTGATTCTAAAGTGTAGTTTGTAAGCGCTCCGAATAGTTCAGAGCAGGGAAGCAGGCCAGCGGCTCCCGCTACCCCCCTTTCCTACTCCTTCCTGCTTCTGCTCTACCTGCTTCCCCTGTGTGGGAGGGAGGGCTCAGTCAGGGTGATGGCTGACCTCACACTTGAATGCTTGTCTCCAGACGCAGAGATTGTGGTGGGAACCACCAGGCCAGAGACCCTGCCTGGAGACGTGGCTGTGGCCGTTCACCCGGACGACCCGAGATACACGGTGAGTAGGGTATGCCTGCATCAGGTCCTCCCATGCCTATAGTGCCCCTTTCTTGTGTGTATCAGCCACACTAATTGGCTTATGTTTCCTATGGCTGCCTTCACAGCAGTAGTGAGGAATTGTCTAGAGGCTGCTTCTTGGCTCACTCAGAAGTCTAATGCTGGGTCTTGCTCTAACTCCTGCCTCGTGCTCTCTGCCCTCAGGGTTCTCACGGCTCAAACCCTCTGTCCCATACTCCTGCCTGTTCCTAACGGCTCATCTTCTCTTTAGCATTTACATGGACGACAGCTCCGTCACCCTTTGACAGGACAGCTTCTCCCCCTCATCACAGATACTACTGTTCAGCCACATGTGGGCTCAGGTGTGTGGAAGTCAGGGATCCAGGAAGGGAGGGAAGGGAACAGGAGGAGGAAAACGTGAGAGCTGCGGGTGGGGATGATAGAGAAGAGGAGGCAGGCAGGAGAGGAAGAAGGATGGGATGTGGTGGGGATGATAGAAGCAGGAGGGGATGAGGGGTAGGATGTGATGAGATGATGGAGGCAGGAGAGGTTGAGGGGTGGGATATGATAGGGATGATGGAGGCAGGGGGGATGAGGGTGGGATATGATAGGGATGATGGAGGCAGGGGG